>NC_045441.1:117576741-117673682 GCF_002776525.5 Piliocolobus tephrosceles | reverse complement strand
TTTCTTTCTTTCTTTCTTTCTTTCTTTCTTTCTTTCTTCTTGCTTGCCTGCTGTTTGTTTTTGTTTTATCTTTTGCTATGTTGCCCAGGCTATTCTTGAATCCCAGGGCTCAAGCGATCATCCTGCCTCAGTCTCCCAAAGTGCTGGAATTACAGGCGTGAACTACTGAACCCAGGCTTTGATTGTACTGTTCTCCCCACATCTTTTACTAGAAACCAGTTGTAATCCACTTCTCACAAGCAGCTTAGCTCATCATTCTTTCTGGCAACCATTTCTGAAACAGTATTTTTGAGAGATCCGTTTTAGCGAAAAGACACGTCGCACAGGGAATGGCGTTTGACAGTTCACCTGTGAAGTGTTGGAGGCACTGCTGTGTAGCAGCGCAACTGTTGAAAACCACCTGGTGGTGGAGAGGGCCGGCAGGGAGACAATTCCAATTTCTACCAAGCTGTGCAATCTTGGGCAAATGCGGTAATTTTCTGTGTCTTCATTTAACTATCTGCAAAGTGCGGACATGCACAGGGTTGCGGTGAGGACTCATGAGATAAAGGAAGTAGAAGTGCCCATTGTACCTCTACTTAGCAAACGGTGGGGCTCTTATTGCCCAGGGTGCCATCCTGGGCAGGCTGCCATGTGTGCGTGTGTGTGCGCTCACCCTCCGACCTGCGAGTGTGTTTCCTGGCCAAGGCGCGCGTGTGGATGTGTGTGCTGGGCCGCCCTGAGAATGTGTGATTGCCCTCGCTAGGCTCACCGTGAGGAGCCCGCCGTAGTTGATTGACAGCACTGGGTGAATGAGCGGGCGTGGAGGCGCGGGACACCGAGGTGGCCGCGGCTCTGCGCTGCTGTGCTCGCCTGCCTGTCCGCCCGGGTGTGGGGGGACCGCGGGCGGAGGGTTGGGTGGGAGGAGGAGGGGGAGGAGGAGGAGGAGGGAGGGCGCGGGAGCGAGGGCGGGCAGGAGGGAGGGCCGTCAGAGCCGGCTGCCGCGGAGCCCCGGCGCTGGCGGCTTCGCCGGGGAGCGAGGCTCGGAGCCAGGAGGCGGCGCCGCGGGGAGGGAGCGCGGAGTGTGGAGCGCGGGGCCGGGCTGCCCGCCTGGTGAGAGCGCTGCGGGCCGCGGACCGGGCCAGGGGCGGATCAGGGGCAGCGGGGCGGAGAGTCTGCGGTCTCTGGACTAGGCGAGGGGGCGCCGGGAGCTGGGGGTCCGGATCTTCAGTCTGAGCGCTGGGCACAGCAGAGAGAAGCGGTGAGACACCACGGAGCGTTGCCCAGCTGGGCGCCAGGGCCACCATGACCACCCCTTTTCCGGGACTCGGCGAAGAGACCTGCCTGCGGGAGGGACCCCGGGGAGCAGGGCGGCCGGTTCAGGTTGGGGGTGTGTGTGCGTGTGCGGGCGCGTGTGTGCATGTGTGCCTGCGAGGGTTGGTGGGCGTGTACGAGTGTGGGGGTATGGCGGTGTGTGGCATGTGTCTGTGTGTGTGAATGTGTGTAGGGGGTGTGCATCTCTCTGTACAGTACATGCCGTGTGTGTGTGTGTGTGCGCGCGTGTGTGTGTGTGTGACAGGGGAGGCCGGGAGGTCACAGAGCTTGGGTCTGAACCCATGCAGGAAGGAGAGGGGCTCGGCAGGACGGAGTGTGTGTGTGTGCGCGCGCGCGTGCAGGGGCAGGGGTGTGTGAAGGGTGAGTGTGTCACGGGCGCTAGGTGTGGCTATGTGTGTGATGTAAGGGTGCCGGGTGCACGTGTGTCCCTGGCTCACCCTCCCTTCCCCCACCAGATGTGTGCGCATGGAGGAGAGAGTTCTGGGGAGGGGGTAGGAGTCCGCCGCAGCTGCCTGCCATTCGCGCAGCTTGCCTGCCTGGCGTTCTCCTCCAGGAAGCCAGAGATCGCCAAGCTGCCCCTACCCCGAATACTTCTAGGGTCCTGGGGAAGGGAACAGGCCCAGACCCAGGAAAGGGGAGGGGCTGGAGGGAAGGTGCTTCTGCCAGATTGGGAACCTTGCTTCTCTGGCCAGAGGCTGGGCGGCCTTCTGGCTGGGCCAGATCACTCAGGGCTGGCTTCAGCCCTCCGGAGGCCCTGTGCCCCCTGGGGTCTGAGAGTGAGAGTGCCAGCACTTCTGGCTGGGGCGGGAGGTGGGGTTTGGAATAGGTCAAGACATCGGAAGGGCTTGCTTGTTCACAGTTACATGCCCAGAAGGGTGCTTGGCACATGGTAGGCCTCCATAAATACTTGAGGCTCAGCAGAGGGAAGGAAGGGAGGAATCCACATCTGGAAGCCCAAGTCCATCCCTTTTACTACTAGTTAAGGATGAGGGTCCCTGGTTGCAGTCAGACCCCAGTTTCTGCATGAGCAGATGGGGAAGGAGGAACCCCCAGGCAGGGATTTGTGCTGGGGCCTGAAGGTACAGGAAGGGCCCAGCAAGAAGAGCCAGAGCCATGGGCAGGACACTTTGCATCCTACCTGCACTACCTGCTTCTCTGAGATCAGAAGCCTCTCTCTGGGGAATCCCATCCTGGGAAAGGGAAGAGGGTGGCCACAGCCAGGGCTCACAGGGCCTCTCCTCTCTCCAGGACCTTCCTGCTCGAAAGGTGCTGAAGAACTGAGTCCCCGCCCACCAAGGCCACCCAAAGCCAGGTGGGGCCATGGCCAGGCATGGCTGTCTAGGGCTAGGACTATTCTGCTGCATCCTGTTTGCTGCTACTGTGGGCCCCCAGCCCGCCTCCTCCGTCCCAGGTGCCCCTGTCACCACTTTGACACCCCCACCTCAAAGTGAGGCCTCTATGCTGTCTCTCAACCTGGGACTTAACTTCAAATTCCATCTTCGGGGACCTGCTGCTGTCTGGGGAAGCCCTGTCACAGAGACCCAGCCGCTCTCTCTTGGGCCAGGCCAGGAGCCAGGGGAAGAGGTGGCCAGTGGGCTGAGGACTGACCCCCTTTGGGAACTGCTGGTGGGCTCCCCGGGGAGCTCTCTCACTGAGTGGGGCTCCGCTGAAGGCGGCTCAAAGCTCCGGGCCTCCTCCCTGCTCCCGGAGTCCACATCCCGGCGCTCTGGGCCCAGCGACTGGCCCACTGCCCCCTATCAGACCAGGAGGAGCACTGTGACCTGGGACACTGCTCTGATGGCGACAGCACTTCCATCCAGTGTTCCCAAGCCCCACCAGAGCGAGTTGGAGCTGAAGTTTGACATGGCACTGAGAGCAGGTGCAGCCCCCACACTTGGGCATCGAACGCTGCCCCTGTTGCCCAGCCTGCGGGCCAGCCTGGCAGAGATTGCTGGGCGCCTGGGACCCTTTGGTGAGTAACCACCCCATCCCAAGGAAAGCCCCTGCTGGGCACCCCTGGCAGGTAGGAGGCAGCTTCAGCCTGGGCTTCTTTTGCAGGATTCTTTGGTACTACTCTGTCCCCACTCCGGAACTTCTCTGGCCTGAGCCCCCCAGGTGAAACTACATCCACAAGCTCTGCCTCTGGAGTTTCAGGTTCTCTGGGTGAGTTTATTCATTGCAGTAAACAATCGTGGAACACCTCTACGTGCCAAGCACTGTGCTAGAGGCCTAACAAGTACCTTTCTTTTTTTACTTTCTTGTATTGCTTCTTCCAGGCCCTAGGATATGGGCTCCTACTTCCACAGAAGGAGTATTCCCTTTGCCATGCTGAATCTGGTTTGCTCTTTGTAGCTTAGCTCATGGTGTACATGAGCTTAGCATGTGGCTACAATTCCTGGGACAGTGACTTCCTTAGGACAAACTCTGGGAAAGGACATAATTTTCTCCAAACTCCCAGAGGAGAGTTGGTGGGGTGGCACTCAAGCCCCATGTGCTCCCTTTGCAGGGTTCCTTGGCACCACTCTGTCCCCGCCCCCATACTCCCTGGAGAGGAAGCTCTCCAGCCCAAGTCCTCTGGACCCAGCTGCTTCCCTAAGTTTTGCCTCGATTGCAACAACTTCATTAGGTAAGTATCCAATTCATTTGAACTTGACAATTATTTATCGAGCACTTACTACATGCTAGTCACTCATCAGTGTTCTGGAACCCTTTTATTTCATTGCCATCATAATCATAATCATCATTCTTTTCATCATCACCATGGAGATATATATGAATGGTCTGAGAGCAAGTATTGCTGGAGAAAGTCCCACACAGAGTTAGGTAATGGTCCCCTGAGAGTTTTGCAATGAGAGGCATAGCAGGATGTAGACAGATGTATCAGGGATAGATAGACACAGGAACTTCTTCAGGATTTCCACAGCCCTGGCACTAACCCCACCCTCCACTCCAATCTGCCTGAACTGACTCCCCACCAACCTTCGGGCTCTTTCCTTTGCCGTCTGATGTGACATGACATGCTGTCAGATATGGGCAGAGCTGGGTCACTCATTGGGAAGACACTGAGGAGGAGACGTTGAGCAGGCAGATGCCACCTTCATTCAAGGGAGCCTTTCAGAACATGCACATAGACAAGCTGGTGGTACAGAGGAAAGACCACAGGCTCGGGAATCTTGAGACCTGGCTTTCCTATTTATTTATTTATTTATTTATTTACTTACTTACTTACTTACTTACTTACTTACTTACTAGCTAGTGACTTTGGGCATGTTATTTAACCTCTCTGAACCTAACTTTTCTTATAGACCCAGGGTTTAATAATAGTACTTGCTAGTTATTGCAAAGCTCTTAGCATGATGCTGAGAGGCTCATTAAATAGTAGCTATTAACCTTGCTTCTCCCCCCCACTGTATCCCAAATCCACTTCCAGACCCTACCTCTTAGAAACCTCAGCCTTGGCCCCAGGCAGTGGTGGGACAACACAGCCCGCACAGCAGAGGGCACAGGTGCTGGAGGAGAGGTTCTGGTGGATGAGACAGGGTGGAGAGGTTCTGGTGGATGAGTCATGCAGAGGGACTGAGGGGCTTTCAGGCCCAGCTTTGCTCTGCAAAAAGTTTACTGCAGCTGTGAAACTTCTCAGTCACCCCACACTAGGCTCAGCAGTGGAAACCACTGGTCTCCCCAGCTTCTTCCAGCTCCAGACTTAACCCGTGACCTGGTTCTCTGGCTCACTCCAGCCACAGTCACTGCACTCCTTTGGATGGTGGGTGAGGGGCATGCTATGCCCCTGTTCAGCCCAGCGTGCAGCAGGGGCAGGATGTGATTGGGGGTGGGGGGCAGGTTCTGTGCCTCAGGGGAAGGATGCTGGCTGGCAGTCTGTCGGCCTTGGTGACAGCGCTGGCCAAGCAGGTTTAATGAGTCTGGACAGTATCAGAAGCAGTGCAGCCGGGCAGGCTGGCGGCCCCACCTCATTCTCCCTCCTCCCTGGTAGCTGCAGGAACCCAGCCTCTGATACTGCACCTCTGAGTAAACCCAGGAGAGCTACAGGCCTCCTGGAGAGAATGCCAATGGGCCTTGCTCTGACCAACAGAGTGTGTGTGTGTGTGTGTGTGTGTGTGTGTGTGTGTATGTAGTTGTATCAAGCAGGTACCATACAAAGGGAGTCTCTCTGTGTTGCCTCTAGAATCTTTCTAACCTAGGTGCAACTAACCTTTGACTCCTAGGCCCTCCTTGCATTAGGTCCCCTTCACCTTGGACAGAGCCTGTATTCAGCCCATACATACCAGAACAGTTATCCAGTTAATCAGTGTGCAACTTTCATACTGGTTAATCAGTGCCCACCTCCCTTAGTCCACAGAGGGTTCCCCTCCACTCCCTGACCACTCTGGCTGGTGTCAGTTCTGATTGGCTGGCACCTGTGCCAACTCAGTTGCTAAATATTTTGAGTGTCACCCCTACAAAGTATAACTACTCTCCATGATCCTGGAGGTGGGGATCGGGAGAGGGATGGGACCAGACCACTAAATGGGCTGTAGCTTCCAGCATCCAGAGTGGAGACATGATTCCCAGCCCTTTGATCTGGGCAGCTGGTGGATAATCAGGCCTGGCTTTTCCATGAATCAAACTGTTCCCTCCCACAATCCCTCCCCAGCCAGCTCCTGCCTCACCAGTTATTCACACTGATATCTCCTCTCCTCCCTCATCACTGAGGTCAAGAGGGCCCACAGGGCCAGAATGGGACCTCCCAGTAGAGGAGGCTTGCTCAGGAGAGGGATCCTGGGAAGGGAAGACCAGAGATGACTATCTTCTGGACTCTTTTGGGGAAAACTGAAGGCTGTTTCTGGAGAAGCCTCCAATGGGGAGATGAGAGATGAGGTCAAGTGGACCCTACAAATGCAGAAGCCAGGTTTTTTTTTCCACCTGTCTCCATTCACACCTGGACCAGTGTGGGGCATGCAGAGCATGCTCTGACCCCTGGGATCAGTGTTTCTAATTCAGAACTCCTTTTATGACCCTTGAGCCATCCCTGTACTTTGCCTATTATCTGGTTTTTATTCCTTTTCTGGATTTATTTTATTTTATTTTTATTTTGTATTTATTTATTTATTTATTTTTGAGATGGAGTCTTGCTCTGTCGCCCAGGCTGGAGTGCAGTGGTGTGATCTTGGCTCACTGCAACCTCCGGGTTCAAGTGATTCTCCTGCCTCAGCCTCCTGAGTATCTGGGATTACAGGCGCACACCACCATGCCCAGCTAATTTTTGTATTTTTAGTAGACACGGGGTTTCATCATGTTGGCCAGGCTGATCTCGAACTCCTGACCTTGTGATCCGCCTGCCTTGACCTCCCAAAGTGCTAGGATTACAGGCGTGAGCCACCATGCCCAGCCTGGATTCTTATGAATGTTGAAATTTGCTGTAGTTGCCATAGAGCTTAGGTATAGAGATGAGAGATAAGGTTTCCTGTGGCCCATGGGTGAGAAGTAAAGATGGAAGAGGGTGAATTGGAGCCAACCTCTGACAGCTGCACTTATCTGTACAGTGAACAAAGAGGGTGTGGTGAGGGGGTGACAGGCTGGAGCAGACTGTGGGCTCCCAGGTCATGTCTTCCTGCCCCTCTGCAGAGCCCACAGAGGCCAAAGAGAGATGGAGTAAACCTAATCACTTTGTAGAGGAAGTGGGTTGGGCAGGAGCATCTGAAGGGACCAAAGAATGCGGGGTGAGGTGGTGTGTGCATTTGATCCTGCCATCGCCAGACCTATGCCACCTGATCAGCAAGCTCTCCATTCCCAGCTAAGTAGTTTCTCATTTAATTGATGACTGGTGTCTTTATTAGTGTTAAGGGGTGAGTAGGCCATCAGAAAGGTATTATTTGGCTGGGCATGGTGGCTCACGCCTGTAATCCCAGCACTTTGGGAGGCCAAGGCGGGTGGATCACAAGGTCAGGAGTTCGAGACCAGCCTGGCCAATATGGTGAAACTCTGTCTCTACTGAAAATACAAAAATTAGCTAGGCATGGTGGCACGCACCTGTGATCCCAGCTACTTGGGAGGCTGAGACAGGAGAATCGCTTGAACCCGGAAGGTGGAGGTTGCAGTGAGCTGAGATCATGCCACTGCACTCCAGCTTGGGTGATGAAGCAAGACTCTTTCTCAAAAACAAACAAACAAACAAACAAAACAAAGGTATTATTTAAACAAAGTTCATAAAGTGAGACAATGTGTTGATGTTCACTATGTGACTAATTGTTGTCTTTCTAAGCAAGTTTAGGACTTTGAAAGGCTTTGAAAACAGACTGCAGCCATTAGTTAGTTGAATCAAGAACTTGTTTGAGACCAGAGGTAGTCACACTGACATACACACAAACAGATGATGGATCAGTGATGAACATTAGCTGATGATCATGATAACGACACAATCTTGATCGAGGGATCATGATGCACCAGGTTCTCCGAGTTTTACACACATTGTCTCATTTTTCTCACAACAGTCCTATGCAGTAGGTACTCTTACTCATTTCAGATTTGAGGACATGATGGAATGGGAACCAGGGTGCATGCTGCCACTTGCGGTTGGCAGTGAGCTGTGTATATTTAATGTTTTGGCTGCTTCTTTTCTGCCCTCCCCAGTTGTCCAATTGCATCATCCCTTTCCTTCTCTCAGAGCCACCTCTCAGCTCCCTCACTCCTCCCTTTTCCTTGTTCTCAGAACTCGTGTTTTTGGTTTATCTTTTATATATTTATTATTTTTAAGAACTGGTGTGTGTGTGTGTGTGTGTGTGTGTGTGTGTGTGTGTGTGTGTGTGTTTTGTTTTTGGTTTTTTGGGTTTTTTTTTTTTTTTGAGCCAGAGTCTCGCTCTGTCACCTAGGATGGAGTGCAGAGGCACGATCTCCACTCACTGCAACCTCCGCCTCCCCGGTTCAAGCGATTCTCCTGCCTCAGCCTCCAGAGTAGCTGGGATTACAGGCGCATGCCACCACGCCTGGCTAATTTTTGTATTTTTAGTAAAGACGGAGTTTTGCCCTGTTGACCAGGCTGGTCTCAAACTCCTGACCTCGGGTGATCTGCCCACCATGGCCTCCCAAAATGCTGGGATTACAGGCATGAGCCACCGCGCCCGGCCTAGAATTGTTATGTTTTGAGCGTCCCCGGCATGAGCTGGCTCTGCCTGTGGCTGGGGGTGCTCCTGGGGTCTTCCTGTGTTGTCCAGCTGGGGCATGGCCAAGGCAGGGCCAGGCAGTTGGGTGATTGTCAGACACCCTGCCCTCACATTCTACATCTGTCTTTTGTCCACCTACCCATACCTGCCAGGCTGTCCACATCCTTCACCACCACCCTTTCTTCTTCCACCCTTGCCTGTGGCTGCGGTCCTGCTGAATCTGTAGGTGAGGGCAGGTAGAGGTTCAGCTTCCAGCATCTTCCCTTGCTGCCTGGCCCTGGGGAGAATCCTTGAGTCTAACTCTACCCAACTCCTCTCTTGCTCCAGAAGAGTAGAATTAAGGATCTTACTCCTTACCCTCTCTTAGTTGACTTCCCTTTTTCCAAGGGATATGGGAAGGCGCTGGAGCACAGGATGGGGCTAGGGACTCAAGATAGGAAACCCCAGAGCAACTGAGGGGCTCACTTACTCAGATGGCATTTTATCCCACTGTGATGTCCCTAAGACTTCCTCCCTGGGAGTTCCTAAGGGCACCTTTTGAGACCTGGGGGAGTCCATCTCAATGTCACCTTCTGTACAGTGTGGGGAGAAGCATGGAGGCATCTATATTAAGAAACTTAGACCAATGGCTCTGTGGATGAGGCAGGATAGGGGTCACAGCCATGGATAGGCTAAGGCTTGGGGTGTAGCAGGCAGGAAGGCCAATGAATAAGGAGAAATGATGTTTTCCTCAGAGTGCTGAGACAGCAGTATCTTACCTCTCCCCTGCTGAATGTGTGTGTGTGCGTGCATGCATGTGTGTGTATGCACACATGTGGGCTTTTCCTTGAGATGGAGACAGGTGGGTGAGTAGCTGAAAAAGGGCAGGGGAAGCTCCTCCTAGCACTAAGTTGGGGGTTGGGAGTCAGGGGTGCAGAACAAGAGATAAGCACACTAATGTTAGAAAGAGGCTTTGGAATCACAGAAAGGGGCTCAGACTGATGTTCAGACCTGGGTTCTAGGTGCAACTCTGCCCATCTGTGACCTTGGGCAGATCACTTTGCCTCTCAGAAGAGCTTCAGTATCTTCATCCGGCAAGTACAGGGATTCATTTAGTCAATGAATATCTGCTAAATTCCAACTGTGTGACAGAAACTAATTTAAGTATGGAGATTCAGATGTGAGCAAAGAAACAAAAATCCCTGTTCTCATGAAACTTCCTTTCTGGTGGGGGGATTGAACTGGAGAGGGTGTCTGAGGTTCCTTGCAGTTGTAAAGTTCTGTGACTTCAAAGAAAAACTCTTTAGTAGAATCACAAACGAGTCAAGCAGGGAGCTGGGGGGTCGAGGCAGAGTGGGAGAAGCAGGAGGAGGAAGAGGGGAAGGATGACAGCTGAAACTCCAGCGAAGACATTGAATAGGGGAGCGGGGGAGGGAAAGGTGAGAGGCCAAGAGGTGGGGTGAGTCTCATATGTAAGACAAGTGTGTCCTGAATATGTTAGGGGACTCTGACTGGCATTCAGGCTACTGTCTGTGAGGTGGGCAGGGGCAGGGCTGCATGATTGCCTCAGTCAAACCTTCTTTGCCCACAGACCCTACAGTCCCCACCTCTGGCCCAGATGACCTCTCTTCTCCTGCCAGCCTCGGGAACCCTTCGGGGCAGCCAGAGTGTGGGCCAGGACCCTGCAGCGTGGGAGAATTACCTGAACGCGAGGGGCAGCCTGCCGAGGCCCCGAGGCCCCTCTTTTTCCTGACCCTGGATGCCGACTGGGCAGAGGCCAGGGCTCGCTGGGGGCTGGCCTGGGAGGCCCATGTGTATGGGGTAGGCGCGCTCTTTGGCCTGGTTGCCCTGCTGGCGCTGCTGGCTCTGGCCCTTTTGCCCTGGCGCTGCCCGCCCGGCGCCCCCTGCCTGGCGCTGCTGGACCTGCTGCTGCTGTCGGCCGGGACCACGCGGGCCTTCCCGCTCTTCTACGACGCCTATGGGCACAGGGATCGACTGCCCGCGCTCGCCTGGCTGCTGCTGCAGGACCTTCCGCTGCCCTGCCTGGCTGCCGGCCTGGGGCTGGCCTGCTTACTGCTGTCCCGGCCGCGCCCGCCACGGTGCCCCGCCGGCCTGGCTGCACTGCTGCTCCTGGGGCTGGGGCTGGCGGCCGCCGCCGCCCTCGGGAGCGCCGCGCATCGCCCGCTGCGGCCCCTGCGGCTCGCCTCGCGCGGGCTGCACGCCTTCCTCGCCGCCTTCCTTTCGGGACTGCTGCTGGCGCTCTCCTGCTGGGGCGGGCGGCGGCGGAAGGCCGGGGCTCCCCTAGGGGGGTCGGGCTTCAAGGGCGCCACACCCCTGCCGCAGGCGCGCAGCCCCTTCGCTCCGCGGGAGTCCTGGCGGCGCGCGGCGCGCACTGCCCCGGTGGCAGGCACCTTCGGGCTGCTGAGCGGAGCCCTGCAGGGCTATGAGGTGCTGCACGCCCTGGGCTACGGTGGCCAACCAGGCCTGGAAGGGCCGTGGCCCTGGTGGGCCTTCCAGCTAGGCCTGCGCCTGGGCGAGGTGGGCGTCGCGCTCCCGTTGGCGCTGTTGGGCCTCTACCCGGCGCTTTGCAGTCCCCGCGTGCCGGCGCGCTGCTGGGCCAAGCTCTTTCGCTTGTCCCCGGGCCACGCGGCCCCGCTGCTGCCGGGAGGCTGGGTCACTGGGCCCCCGGACAAGGAGCCCCTGGGGAGCGCCATCGCGCGCGGCGACGCGGAGCTGCTGCAGCTGTGCGCGCTGGCAGAGCCAGGCCCCGACCTCCTACTCCAGGGCGGAGGTTGCCGGGGCTTCGAAGGCGCAGCGGCCAACCCAGCCCCGTCCCCGGCCTCCTCTCCCTGCAGCGATTACACCGTGGACTTCCGCCCGCCCTCCCCAATTAACCTGCGGCGCAGCATCGAGGAGGCCCTCTGCAGCGAGGCCCTGCTCGCGCCTGGCCTCTTCCAGGGCCCTGCCTTCGAGGACGCCCTGCCTGGGCTCGGCCTCTACCGCACCGCCTCGCTGGGGACGAAGACCGGGGGCCGGCCCAGTGAGAGATCAGGGGAGGCCCCTGGCTCCCCTGCGCCCGCGGAGCTCCCCTCCCCCGGGGCTTGGCCCGCAGGCAGCAGCGCGTCATCTGGCTCGTTGTGCGGACTCTCGCGGGACAGCTCGTCCATGCTGCTGTGTTCCAGCCCCGACCGGCCCCCGCGCTGCCCTCTGGTTTGCGTCCTCAGTCCCCCGCGGCCCTCAGGAAGCAGCCCCAGCCTCCCGGCCTCAGGATCCTACCAGGCCCTGTCCCCACCCTCTCGCGACTCCCCAGAGCCTGCTTCTGAGCTGCAGGCCGAGGAGGCCTTGCTGCAGGAGCAGTTCCTGGACGCCTGCCGACAGATTGACGAGCTGAGCGTGGGCAGCGACACCATAGACCTGTGAAGACGTGGCCACCTTGCTACCCTGCGACACACCCCTTTCTGGAGCCTGCCCTGCCCGAGACCTGCACACTGTAACCCTTCCCCAGTCCTGCCTGGCTAAGATACCTCTCCAGATTCCTTCCCCATCCAGGGGTCCCTGGGTGGGTGGGTGGGTCAGCAGCCAGGCTCTATTGATTGGGAATCTCTGGAGCCCTGGGTGCTGATGCCCTCAGCTGCAATTCTAGGCTGACAGGGGTCCCATTTTCCTTGGCATTCACCAGCAATAAAGCTCCAAGGTGCTCCACTCCTGACCACCACTCCCCACTCTGGTGCTGAGTGAGAGGGGCTGTCCTCAGAGGACCCTGGGACCTGCCTCAGGCCCCCTACCCACCTCTGCCATGCCTAGGAATCCTACCCCTGTGTGAGTGGGACTCCCTGTCCTCCATGTGACACCCACAGGGGCCCATGACCCATCTAGGAGACTTTACAGCAGTTGGGTGGGAGGGGAATGCTCTTAAAGTTAATTTATCAATAAAATATTTTCAGAAGAGCAAGGTCTGACTTTCTTGGGAAAGCTCGATTGAGCAACAGCACCAGTGATTCCATCACAAGTGGAAGAGAAGCAGCTCTCGAGTGGGGTGGGTCCGTTCCAGACCCCAGGGACCTTCATACGAGACCAACGAGTCTTGTCCTGTTTCTGGGATGAGTGAGGTTCCTGGGAGCAGCCCCTCGAAGACTCTTCTGAATCGTTGGGAAGTGGCTTTTCACAGAGATGGGACATGGCCCTGGGAGGTGAGGCAGAAACTCTACCGTCATTGGTGGAAATGCCTGCATTCCTAGGAGTCTGGTCCTGGTAGACTATTGACTGGGGACTAGTTAGGAGTCAAGTCTTTCATGGAAATATTGAGGTGCATGTAAAAGGTCCTGGTCACCTTGAGCTGGGATCCCCAGCAACCTTCCTGCCATATTCCCACAGTTTGGGATCCACAAAGAGGAAACTACCTTTCTACCTTTTAACCCACCAACAGGGGCTCTTCAACCCCCTCCACCTTCTCCTGAAGAGCTCTCATCTCTAATAGGTGCAGATCCTCCCTGTCCAGCCCAGCCAGCTCCTGTAGCAAAATTCACAGTGCAGAGACCCACAAACACATCTGACCACCAGGCACTCTGTAATCCCTCCCTTGCCTGGAGCATTTGGCTCTGCGCTCTGTGGTCTGTGTTTGTCACTTGGCTAAAATGCAGTGGTTCCGAGTAGCACAAAAACAGGGTTGTGGATTAGGTTTGAAAACAAAAATCTGACAGTGTTTTGGCAGCTGTTCTGCATATCACAGGGAGACCTGCAGGAGCATACACACTCGGCTCAAAGTGGAAACACAGGAACCTCGTGATTTTTCTTCCAACTTTGCCCATCAGCTCCTGGGGACTGGAGAAGGGAGGCTTGAGAGCCAAGAGGGAAGCAGGCAGGGAAGCCAGGAGAGGGTAGAGCCCTTGGCCAGACCAGGCCCAATGCAGGAGTGGAAGAATTCAAGCACTACTCTCCTTGTAGATGAACATCTGTCTTGGCTGAAAGGAGCATCCAGGACCTGGGACCTCAGATGGAGGAGGGGAATCAATTGTTTGGAGGAGAGGGAGAATCACAGTGGGGAAGAGAAATGGGAGGGAGGTGGTGCCGGTGTGGTGGAGGGATGGGACTAGAATGGTTTTGATTGCGTCTCCTCCATCACCTGGCTCAGCTTGGCTCAGAAATTCTTGCTGCATCCTCACTCTGGGCTGAGGCCCAGAGAACTGCCAACCTCCTAATTACAGGCATTTCTCACTGGTGTCGTAGTGGCTGCAGTGGGCCCAGTTTCCGAGTTGCTTTGTGTCATGTAAGGAGTGTTGCTGCTCTAAGAAACTGCTCCCTTTCTTTCAAACTCACACTTCCATCTGCCGCTCATCTGCCTCTGCTCACACTCAGCTCCTCAATGCCATCTCTTCGTCACACTGGTCCTTGCCAGCTCCTCTCTCTCTTGCTCACTTTCCCCATCAAGGGTCCTTGGGTTCATGCACACACTTCCCAAAAGAGCAGTCCAAGTCCCAAATACCCCAGCCAGTCTCTCTATTGGCCTGTCTATTGGTTTCTCTCTATCTCTTACACACACACACACACACACACACACACACACACACTCGTGAACATATGGTCCTTTTCTGTGTGGCAGCTCTAAATGGAGTTGGGGGGAGGCAGGCGGGAGTTTAGGGAATACAGCTCGGTGTTCACTGGCTCCAACACTTCTTTGATTTTCCTCAGCAAGGATAACTTCAGCCCTTTTACTTCATAAAGAGGCCAAGACTTCGTTTAGAGGACCCTTTCCTTTTGTCTCATGCCTCATCTCTTACCCAGAGTGGGTTTCCCAGGAGGAATCCAGGTAGAACCTAATGGCTACACCCTTCAGTTCTAAGTCTTGGTATTGTGGGGACTGAAAGGCAAACTCACCTTCATTCATTTATTCATTCATTCAATCTCTTAAAGAACATTTACTGAATGCCTACGATGTACTAGGTTCTGGGAATAGAGAGGTGAACGAGGTAGACACCAGCCATGGATTTATGAAATTGAAAGCCTTTTGGGGGAAGGCAGATGTTAAACAACTAATGACATAAATAATCACAATAGCACAAGTAATTAATTATAGTTATGACAAGTGCTAAGGCCAAGAACTATTTTGTATTATAAGAAGGTTTGGCTTGCCAGGCGGAGTGGAGCTAGAGGGATGGGATATGGAAGAGGCTGGCTGAGAACAGCCCAACCCTCTCTTACTACTTTTCCCGGCTCCTGCACAGTGATGGATGAGGAGGAGGCCGGCAGTTTATTTCCCCTGGAAGCCACATTTCTGGTGTGATGCAGGGTACCACAGCTCCTGCTATTTCATAAAGAATGCTGCGTGTGTTTTGGGTAGATGGATGAGCAAATATTCCTGAGGAAAGAATCATTGCCTGCCCTGATAGAAATGGATTGGAGGGGATGGGGCTGAGAGACAGATCGGGGAACCAGGTCTGAACCATGGGGAGGGTAGAAAGGGTCAGCTGCACTGTTGTCCTCCCAGAAGAGCACAGAATCCTGCACTGTGGGTGGCTGCTGCCCCCTGATGGGCATAGAGACGCAGTTTGGTTTGTCCTAAATTAAGGAAGAGTTGGATCAGAACTATTTAAAACTTAGCATTTGTGGAGGGTCTCACAAAGGAATATTGCAACAATCTTCTCAGGATTGTTTTCCTTGTGCAGACTGCAGCCAGGACTGGGAAGGCTTCCCCCTAGCTAGGGTTCTAAAGCTCACAATTTAGTCTTTGGGGGTAGAATTTTAATTCCTAAGCTGATAGGAGTGGGCAGGAGGGAAGGAGAAGGAAGAGGGAGGATGTGGAGTCCCAAACCAACTTTGTTAGATGACCCATCCCATTGCCTTTGTCTATTTGTTTCTCTTTATCTTGGATAGGATTAACACAGCAGCCTTAAAAATCTGGTTTGTATTTCAAAGCTTCCTTTCCTGCGTAATTTTTTAAAATTTATTTTTAAACTTTTATTGTTGTTTTGAGATGGGGTCTCACTCTGTCATCCAGGCTGCAGTGCAGTGGCGTGATAGCTCATTGCAACCTCCGCCTCCCCAGGGTCAAGCGATCCTCCCACCTCAGCCTCAGAGTAGCTGGGACCACAGGCGCATGCCACCACACCCAGCTAATATTTTGTATTTTCGGTAGAGACAGAGTTTCACCATGTTTCCCAGGCTGATCTCGAACTCCTGACCTCAGGTGATCTGCCTGCCTTGGTCTCCCAAAGTGCTGGGTTACAGGCATGAGCCACCACACTGGACCTACAAGGCATTTTTTTTTTCCTGACTTTCTGGAGGGCCAAAGAATGATAACATCTGCTTATTGTGAGAGTGTTCTGAGAAAGCCAAACCTTTAGCAGAAAAATGCCTGGGGGAAAGCTTCAACAGACAGGGCCCTTCTCCATCACAGTGCTCTTGCTCACTCCTCTCATCAAACAAGGGCAATTTTTCAAGAGTGTTAATGGGAAACCACTAGGCATCCACCTTAAGGTCCTATTTTGGCTCCTTCTGGCTTGGTTTTTTTTCCTAATCTTAAAAAATCTTTAAAGGGCTCACATTTTTCTTCAATTACTAATATATATATGTATGTGTGTGTGTATATATGTATATATGTGTGTATATGTATGTGTGTGTGTGCGTGTGTGTGTGTATATATATATATATATATATATATTTTTTTTTTTTTTTCCGAGATGGAGTCTTCCTCTGTTACCCAGGCTGGAGTGCAGTGGTGCGATCTCAGCTCACTGAAACCTCTGCCTCCCAGGTTCAAGCAATTCTCCTGCCTCAGCCTCCTGAGTAGCTGGGATTACAGGCATGTGCCACCACACTTGGCTAATTTTTGTAGTTTTAGTAGAGACAGGGTTTCTCCATGTTGGTCAGACTGGTCTCAAACCCTTGATCTGGTGATCCACCCACCTTGGCCTCCCCAAGTGCTGGGATTACAGGCGTGAGCCACTGCGCCTGACTGTGAGTTGTTTTTAAAAAAATAACTGTGAAGTTTTATTTTCAGCATAGATTACTTACTTTGAACTAGAGCTTCATAAATCTGATGTTTAGTGTCCCCCAATCTCCACTCCCATCACTATCAACCACTCCCATCACTATCAACCAGTCATCTAGCCATCCAAAATGTATTGAAAATGAATGGGGGTTGAGGAGATCATGAAACTTAATTTTCACTATAGTGCCTTATAAAAGGTACTAAACCTATAAAGTTTTTGAGTTTTCTATCTGCCATGTTACTACCATTTCAAAGTAATGATTTGGCTGGGCTCAGTGGCTCACTCCTATAATCCCAACACTTTGGGAGGCCGCAGTGGGAGGATTGGTTGATACCAGGAGTTCAGGACTAGCCTGGGCAACATGGAAGAACTGTCTGTACAAAAATAAATAAATAAATTAGCCAGGCATGGTGGTGCACACTTGTGGTCCTAGCTTCTCAGGAGGCTGAGGTGGCAGTATTGCTTGAGCCCAGGAGATCAAGGCTGCAGTGAGCCGTGATGGCACCACTGTACCCCAAGCTGGGTGGTGACAGAGCAAGAGTCTGCTTAAAAAAAAAAAAAAAATTAAAAAATGGCCTTGGGTACTTTTTTTTTTAGCTAGTTGTTCTGCAAGGTGTAGCTCTCTTGTACCTATTCAGGTCCTGAGTCCAGTGGCATGGCAAATGTTCTCTGTATTCCAGAACCAGGAGCACCCAGATCTCCTGGCCAATTAAGATCTCTCAGGCTTGGGTCTGTCTGACGAGCTGACTTGAGGCAAAGATCTTCTGTTTCTAGGAGGACCTGGGTTCCAGGTCTCTGTGTTTAAGTTGGATGTTATGTTTGCTTTGAGTGTGTTCGATGTGGTCCTGCAGTGTGTGCACTGTGATGTATTTGTAAGAATTTTTGGACTAATAGTCTTCCCAGCCAGGTGTGGTGGTTCATGCCTATAATCCTAGCACTTTAGGAGACTAAGGGGGGCGGGTTACTTGGGCTCAGGAGTTTGAGACCAGCCTGGGCAACATGGTGAAACCCTGTCTCTACAAAAAATACAAAAATTAGCTGGGTGTGGTGGTGCACCTATAGTTTCAGCTACTCAGGAGGCTGAGGCAGGAGGACTGTTTGAAGCTGGGAGGTCGAGGCTGCAGTAAGCCAAGATCGTGCCAGTGCACTCCAGCCTGGTTGACAAAGTGAGGCCCTGCAAAAAAAAAAAAAAAAAAAAAAAATCTGTTTCCCCCACTAGACTGAAATCTCTATGAGGGTAGGGACTCTGTCTTTTCTTTGCTCACCAATTTTATCCCTAAGGCTTGGCTCATAGTTGGAGCTCAGTATATATTTATTGAAAGAATAATTGTGTAGGATCTGTGTCTATGTGTATTTTAGTAGCTACAATTTGTTTGTTTGAGGCTGAGGTGACAAACAACTGATGTTCTCCAAAAATGAGAATTGTCCGAATGATGTATATGATATATCTATGTCTACGTCTTTGTGTTCCGGTTGTGTTTTACGCATGTAATCTGGGAGTTTGTGGAGGCACTTCAGAAAATATTAAACACTCACTATATATCAGATCCTGAGTTAGGCCCAGGGCAAAAACGACTTCTCCTGCCTGTCCTGCTAACTTTGGGGAGGATCTGGAGGTGAGATTTTTAAACAGGGTAGAAATTGTGTATTTTTATTTTTTATATTAAGAAAAAAATTACCTTTTGGAGGCTTTCTGGCAACCAGAAAGCCTGCTAGGCAAATTCTAAAAAAGCTGTAACACTAGGGTAGAAATTATTGATGCCAAGTTTACATAAAGCTGGCGAGGGGGATGCTAGGCTAGGGCAGGGGTCGGAGCCCCGCTCATTCCGGAACCTTTTATCCCTTCCCGATCATGTTTTCCTCCGATCTCTTTTGAGCAACGAGCACTTCCGGAATCTCTCGGCACGTGAGCTCGGTTGTCCTACCAAAGGCAGCCTCTTGGCTCGCATGCGCCTGCCTAGTTTGCTCGCGTCCTCACGCGCTTTGGGTTTCCCGGTCTTATGGCCGGCCTAACCTTATTTGTGGGCCGCCTCCCGCCTTCGGCCCGCAGTGAACAGCTGGAGGAACTGTTCAGTCAGGTGGGGCCGGTGAAGCAGTGCTTCGTGGTGACTGAAAAAGGTAGGAGGCGGGGCGGTCGAGAATAAGGCTGGGGTTTCCCGCGAGCGAGGGCACCTTCCCCAACTTCAGGGAGCCGTATCATTCTTTACCCGCCCCGAAAAGAAGGGACTGGGAACTGAGTTTCTTTTCCAAACTGATTCTGCCTTAGATGCGTTCATAGGGGTCGGTTTATGAAGGGCAAATCATTCCCGTACGTTTTTATAGCGCTTTCTGTTGATAATGCGCGCTAAGAATGAAAATAGTTAACTAGAGCATCAGTAAGGCTTATTGAGAGTCACCTGATTGGCAGGTACAGTGATCAGTTTGATACAGGTTATCTCATTTACTTTTCTCAGCAATCTTACCGGATGGAGAGTCTTAATCTCATTTTACAGACAGGAATTCGGCATTTAGGGGAATTTAGTAACTTTAAGTTTGTACAGCTATTAAGTAGTGGACCCCCAATTTGATCCTTAGACCTGGACATCTTAGCCAGGATGCTATCCACTCGTTCATTCATTTATTCAGCATATACTTAATACCCACTGTGTGCCAGGAAGTGTTGTAGGTCCTGGGGATGCAGCAGTGCACAACACCAAACCAAAAAACTCTTTGATCTTATGTCTTCAAGGTGGGGAAGACAGCCAATAAACAAATAAGCCAACTGTGTAGTGAAAATGATGTCAAATGCTAAGGAGAAAAGCCAGGGAAAAGGGTTAGGAAGTCTGTGTGCATGTGTGTAGTGGGGAGAAGGGGTGAAGAGTGGCAGTAAAGATAGGGTGGCCAGAGAAGGACGGACTGAGGTGAGAGAGTGAACACATGCCTCTCTGGAGGAAGAGCAATTCAGGAAGAGAAAACAGCAAGCTCAAAGGTGCTGAAGCAGAGGTGTGCCTGGTATATTGGAGGAGTAGTTAGGAGGACAGGGTGACTGGAGTGAAGTGAGTGAAGGGAAGAGAATTAGGAGACGAGATCTAGAGTAGCGGATCATGTAATTTTGTGTGTGTGTGTGTTTTTGTTTGTTTGTTTGTTTGTTTGAGACAAACTCTCGCTCTGTTGCCCTTGCCCAGGCTGGAGTACAGTGACATGATCACTGCAAGCTCCGCCTTCCAGGTTCACGCCATTCTTCTGCCTCAGCCTCCCTAGTAGCTAGGACTACAGGCGCCCGCCACCTCGCCCAGCTCGTTTTTTGTATTTTTTAGTAGAGACGGGGTTTCACCGTGTTAGCCAGGATGGCCTCGATCTCCTGACCTCGTGATCCGCCCGTCTCGGCCTCCCAAAGTGCTAGGATTACAGGCTTGAGCCACCGCGCCTGGCCTGTTTGAGGTTCTTTTGTCAGGGCCTCAGGCATTTATTGCTGATCTATTTTGAGGAGTGACTACATTATTGTGCTCCGATTTTTGAAGCTACCATACTGTCTTAATCCATTTTCTGTTGCTTATAAGAGAATACCTGAAACTGGGTACTTTGTAAAGAAAAATTTATTTCTTAAGTTCTGGAGGCTGAGAAGTCCAAAGTCTAGTGGCTGTATCTGGTGAGAGCCTTCTTGTTGGTGGGGACTCTGCAAAATCCCCAGACAGTGCAGGGTGTCATGCGAGGGGGCTGAGCATGCTAATGCGCTTGTTCAGGTCTCTCTTCCTCTTCTTACAAAGCCCCCGGCTCCACTCTCATGATAGCCCATTAATCCATTAACCCATTAATCCATAAATTGATTAATCCATTCCTGAAGACCGAGCCCTCTAATCAGTCACCTCTTAAAGACTCCACCTTTCAATACTGGTACATTGGGGATTCAGTTTCCAACACATGAAATTTGGGGGACACATTCAAGCCACAGCATATACTTAACTTTCCTGCCTTCTTTGGTGATGTTTTGTTCTTTATGATGTTGAGTTCTTTGAGGGCCTAATATGTCATGGATTCTCTGTGTTCTTGGGATTATCAAGAGAGGGGGAAGAAGAGGAGCTAACAGCAAAGATGCCAAAGTAAAAGAGGAGGAAGGCTAACAGTTTCTAAGCAAAGTGGGGAGCTTATACCCACTGATACCACCCTTGTTTCTCTCCCTCCTGAGACTTTTGGCAAACTGATAGCCAGATGGGTTGGCAGTATCTCCTCTAGCTTAGGCTTTGAGGATTTACTCATTTAGTGGTCTTGGCTTATGATTCTGTCCTTTTCACACTGCCCCTCCCCTCCCTACCCGCTCCATTATTCCAGGGAGTAAGGCATGTCGAGGCTTTGGCTATGTCACTTTTTCTATGCTGGAAGATGTTCAGAGGGCCCTCAAGGAGATTACCACCTTTGAAGGTTGCAAGATCAACGTGACTGTTGCTAAGAAAAAACTGAGGAACAAGACAAAGGAAAAGGGGAAAAATGGTGAGTTTCTAGTAATCCGAGGAAGTTTTTCTCCCAGGGTGAGGAGGAGCACTATGAAAATGAAAGAGGGAGGCATGGAGGTAGCTTCTAGAACTTAAAGCTTTTTGCATTTCTTTTTGATCTCCAAAATCATCCAGTGTATTATGATACTCATTTTAGTTCTTTTGTTGCATCTCAATCTGAAAAATCTGGTATTCCTTGGTATTGCCACACTTAACCCTGTGGTAAATGCTATCTGTCACCAGTAGCTTTTTTTCTGTGATATTCTGGTGTAGAAGTGGGTGATTTTCGAGCCTTTATTCCATTACCTCTTATTTTTTAGAAAACTCAGAGTGCCCAAAGAAGGAGCCGAAGGCTAAAAAAGCCAAAGTGGCAGATAAGAAAGCCAGATTAATTATTCGGAACCTGAGCTTTAAGGTAAGTGAGAGAGAAAATGAACATTGCATGTTTTGAAGGCTTTTAGAATCAAGGTGTGATCATTAGTAGAACTCCTCACCAAGATGTTATAATTGGGCTTAATTCCTTCTGGGAATGAACCTTACGCCTGTTGAATTCAGAAAGTGGGCCTGTGTAATAAGGGCCCTAAGTGTGAAGCTGCTTTCCTTTTTGGGGAAGCTACTACTGAAAAAGAAAAGGTAGAAAAAGCTCTCAGACATCTGTCTTTTTGCCTCTTAGATACAAAGTAAAATGTCTTCTGTTTAGAAACATTTGATGTCCTGGTCTCAAAAGTAAAAAAAGAAGTAAACATATTTGTGTTTTTCATAATTAATGAATTTAGTAGTTGATGTTTTATGTTAATTGCTGAGATTGTATTTCTCTTTCTTTCTTCACTTTTGGCTTCAGTGTTCGGAAGATGATTTGAAGACAGTATTTGCTCAATTTGGAGCTATCCTAGAAGTAAATATCCCTAGGAAACCAGGTACTAATGAACCTTCACTTGGTGTGGATTATATTAGTTAACATATTACCCTTGAACAAATATGTATGATATATATGAAATATCTGGCACAGTGCTTGACAACTAATGAAAACCCAAATAATGCTTTTATTCCCCTGATGATATTTTCCATTGGATCACAATTCGTTTTAGAAGGCGAGTTAGTTCGAGAAAGTGCAGTGCTCTGCCCAAGTCCAAGTCAGAGTATACTCAGGAAGAAGATGTAAGCAATTGCTTTGGGGAAGGGGCTGGCCTGCTGGCAAGATTTGGACCGTCTTTTGGGCCTGAATTGCAGTAAATTTCCTTCTTAGTATTCTGGCTACCTCCTGCCGCCTCTCACTTCTTTGTACATTTGCACACAGATGGGAAGATGCGTGGTTTTGCTTTTGTTCAGTTCAAAAACCTCCTAGAAGCAGGTAAAGCTCTCAGAGGCATGAACATGAAAGAGATAAAAGGTAAGCTTTCTATACCCATATCATTGACCCAGATATTTCTGGTGTTTTGGTGAATTAGTATAGTAACCCATTTTCTGCACTTTCAAAAGATGTTTGCGTTATTGAGAGTCTCATTGCTAATATGGTAGCTGTTTAGGTGAAATATTCCTAGAACTTGATCTTAGGGTTAAACTTGAAAGAACCCTTACCAGTGTTCTTTCTTTTATTTGGTGAGAGTGTCCTGGGATTTAAAAATCCCTAGTGAAAAATGTCCTTGAGATGATTGCTGATAGATGCAGGTTGGTATCTAAGTTCCTCCTTGGTTATGATCACTGTTCAGCATCTGTGGGCTATTTATTAAACTGACTGTGACTTATATATTGACTTATAAAGTACTGTGCCTAAAGAAGTTATTGCCGACCAGGCGCGGTGGCTCACACCTGTAATCCCAGCACTTTGGGAGGCCATGGCAGGTGGATCACCTGAGGTCAGGAGTTCAAGACCAGCCTGGCCAACATGGCGAAACCCTGTCTCTACTGAAAATACAAAAATTAGCCAGGTGTGGTAGTGCACGCTTGTAATCCCAGCTACTCGAGAGGCTGAGGCGGGAGAATCACTTGAACCTGGAGGTAGAGGTTGCAGTGAGCCAGGATGGCACCACTGCATTCCAGCCTGGGCGACAGAGCAAGACTCCATCTCAAAAAAAAAAAAAAAAAAAGAAGTTATTGCCTTAGAGATGTCCTAGTTTCCAAGTAGGGTGCAGATTATTCCAGAATGCGTATTTTGATTCCTGGTAGTCTAAGTGGGAGCATAGTTCTAATTCTTTATTTTTTAACTCTATCTTATCCCAGTGTGGTGGCTATGTAGAAAGCAAAATTTCTGTTCATTGATTGAAAGGTTAAGGGTTAAAAGGAGTAGGCAGCGACTAGGAGCTTTGTTTAAAGACCAGCATTCCCTGCATTGGCAGTTTCTTTGTCGCCACTGGTTCCATTATTGTCTGTGATGACTAGGGGTCATTTACGAAGGTAGGGATGTTAAAAGGACGGACTTTCTGATGCCACTTTTCTGTTTGACAGGGCGGACGGTGGCTGTGGATTGGGCTGTAGCAAAGGATAAATATAAAGATACACAGTCTGTTTCTGCTCTAGGTAAGATGTGGTAGTGTCAGGTGAGTAGGGGTGTTGTATAACCTGGGCGAGAGTATTGAAACAACTCCTGTGTTCGTGATAAAAGTGTAAGAAAAAGGTCGGGTGCAGTGACTCATGCCTGTAATTCCAGCACTTTGGGTGGATCACTGGTGGTCAGGAGTTCGAGACCAGCCTGGCCAACACGGCAAAACCCCATGTCTACCAAAAACACAAAAATTAGCTGGGCATGCTGGTGGGCACCTGTCATCCCAGCTACTTGGGAGGCTGAGGCAGGAGAATCACTTGAACCTGGGAGGTGGAAGTTGCAGTGAGCTGAGATCACCCTACTGCACTCCAGCCTGGGCGACAAAGCGAGACTCCATCTCAAAAAAAAAAAAAAAAATGTCGGAATGCTGAGGCAGGAGAATTGCTTGAACCTGGGAGGCAGAGGTTGCAATGAGCTGAGATCACACGATTGCACTCCAACCTGGGCAACAAGAGTGAAACTCCTTTTCAAAAAAAAAAAAAAAACAAATGTAAGAGAACCTGCTTGTCAGAGTAAGACTATTGTGGAAGATTAACCAAAGGAATGAGACTGGGCTTTCAGGGAAAACTCTGAATTCCTGCTGGTTCAGAAGTGAGTCCAGGTCTGTTTGTCAATTCATATTGTACCGTTTGGTCCTCTGGTCCCAAAACCTAGGCTCTTTTCAGTCTAAGCCCCCTCCAGGCAGTGGCTGTGAGTGAGCCTGAGTTCATTGTCCCCTTTACTTGCTGTTCTTTCCAGGCTGTGCATAATAGGAGTGATGGAACGTGAAGAATAGAGAAACTTAAAACTTGAGGTTTATTTAGAAAACCTCAGGGGTCTCAGAGAATAGAATGTACTGTTAAGCCACCAGGGTCTCAGAGAATAGAATGCACTGAGATTAAAGTTCATGGCTTGGCTTTGCCCCCTAGTGAACATTTTGCTGGCTGTGATGTACAAATGGTAGACTGTTTGGAGAGACTCAGTTGCCGCTTCTTTCAGTCTGGGCCAGATGAACCTTCAGGCTGATGAATGGGACAAACTCTAAAGGAACCTGGGTGATGACAGTTTTGTTTATTTCTGTTTTTGCTTTATCTTCTATTTATACTTTCTCCTGTTATATACAGTAAAAAAAACATACGAAGTTCTGTAAAACAGACGAAACCAGGAACTTGGAATATTGGTTACTTTGGTTAAAATAACATCGTTTTGGATATTGAATGAATTCCTACTTTTTTTACCTCCTTGCATAGGTGAGGAAAAGAGCCATGAATCTAAACATCAGGAATCAGTTAAAAAGAAGGGCAGGGAGGAAGAGGATGTGGAAGAGGAAGAAAACGATGATGATGATGATGATGATGATGAAGAAGATGAGGTTGATGAAGATGAAGATGAAGAGGAGGAGAATATAGAATCAAAGATGACCAAGCCTGTGCAGATTCAGAAGAGGTAAGCAGCTCAGCCTGTTCTGAGACGGCAGAGGAAGATTCAAGATTGTCTCCGAGAGGAAAAATTCTCCTATCTTTTTCTGCCTGCATCATTGCAGAATTGACATGTGTAATGAAATTGAATAGGCCTTCTGTCAGCCCACATCCTTAGTTCTGATCTGTGCCATTGCAGAGCATTCAAGAGAGCAGCCCCTGCAAAAAGCAGTGAAGATCATTCTGAGGAGGACGGTGACCTGGAGGAAAGCGATAGTATTGGTGATGGAGAGGAACTGGCTCAGAGTGATACTAGCACTGAGGAGCAAGAGGATAAAGGTTTGTTTGGATTTTCATAAATCTCTTTAGACTTTACAAAAAGTTACTGAAGTTACAGAAATGAGCATCAGTTCTGCTTAGACCTCTTTTTAAATAGGACTCTAAGGTGTTCTAGCAAAGTTATGTTAAAATGCTGAAAAGGAAACCTTTATACTCCTTTCTTGCAAAGGTTTTTTTGTTGTTTCGTTTTTGTTTGTTTTGTTTTTTAAGTGCGTTTTGGAGTGGTGTTTGAGGGTTAAGATTCTTAGGGAATTGAAAACCTAGCTTGATGCTGAGATTCTGCTTCTCTCTCTGGATCATGTAACTTGATTGAATAACCAGATAAACAGCATCTTATACAGATAATATAGATGAAATAGATGATATAACCATCTCAACACCAAGGTAGATTTTAAACAACTCCTTTGAGTTGAGATGGGGATAAAGAACTGTTTCGTCAGTTCAGACTGCCATAACAAAATACTATAGACTAGGTGGCTTAAACAGCAGAAACTTGTTTTCTCACAGCTCTGGAGACTAGAAGTTCCAGGTGCCAGCTGATTCCATTTTGGGTGAAGCTCTCTTCCTAGCTTGCAGACTGCTGCCTTCTTGCTATGTCCTTGCATCATGGCCTTTTCTTTTTATGCTTGATGAGGGGAGAGAGAGAACAAGAAACAGTGAACTCTCGTCTTTCTTTTCTTAATAAGCACAGCAATCCTATCAGATTAGGGCCCAACCTTAAGACCTCTTTTAGCTAGCGTCAGTTACTTCCCTAAAGTCTCTGTCTCCAAATATAATTACATTTGGGGTTAGGGCTTCAGTGTATAAATTTTGGGGGAACACAGTGCATGCCATAACAAGGACCTCTTTGAACATGTTGTAAAACTTTAGCCAATCCTTATTGCTACCTTTATTGAGAATAAATTCAACTTGTTTATTGAGGAAGGCAGGTCATTACAGAATGAGAAATGGCTAATAACTGGTTCTTTGATTTGTCTGGGTGGAGATTTTTATTTCAGCTGTTTTTATTCTGATTCCATTTCAGTAAGTCTAGCATGTTGTTTTGACCACATAAGAAATCTAAGGAAATAAACTTTTTCTGTGAGGAGAGAATGGTACACACCTTAGAATCAAAGAAGCTTTTACGCTGAAGGGACTCTGAGATCCTGTATTCTACAACCCACAGTCAGCTGTCTCATGCTGTTCTTTCACCTGAAAAACTTATAGGACAGATAAATGATAATGATAAAAAGTTAATAAAAAACACAATACAGAAGAGTGTAATACATAAAGTAAAAGTTCCTCACCAATACCCAGAATTCCCCAAAGTAATCACTGTTGTTTCTTGTGTATTCTTCCAGATATTTTCTTTGTATATATAAGCATATATGTCTGCTCTTGAAAACAAACAGTGCGTCTCCCTTATACGCAGATCCTGAGCTTCTTAGGGAGCTTCCCCAGAGACAACCAAGGTTATTTGTTTCTTGTGTATCTAGAGATATTTTAATACATTTATAAGCAAAATGCACACATATACACACACATATACATTCAAAATATAGTGTATTTTATAATTTGTGTGTGACTGTATGTGTATGTTTTTTCCTCAAAGTTTCACATGTCCTATACAGTATTTCCAGAAAGTTTACACTGTCATAGTAGTATATGGGAATGTCTTTTTCCCATACCCTTACCACACTGGATTCCATCAGCCTTTTTGATTTTGCAATCTGTTGGTGAAACATAGTATCTCATTTCTTGTGCTATGTTTTCTTTAATTAAGAGTGAGTTTGAACATGTACTTAACATGTCCTTTGTCTATTTTTATTTTTATTTATTTAATTTTTTTGAGACTGAGTTTCGCTCTTGTCACTGTGGCTAGAGTGCAATGGCTCAATCTTGGCCCACTGCAACCTCCACCTCCCATGTTTAAGGAATTCTCTTGCCTCAGCCTCTTGAGTAGCTGGAATTATAGGCGCCTGCCACCATGCCTGGCTAATTTTTGTATTTTTAGTAGAGACGGGGTTTTGTCATGTTGGCCAGGCTGGTCTCGAACTTCTGACCCCAGGTGATCAGCCCGCCTCGGCCTTTCAAAGTGCTGGGATTACAGGCGTGAGCCACTGCACCAGGCTGATCTTTATAACTTAAGAAGTTAGCTCTTTGTCATGGGGCTTACACTAATCTCTTTCAGTTTGTTGTTTTTCTTCTTACCTTAGCTGTGCAAGTCTCAAACAAAAAGAAGAGGAAATTACCCTCTGATGTGAATGAAGGGAAAACTGTTTTTATCAGGTATGTCTTTCTGTCTCCAGAATTGCTTTTGCATGGTCTTCATAGATCTCTTCTCCTTCTCCTCCTTTTCCTTCTCTTTTTGGCACTAGTTCTGTTACCTAGCCCAGAAAATTTGATCAAGCACATCTGGTCCCAGGAACATACCAAACAATGAGAAATGTAGGACAATCAGAACTATAACGCAGAAGACAGATAGCATGGGTCCTGACATCATGTCTTCATTCAGATTTCATGCTTTGTAATTGGGTTGGCATCATTTGGAAGAAATCAGTTCAACTGTTAGAAACATCTTGCTTCCAGCCTTTGTTTTAGGGGAGTACTGGGGAGGAGTGACGCTGCTTGTCTCGAATGATTTCTCTCTTTATGCCTAAATTATCTTCTGATGCAGTGTCCAGAATAAAGTAAGGCATCTCATCTGTTTCCAGGAAAACTGGGTGGGAGTGGGGTTGGAGATAGGCTTTATTTCATGTTGCTGTTGCTGTTTAGCTCTACTGACTGCAATAGATTGCTGCTTTATAAGGTCAGGATGTCTTCAGTCTACCTCAGGCATGCCTTCTAGTCCTTCTTAAGTACCAGTGTACTAGGGTCATTTGCATCTGATTTTAGAGATATATATTTTATCTTCTTGTACACTCTTTTAAAATTATTTTCTTGGGTGTGGTGGCTCAGGCCTGTAATCTTAGCACCTTGGGAGGCTGAGGCAGATGGATCACTCGAGGGCAATTCGAGACCAGCCTGGCCAACATGGTGAAACCCCGTTTCTACTAAAAATACAAAAATTTGCCATGCATGGTGGCATGCACCTGTAATCCCAGCTACTTGGGAGGCCTGAGGAACGAGAATTGCTTAAAACCCAGAGGTGGAGGCTACAGTGAGCTGGGGTTATGCCACGGCACTCCAGCCTGGGTGACAGAGCAAGACTTTGCTAAAAAAAAAAATGTTTTCTTATACAATTTATGTTCATTCTAGGAAATTGATGAAATACATGAGCAAAAAGTCAGAAAAATTAACCTTAATCACTACTCAGAGAACACCTACACTACATGCCCACATCATAAAGATTCACAGAGGTGAATTTATACATGCTATACTGAAGCCCATTTTCTCACCTAACTGCATGTCTTTCCATGTATTTTAAAATTTGTATTATTTGGAACTGCCATATAAATAATTTTGTATTTGTGGAAGATCTGTCTAACGGGAAGGAAGAAATGTCACAAGTGAAGAAGAAGCCTATGACCTCAGTACTAAGGATACCATTCCTTATACACCTTTTAATTAATAAAGAACTTAGGGAAATAAAGGGGTGGAAGAGAGAAAACCATGTCTATCATGAAGCAGATTAAAAGAAATAATGTAGCTAGGATATGTCTTATTGCAGAAAACCTTTTTTATCTGGGTTATCCGTGAAATAGAATCATTCATGGGGCTGTTCAGTGCATTTAAGAGAAGTAAAATTACAGATACTTATTAGGGGCTGTTTTTCTTATCCCTGGAAGGATTTACATAGTTGGGGAAATGAGGAATCTTTATACTGTGTTGAAATTTTAGGACAACAAAATTTCCTTCCAACATTTTTTTTAATCCCATCGAGAGAAGTAAGTAGTTTTCTTTTTTTGGACTTCGTAAATTTTACTGTATTTGCTTTTGTGTTACTGTTTTGAAGGATTTTTCTGACTTTAGTAAGATTTTAACTGAAGCCTGGATTTAATAGCAACACAGAGGGAAAAATGGCTAATTGAGAGACAGAATTTTACTTTTCTCACTAGTCTACTGTGAGTCTTCTAGTTTATAGTAACAGAAATGAATTTTGGTCAATTTAAGTGAAAGAAGAGGGTTTCAGAATCAAAGTTGTCAAAGAGCAAGCCTCAGGAAGAGGCTGAAAATCTGGGCAGTTCTGGGGCCCTAGGTGATAGAGGCTGTGAGTCTTTTCTCTGGGGACACCCCCCCCCTTTTTTTTTTTAAAGGTATAGCATATATTCTGTAAAGTACATTAAGCATATAGCTCAGTTATAATTTTATGTGTATACGTCCATGTGGCCACCACCCAGATCAAGAGGTAGAAATTTCCAGCACCTCAGAAGTTTCCCTGGCAGGGGCCACCGCTGTTTTGAAATGAATCTTTACCTGCAGTTTCTGGTCTTTGTATGTGTCTGTTCATGTTTTCATATTCCTGAGAAAGAGAACCTCATTGACAAAGGAAAGTCAGTTGGGGCCAAGGGTCACTGGGGGCCATCCCTGTGTATTAGTGCTATTTCTGAACAAGGGAGAGTTGATATCTAACGCGCTTACATTGTCCTGGAGCATAGGATCTCACTTATGTAATTGACCTTTCTTGTGATCATCTGGTTATCTTCCATAGAAATCTGTCCTTTGACTCAGAAGAAGAAGAACTTGGGGAGCTTCTCCAACAGTTTGGAGAACTCAAATATGTCCGCATTGTCTTGCATCCAGACACAGAGCATTCTAAAGGTATGTGTTGTCAGCTGGCCAGGCCCTAAAAGGGTTGAGACCACTGCGGTGGGCACTGACTAGGTTACGAGAGCATAATGTATGCCATTTCGAAGGTTTCACCATCCATCCAGCCCAGGTTTCAGGGTTCTATAAAAGTACCAGGGATACCAGGCACAGTGGCTCACGCCTGTAATCCCAGCACTTTGGGAGGCTGAGGCAGGCGGATTGCCTGAGCTCAGGAGTTCAAGACCAGCCTGGGCAACACGGTGAAACCCCATCTCTACTAAAATACAAAAAATTGGCTGGGCGTGGCAGCGTGCACCTGTAGTCCCAGCTACTCAGGAGGCTGAGACAGGGGGATTGCTTGAACCCGGGAGGTGGAGGTTGCAATGAGTCAAGATCACGCCACTGCACTCCAGTCTGGGCCACAGAGCAAGATTCTGTTTAAAAAAAAAAAAAAATGTACCAGGGACATCCTGAGGTTGTCTTTAATGGTGTCAAACTCAGCCTCTTTAATGGTGCTGCTAGCCATAATTTTATCTAAGCTTTTTAAGCCCTTGCTTATTTACTTTAGGGTAATGAATTCCATTTTTGCTCTTTGCATTTCAAATGTGATAGTATCTCATGGGTACTGATCACTCCACATTGCTTGAAATTACCAGGATCTTTTTTTTTCCTATTGCTTTTGTTAGAGGTAGAAGCTGATAGAGAAACTCTGTTGCAGTGGCAGTGGTTACAAGGAAAACTATGTTGCAGGAGTGCTGCCTTAGGTTTTTTTTTCCTGAAAGCTATTTCTTTCAAGTTTTAAGGGTTGACCATTCTTCATTCTAGTATACTGTTGTTAGGTAAGCATCTTTCCAAGCCATTCATAATCTTTGATTTCACCTATTGCAGTCATTCTCCTAAAGCACTAAGTTCTTCCTTTTTTTTTTTTTTTTGAGATGGAGTCTCGCTCGCTCTGTCGCCTAGGCTGGAGTGCAAGTGGCGCCATCTTGGCTCACTGCAAGCTCCGCCTCCCGGGTTCATGCCATTCTCCTGTCTCAGCCTCCTGAGTAGCTGGGACTATGGGCACCCGCCACTGTGCCCAGCTAATTTTATTTTTGTATTTTTAGTAGAGATGGGTTTTCACCATGTTAGCCAGGATGATCTCGATCTCCTGACCTTGTGATCTGCCCATCTCAGCCTCCCAAAGTGCTGGGATTACAGGTGTGAGCCACCGTGCCTGGCCTAAGTTCTTAATTTATTGTGATTCATGATTCCTTTGAGATCTAGCAAAAGCTGTGAATCCTCTCCTTAGAAAAATGCTGCTTCAGAGGGTGTGTGGGCTCTGTTGAGCCTATCCATAGCTTAAGAACCTCCATTCTAAACCATTTTATTTTTCACATTGACAGGACCTAATCACTTTTGATTTTTACTCGGCTAAAAAAAAGTAAGACCTGGCCAGGCGTGGTGGCTCACGCCTGTAATCCCAGTACTTTGGGAGGCTGAGGCAGGTGGATCACCTGAGGTCAGGAGTTCAAGACCAGCCTGACCAACATGGAGAAACCCTGTCTCTACTAAAAATACAAAATTAGTTGGGCATGGTGGCACATGTCTATAATCCCAGCTACTCAGGGTGCTGAGGCAGGAGAATCGCTTGAACCTGGGAGGTGGAGGTTGTGGTGAGCTGAGATCGTGCCACTGCACTCCAGTTTGGGCAACAAGAGCAAGACTCCATCTCAAAAAGAAAAAAAAGAAAGGGAAGACTTGGTGTGTACCTGAAATGTCAGCTACTCAGGAGGCTGTGGGGAGCCCAGGAGTTTGAGGCTTCAGTGAGCTATGATTGCCACTGCACTCGAGACTGTGAGAAAAAGACCTCCTCCATCTCTTAAAAAAAAAAAAAAAAAAGATGTGAATAAGGCAGCACTGTGGAACAGAGTTAGGGATCTAATCCCAGCTATGCTACAGATCAACTGGGTGATTTTTGGCAAATCATTTAACTACTGTTACCTTCAGGTTTTCATCTATAAAATGAGTGGGTTCGAGTAATCACTTAAGGTACCTGCAGCTCTCATGTTTAGTTATACTACTTGGATCTTTTCCATTTCTAAAATGCTTTTAGACAATTTGAATTGCATAGAATGTGCCAAGTTAGTGGTATGATATTGCTTTACTTTGACCGTAGTGTCTTTTGTCTCTTTTTTAGTGCAGTAGTATATTGGGTTAATAGTTTTAGAATTAAGCCTACAATTGACTGACTAGATATCCCTTGTGGTCTATTAATGTTAACAGAGTTCATGATCTTAATAAGCATAGTTTTAATCATTTTTTTAAAAAATATATTGTCCTTCCCTAGCTCATTAAATTTTTCTGATACCTTTTCTGCCTACTCATGCAGCTTCGTGCTGCTCCTATAATTTATCCCTCTCAGCATGCCATTTCACTACCTGGAAGAGCTCAGTATTAACTGTAATCTTTTAGGGAAATGTTAAGACTGAACCCAGTACTGACTCTGGAAACTCCAGTAATAAAATTCTTACCCTTTCAGAGAGAAGCACCCATTTTCTTCATATTCAATCTAATTAGATTCATTTGAATCTGCCTGTTAGGATCATTTTCCCCATATTTCCTTATTTCTTTCTATTGAGTATCTATTAATGCTGTACACTATGGTAGGTGCTAGGGATATAGAAACAGACAAGAATTGTGGTCATTTTTCCTGTGGTATTCATTCTGTTTGGGACGATGTCACCTGACTAGTGCTATAGTAAAGATGTGAGTGGAGGATAGGAGGCAGGAGGGGACACAGAAGCTCCTAGATGGTGACCTTTGTGTTGGCCTGGCGCATGTGTCCTTTCAGTTAGTCTGTGCCATTCATTTTTATAGGAGGCAGAAGACCAATGCCCCAGTAGCTCTAGGAAATATGGCACTTTCTGAGAGAACATTTAAAATTTAAAGGAATACTAAACAAAATTATGAAACTTGTATTTCTTTTTTGGAATCTACTGAAAGGTAAACTTGCTTTTTTTGCTTATAAAAGTTTTTTTTTTTTTTTTTTTTTTTTTTTGACTGGGTGCGGTGGCTCACACCTGTAATCCCAGCACTTTGGGAGGCCAAGACAGGCAGATCACCTGAGGTTGGGAGTTTGAGACCAGCCTGACCAACATGGAGAAACCCCATCTCTACTAAAAATACAAAATTAGCTGGGCATGGTAGCACATGCCTATAGGCTACTCGGGAGGCTGAGGCAGGAGAATCACTTGAACCCAGGAGGCAGAGGTTGCAGCGAGCCAAGATTATGCCATTAGACTCCAGCCTGGGCAACAAGAGCGAAACTCCGTCTCAAAAAAAAATTGTTTTTTGTCAACAGCAGAAATAAGAGATGGGTTAATCGATCTGGCATCTAATTAAGGAAAGGCATGCCTTATGGAGATTCTAGAGTATGAGCCACGAATTGAACTCCTGGCTTTCTGGTTGCCTGCTATATTTCATATAGTAGAAGACAGAGACTTTTACTCTGAGAGGCAGATCTGCCCATATCTGATGCCTCCCAAGTGACTATGAAACCTGTGAGACAGTGAGATCTGTAATTAAGTTCAGGGTTAAGTGGTTCCTGCTTTGCTTTTTAGTCCTCTAATAGGTACTTCATAAGTGATGCCGAATTAAGTGTTAGGCTGGAATTTCTCTACCATTTCAGGTGGATATTTCTTTCCTTTCTTTTTTTTTTTTTTTTTTTTTGAGACAGAGTCTTGCTCTGTCACCCAGGCTGGAGTGCAGTGGTGTGATCTCAGCTTGCTGCAAGTTCCACCTCCCGGGTTCACGCCGTTCTCCTGCCTTAGCCTCCCAAGTAGCTGGGACTACAGGTGTCTGCCACCACGCCCGGCTAATTTTTTATATTTTTAGTAGAGACGGGGTTTCACCGTGTTAGCCGGGATGGTCTCAATCTCCTGACCTTGTGATCTGCCGGCCTCGGCCTCCCAAAGTACCGGGATTACAGGCATGAGCCACCGCGCCCGGCCTTTTTTTTTTTTTTTTGAGACAAGATCTTGCTCTATCACCCAGGCTGGAGTGCAGTGATCATGACTTACTGCAGCCTTGACCTCCCAGGGTCAGGTCATCCTCCCACCTCAGCTTTCTGAGTAGTTGGGACTATAGGCATGCACCACCACACCCAGCCAATTTTTTTTTTTTTTTTCTTTCATAGAGACAGTCGTGTTGCTCAGGCTGGTCTTTAACTCTTGGGCTTAAGTGATCTTCCTGCCTTGGTCTCCCAAAGAGCTGGGATTATAGGTGTGAGCCACCACACCCAGCATTCACATGGATATTTCTTATTAAGAGAGATCATGAGACTAAAGTTCTAAGAAGAATTAGAACAGATGAAGGAAGTAATAATAAAATTTCATTAAGAGCAGTGGTATCTTCGTCTTGATTATTTGGTACCTAACATAGTGCCTGTCTCAGAGTGCAGTGTGCGTCACTTACTGATGGAGATAAATTCTGCAAAGTTCATTATCTGGTGATTTTGTCATTGTGTGAATGTCATAGTGTACTTACACAAACCTGGATGGTATGGCCTACTACACACACAGGTCATATGGTAGAGCCTGTCGCTCCCAGGCTACAAACCTGCACAGCGCAGCATGTTCTTATACTGAATGTTGTAGGCAGTTGTAACATAATGGTAAGTATTTGTTTATCTAAATGTTTCTAAACGTAGAAAAGGTATAGTAAAATGCAGTATAAAAGATAAAAAATGGTACAGGGCATTTTTGGTACAGTGTACCAAATGTACCTGTACCAAATGGTACAGGGATCTGCCCTATATAGGGCAGATTCATTATAATCTTCTGGGACCACTGTTGTATATGCAGTCTGTCACTGACCAAAACATCCTTATGCAAGTACCTGGCTGTACTTAATAAATGGATGCCACCTGCCCCTTCCACTCTGTGTCAGGCTGCTGCCATTTGTAGTGTTGTCTTTGGTTTATCTGTGGGAGTTTGGGATCTCACTGAATTGTGTCTTCTTGTGTAGGTTGTGCATTTGCCCAGTTCATGACTCAAGAAGCAGCTCAGAAGTGCCTTCTAGCTGCGTCTCCAGAGAATGAGGTAAGGAAGCTATTTCCTTTACCTTATAACACAGGAGGCAGTTTGGCTCTTAGGGGCAACATCTGATATTTACACAAAGCTTTATTATTATTATTATTATTATTGTCAGTAATAATAAAACTAACACTGATTTAGCACTTTGTTGTGTTAGGCACTGAACTTTACTTGCATTATCTTATTTAATCATTACATCAGCCCTTTGAGGTAGGCAGAATTATGATCTCTACTTCATAGGTGAGGAAATGGGGATAATAACGTATCTGATATTTGTTGCTTGCTGTCTGTGTCAGCCTCTATCCTAGACTGATAACATGAAAGACTAGGATAAGAAGGTGTTAAGGTCGTCTGTGAAGTAGAGTAGATGTTTGAGAGAGAATACGTGTGGGTGATGGAGAATTACTCCATTTGTTCTACAATCGAGTATAATGTTATTTAATATTGCTGTTATTTCTTAAGTCCTCTTGAGTAAGTATTCTACTGTTTCATTAACTTTCTTTATAATACTAGACATTTGCCTGTTTACAGATAATTTTCCTCAATTTGGGTCTACTTTGGGACTAATCAACTCCCAGAAAATAATTTATTTACTGCTGACTGCCTGAAATACACATGTGGCCTTTTGCACAGCTATACTAAATATTGTGAGGCCCAGTGATCCATTTGTAGCTAGCTGAGCTGAAACGTCACAGGGCTTGGCTTCCATAGCATAATTGATGCTTGCCATATCCCTTTCTGTGGTGTTCTTGTCAGGTGCTTAGTTTCTAGTTTCTACTCATTATGTGTTGTTTTTGTTTTTTTGAAACGGAGTCTCGCTCTGTCGCCCACGCTGGAGTGTAGTGGCGTGATCTCTACTCACTGCAACTCCGCCTCCCGGGTTCATGCCATTCTCCTGCCTCAGCCTCCCAAGTAGCTGGGATTACAGGCACACACCACCATGCCCGGCTAATTTTTGTATTTTCAGTAGAGACGAGGTTTCACCATGTTGGCCAGGCTGGCCTTGAACTCCTGACCTCAGGTGATCCATCCACCTCAGCCTCTCAAAGTGCTAGGGTTACAGGTGTGAGCCACCGTGCTCGGCCATTATGTGTTTTAAGAAGGGGTTGTGATCTGTTACAGACTGGTGGGCTTAAACTGGATGGCCGGCAGCTCAAGGTTGACTTGGCGGTGACCCGTGATGAGGCTGCAAAGCTTCAGACAAAGAAGGTGAAGAAGCCGACTGGCACCCGGAATCTCTATCTGGCCCGAGAAGGCTGTGAGTAGGGAGATGTAACCCAGGCTTCCAAGTAGCTGTCCCTGTGCCATATCATTGATCCAGCAATAGTATGTTTGGGAGCATGTTTCAAATTAAAAACCCAAATGTTCTTTTTAACAATTTTATATGATCATTCCACTTTAATAAATGTGGCTTTCTGTTAGTAAACCTTCACTCATTTTTGTGGATTAACCGTCCCATTATCTTTTATGCCTGGTTGCCTTTTGTCTTTTTCAATAGAGGATTGGCAAGGCAAAGAGGGAGAAAGAACTCCAAATACCTTTGCTTCTTGTCATCATTTCTAATAAGAGGTTTTCATTATGACTAAAATTACTCTTTTGGATTATTCATGGATTTAAAATGTGCACCCAGTACTTTCCTTTCGTGTAAGAAAGACAATCAGAAATTAGCTTTAAATTTAAAAAAAAAATTCTTTCTTCTAGGTCACACAGTATTTATCAGCTCACCTCCTCCATAGCTTCACAGCCTGTACTAGTAATGTCCATTAGCCTTTGACACCAGCCCTCTATGGCAACATAACTGTTTTCGACTGGCTTATCTCGCTGGTTAGTAATGGACCTCAAGTACATAAGGAACAGCAAAGTTAAGTTCCAAGGGCAGATTATAGGTGGAACATTGTGCATTCTAAATGCCCAAAATGTATTTATGTTCCATACCTCTTCCAGGCCTTTCTTTCTGACTTTGGGCATGTACGTGAAGATTCTTTGAGGGGAGAGAAGGAGAAGAGGAATAAAATCACAAAATGTTCAGAGTTTTAGTCCTTGAGAGCAGCTCTGAGCCCAGAACTTAGCCCTGTATCCTATTTCTGGACCTAACCAAATGCCATCGTGTCCTGGCCAACATAGTCCTCTGGGCCCTGTACAAAGAGTTTGCATCATTCAAATCACATTCCTCTTGTTGCTCAGTGAAAATTCCCTTGTTGATGTCTTGGCCTTTTTCCCTCTTTCTGCAGTGATTCGTGCTGGGACGAAGGCTGCAGAGGGTGTGAGTGCTGCTGATATGGCCAAAAGAGAACGGGTGAGTAGATTAGGCATTGACCTTCAGGTTCTGTGTGGCCTATAAATCAATCAAAAATAGTTATCGAATGCTCAATGTGCTCATAAAAGAACCAAGTATGGTCACAGACCATACTTACTGCCCTGTTAGAGAGAAAAAGCACATAGGTGAGACAGCAAGTAACCCAACATTATACATAGTATTCTATCTGCTTTCTATGCCAGTATAAAAGAACTGTGTCTTATTCTTTGTTTCCCTAGTGCTTGGCAGTAAATGTTTGCGTACACATGCTGCTAGATCGTGCAGTAGACAGTCAGAGGCTAGGGCTACGTGTAATTAGGTGTTAGTATAAACACAGAATAATGTAGAAGGGCAAGATCAGAATGGTCTGGAGTTATTAGGGAAGGAAGAAGATATGGCTCTTGAAAGGGGTAGCTGTCAGTTTGGAGGAGTTGGTGTCTCCAGATTATAAAATCATTTTAGAAAAACTCAAGTCTTATGGACGTTTCCGATGTTAACCAATACCGTTATATTCCTTGGCTGCTTGGTAACGTTCCCAGTCATTTTTGCTTTTTCCCATATAACTTGCTTTCAAAAAGCCAAGCCAGCCTGGAATGGTAAAGATGCATAATCATAAACAGAATTAGTTATGGAACCTTAACATGCAGATGAGGAACAGGGGTGAGAGTGTAATGATGGCAGGAGGCAGTGTATCTTTTTTTCAGTGTGCACAGGTTCTGCGCTAGTGTTTTCAACTTTGGTAGTGAACATCTGGAAATCATAGGCTCTGGAGACCCATCCCTAACTGGAGAAATTACATAAAATTTTAAAGCCTCAATTTTATAAGGGCATTATATACCCATGTCTGACCACAATGCAATAATGACATATTTAGTTTAAAACTAATTTTGTTAGCAAAAAGCTCATTCAGGGATAGGTATGCATTATACATTCACAGCAGGCACAGCTTTTCCTGACAGAAAAATAGTCTGTTGAACTTAAACATGATAGCCTTTTCAGATGTTCCTTTAATAGTCATTTTCCAGGGGATTTGTTTATTTTGTGATTTGTTGGTACTTTTACCAAACAAGAAACAGCAGGACTGAGAAGGCTTGACAAAAGAAAAACATTTAATTGAAAACTTTTTTTCTATCAACTTGGTTTTGAAAAAACTAATTGGAAGAATAATATCATCTTTCATTTCATTTTAGACACAGATCATGCAGGTACTGGGGTTTTGTGGCAGCATAGTTGAGGGTATTGCTCTAAGAGCAAAATATGGTTCTGTGGTCATGGATATTCCTTTGCCTCAGGGTGGCAGAGTTGAGACAAGACAGCATTCTGTCAAGTATTCTTTGAATAAGTTCCATTTCCTTTTGGAAGGATTAGATAATCAGTTGAGTTGGTGGGTAGATGAGGAGTGGGCATAGATGTTAACCACAGTATTATCTGTTGTTTGCTCTGGGCTACATTTTGAGCTAGGGATTTTTTTCTTTTTTTTTTTTTTTTTGAGATGGAGTTTCACTCTTGTTGCCCAGGCTGGAGTGCAATAGCGTGATCTTGGCTCACCACAACCTCCTCCTCCCAGGTTCAAGCGATTCTCCTGCCTCAGCATCCCGAGTAGCTGGGATTACAGGCATGCACTACTATGCCTGACTAATTGTTGTATTTTTAGTAGAGACAGGGCATCACCATTTTGGCGAGGCTGATCTTGAACTCCTGACCTCAGGTGATCTGCCTGCCTTGGCCTCACATCAGTGCTCAGAGACTGTGTTCTACTGTTCCATTTTATAGATGAAAAATTGAGGCTTTAAAATTTTATGTAATTTCTCCAGTTAGGAATGGGTCTCCAGAGCCTATGATTTTACTGTTACCCACCCACCATCTTGTCCCTTTGAACTTTTCTTTCCTATACTGGGCATTGTAAAGCTGCAGTGTGGGCAGTTTCCATCCATTTTCTATGTGTGTGGTTATGGGATGGAGATCATAATTCTTTCCTTTTGGAGAATTTTGAGCCTCGTCTTAAAAAGAGTGAGTTGTACTGTTAACCATTGGTTTTTCTTTCAGTTTGAGCTGCTGAAGCATCAGAAACTCAAGGACCAGAATATCTTTGTCTCCCAAACCAGGCTCTGCCTGCACAATCTCCCAAAGGCTGTAGATGACAAACAGCTCAGAGAGCTGCTGCTGAGTGCTACTAGTGGAGAGAAAGGGGTGCGCATCAAGGAGGTGAGGCGTGGCCCTGTCTATCTGGAACTTTCATTCTGATCTGGGGTCATATCAAGCATTTCCCTCAGGCTTCGGTGCTAGATTTTTTTTGTTTGTTTGTTTTGAGACAAAGTCTCACTCTGTCGCCCAGGCTGGAGTGCAGTGGTGCAGTCTTGACTCACTGCAGCCTCCTCCGCCTGGGCTCAAGCAGTTCTCCTGCCTCAGCCCCCTGAGTAGCTGGGACTATAGGTGTGCGCCACCACGCCTGGCTAATTTTTGTATTTTTGGTAGAGAAGAGATTTCACCATGTTGGCCAGACTGGTCTGGAACTCCTGACCTCAAGTTATCTGCTCAGCTCAGCCTCCCAAAGTGCTGGGATTACAGGCGTGAGCCACTGTGCTAGGCCATCAACAGACTTTCTTCTGGACATGTTGTCAGCATGCATGGCTGAGTTTAGCAGTTTCTTGGTTTTGTTCTTTTTCTTCTAAAAATTGTCTTTTACGTCTGAATTACAGCAGAATGCAAGGAAGTCTCTGTCTGCATGAATTGATTTAGCAAGCATTTATTAAATGCCTTTTGTGTGCTTAGCATTATACTTTGTGCTATCATGTGAATTTTCTTGCAGAGAAAATAATCTGCTTTGCTTTTTGGAGAGTATTTTACTCCTAGTTAGATTCTTACCCTATAGTCAGAGTCACCTATGCCTGTCGTCAACACAGGAAGCCATGTAGATGTTCAGCAGTTGAATTAGAAAAACGCTGGGTTCATTCCAACTTGGTTAGGCTTTGTGAGTACAGAACTTCTCTGCCTCCACACTCCCCTTTGCATATTTCTCTTTTCTTTTTTTTTTTTTTTTTTTAAGATGTGGTCTTGCTCTGTCACAGGCTGGAGGGAGTGCAGTGGTGCCATCTCAGCTCACTGCAGCCTCCCCCTCCCAAGCTCAAGCAATCCCCCCACCTCAGCCTCCCAAGTAGTTGGGACTATAGTTACACACCACAATGCCTGGCTAATTTCTTTTTTCTTATTTTTATTTTTCATTTTTGAGATGGAGTCTCACTCTGTCGTTAAGCTGGAGTGCAGTCACGCGATCTCAGCTCACTGCAACCTCCGCCTCCCGAGTTCAAGCGATTCTCCTGCCTCAGCCTCCGAGTAGCTGGGACTACAGGCACACACCACCATGCCCAGCTAATTTTTGTATTTTTAGTAGAGACAGGGTTTCACCATGTTTGTTAAGATAGTCTCGATCTCTTGACCTCAAGTGATCCACCCGCCTCGGCCTCCCAAAGTGCTAGGATTACAGGCATGAGCCACTGCGCCTGGCCGATGCCTGACTATTTCTTATGTTTTTGGTAGAGACAGGGTTTTGCCATGTTGCCCAGGCTGGTCTCAAATTCCTGAGCTCAGACGATCCCCCTGCTTCGGCCTCCCACAGTGCTGGGATTATAAGTGTGAACCACTGGGCCTGGCCTTGCATATCTCTGTCATACTACTTACTATTGCCCTGGCCTCAAACTGTCAGTCAGTCACTTCTCCCCACTAGACTGAGTTTTTGAGGCAAGCGTTATCTCATTATCCCCAATCCTTGGTGTAGTACCTGCTACATAGTCATCTCTTGGTCAATACTTATTTTTAAAGTACCATTGCCAATATTTTGGGTCTGCTTTACTCTGTTTCACCACTCTAAACTGTTTTCCTAATCCCTGAAAACCTCTTTAAAATGTATGGATTGGTATTTGGGACATTACATGAGAGAATGTGAATATATCAGCACATATCTGACACCACTCTTAGTAAAACTGCTCAGTGTTACTGGTTATAGGGGAGGGACAGTTGTGTAATTTCTCATATCATCTGAATACTTAGTGTCTGCACATTTAACACCTGTCATAATTTAGAGAAATTTATGTTTATTCTAAAATATTTGCATTATGTTGAATTTTCCTCCTAATTCCTTCTTATGTGTACGTGTAGTGTCTCAGTAAGATGGTAAGTATCTTGAGAACAGGATCTTCATTATATGCTTCTCTTGATTCCCTTACAGTATATGACAGTTCTAGACACAGAGTGGACACTGGACGTAAACTAAATGTGGCATCCATGTGTCCCCAATACTTAGCCGTCTCCATTACATGAGAATGACAGTTTCGGTAGTAATGGCATGTAAATGATCAATTTTCTCAAAACATCCTACTGTACTTTGGTGCCCCAGATGTTTGCTACATCTGGCTTAAGGATTTAAGGGAAAACCACACTAGAGAGGATCTGAGCTGCAGGCAAAGAGAGCTGAAACGTCTTCCTGTATTTCTGAGTCTGTATGTTGGAGAGACTTTTTCCTATGCTTGAAATGTCTTTCTTATCTAAAGCCATCAGTCCTTCCTCCTTCCCTTCTTTAATAATTTCCTTCCTGAGGGCTTTTTTCAGTGGTAAGATCTATGGACAGTATTCCATCCTCGGCAATAACTTGTTACACTCTGAAAATACCATTACCTCTCAATTTGTATGTATCATGAACAGTTGTGTTTGTATTGTGTTTGTTTTCTAACGTCCAAACCTCTTTATAAATTTTCTTTAGGAAGTTTTGTTTATGTGCTTATTTTAGGTCTCTGTTGATGTCTATAAACTAGTAGAAAGCAAGAAAATATTATTTTAATCTGTTTTATGGTGTTAGGTGAATTCTAATAAGATGGACACACATAAGTGTTATTCCAGTGTGATTTTTGTGATGGTGGTATAAATGAAGATTATGTTTCAATAACCTGATTTTTTTTTTTTTTTTTTTTTGAGACAGAGTCTCACTCTATTGCCCAGGCTGGAGTGTAGTGGTTTCATCATGGCTCACTGCAACTTCAATCTCCCCAGGCTCAGGTGATCCTCCTGCCTCGGCCTCTTGAGTAGCTGAGGTGCCACCACACCAGCTAATTTTTTGTATTTTTTGCAGAGACAAAGTTTTGCCATGTTGTCCAGGCTGGTCTCAAACTCCTGGCCTCAAGCAATCCTCCTGTCTCAGCCTCCCAAAGTGCTAGGATTACAGGCATGAGCCACCATGCTCACCCAATAACCTTATTTTTTATTGACTCTATTAAAGCAGTTCATGTCAGGCAAGGCTTCTCATTCTGTAATTACGGATTTTTTTTCTTGCTCTACTCATAGTGTAGAGTGATGCGAGACCTCAAAGGAGTTCATGGGAACATGAAGGGTCAGTCCCTGGGCTATGCTTTTGCAGAGTTCCAAGAGCACGAGCATGCCTTGAAAGCCCTCCGCCTGATCAACAACAATCCAGAAATCTTTGGGCCTCTGAAGGTAAGCCTCGTCCTCTGGGGAGACTTGTTTCCCTTAGGACCACTTGCAGGAAACCAGTCTTCTCCTTTGTGCCTAGTGTCCTCTGACATTTGAGGGGTGGGAAAGAGTGGCAAGTGGACAAAAAAAAAGGTGGGTTGAGGGAAGGTGTGTGAAGGGGAAAAACTCAACTCATTGCATGCACAGATTTAGAAGTCTAATGAATGACATTCTATCTCCTTCTGACAGAGACCAATAGTGGAGTTCTCTTTAGAAGATCGAAGAAAACTTAAAATGAAGGAATTAAGGATCCAGCGCAGCTTGGTACAGAAATTAAATGGTCCATATTTTTAAGGACATAATTAAACTCTTCTATTTTGTTCAGTTTGTGCTTCTGCTGTCTTAGAGTAGTTCTCCCTTCAATTAGGTTTTTTTTGCTCCCAGTTCCCTTTAGTCCCTGTTCCCTAAGCCTCTCCAGGCCATCTTCTTATCTGCTGGCCCATGTCTGATAGCTCTACAGCAGAAGGGAAAGGAAGGAGAGAGGAAGCAGACGCATGTTATTTCCAGTCAGCCGTTCTTTACAATGTTTCGTGATAGTACGTGCCAAAATTAATGGTTGAGGTTAAGGTTGCCCGTTACTTGTAGATTTCAGTTATCTCTTCCATATTTTCTTTTATTAGTTGGCTCCAGAAGTGTGAAGCCTGATAGTTTTTTTTTTTTTTTTTGAGACGGAGTCTGGCTCTGTCGCCCAGGCTGGAGTGCAGTGGCCGGATCTCAGCTCACTGCAAGCTCCGCCTCCCGGGTTCCCGCCATTCTCCTGCCTCAGCCTCCGGAGTAGCTGGGACTACAGGCGCCCGCCACCTCGCCCGGCTAGTTTTTTGTATTTTTTAGTAGAGACGGGGTTTCACTGTGTTAGCCAGGATGGTCCCGATCTCCTGACCTCGTGATTCGCCCGTCTCGGCCTCCCAAAGTGCTGGGATTACAGGCTTGAGCCACCGCGCCCGGCCCCCGAAGCCTGATAGTTTTATACAGTTTTTAATCTGGTGTGCTATAGAGGGTGGAGCAGGGACTTCAGGAATAGGTGTACTCATGCTCATACTCTGGCTCTGCCCTTTTTGCTGCATGTTCCTTGGCAGTTATTACCGCTTTGAACTTCAGTTTGTAAAATGGGTGGACAACAACATCTGCCTTACATGATTGCTGAGGACTAAATGAGATAATACATGTCCATCATCTAGCATACTGCATGGTCAGCACACAGTCAGTACTCATTCTCTTACCCATCTTCCCCCAGGACATGCAGGGCCAGGTTATTCTTGACTCTTATTCTTAGAGCTCTCATTGATATTGCACAGCAAAATTCACTTGCATATACAGCAAACGTGTAGTCTTTGTGGTGTATACCGAGAGCATTACCAACAGATGAGCCATTCTGGTGGTTAATGCAATGGCCCTCAGTTGGAAAATCTGGGATCTGGTTATTGTTCAAGGCAACTTTGTTACCCTAGATGATAGAATTGCTTATTACTGTTAGCCATTGTTTCAGAGGTGATTCTGAAGCTACCAGTTTTGTTTGTTTGTCTGTTTGAGATGGAGTCTTGCTGTGTTGCTCAGGTTGGAGTGCAGTGGTGCAATCTCAGTTTGCTGCAACCTCCACCTTCTGGATTCAAGTGATTCTCCTCCCTCAGCTTCCCGAGTAGCTGGGACTACAGGTGCACCCCACCATGCCTGGCTAATTTTTGTATTTGTTTGGAAGAGACAGGGTTTCACCCTGTTGGCCAGGCTGGTCTGGAACTCCTGACTTCAAATGATCCACCTGCCTCAGCCTCCCAAAGTGCTGGGATTACAGGTGTGAGTCACTGAGCCCAGCCTTGTTTGTTTTTTAACATCCAAATGACTCTATTTGTTGCCTGGATTTATATTCATACTGTTCTTTTGTGTAAAAATGCCTCTACTCACTTCGCATATGCAGATCAAATGATCCCTTTCAAGTAGCATTCCTCCACCTCTCTCAAAAGATAAAGGCCGTCTTTACTTGATTTTCATGAATTTCCTTAAGCTATGTAGTTTTTTTTACTTTGGTTTATTTGTGTATGCATCTCTTGTCTCCACCTGGCTGTGAGTCCTGAAGGGTAGACACTTTTTTTTTGTATCCTAGAAACAGACTGGCATACAATAGGCATATAATAAATGTTCATTGTATCTGGATTTCTAAGGTGAAAGGGAAGAACAACACACACTTATCATTACATTAATTTCACTTGAATCTTCTGTTTCTTCCACTTCAGTGCAAATACTTCTGTAACATCCTTGATGCCTTCCTTTCCACAGCGTCTTTTCCTTGTCGTCTTCGCTTCATTTATTCCATTCCTAATGTTCTTCCTTTCTTGAAAACGATCCGAGTTTCTGACCTATGTCATTTTTCTTCTCTCTGAAGAGATTTATTTCGTATTTCTTGCAGACAGGGTTACTGGCAACAAATTCCCTCCATTTTCTTTTGTCTGAGTAGGTCTTGTCCTTAACTTTTGAAGGATAAGTTTATCAGATACAGGATTGCAGGTTGGTGATTTTTTTTCTTTTAAAACTTTAAATATTAAATATCTCACTTCACTCCCTTCTTGCTTACATGATTTCTGAAGAGAAGTCTTGGAAATCTCTCTGAACTTACTCTGGTTTGGGAGGGTGCCTATTAAAAACAAAAGAGAGAGAAATTTGATGTAATCTCATCCTTGTTCCTCTATAGGTAAAATTTTTCCCCTGTCTGGCTTCTTTCAAGATTTTATCTCATTTTCTGCAGTTTGTCTATGATATGACTAGTTGTAAATTGTTTAGTATTTATCTTATTTGGTCTTAGAGCTCTGAGTTCCTTGATCTGTAGTTTAGTGACTGTCATTAGTTTTGAAAAATTCTCAGCGCTTATTACTTCATTATCTTTTCTGTTGCTTGCTTTCTTCTTGTATTCTCTTTCTACATAGGTTACACCTTTGATAATTGTCCCACCTACTGGCTTTTGAATCTTGGGCATGCACTCTCCCTTATTTCTGTGTTACGGGAAGGGGAATGGTTATTTTGTGCCCCCCACGCAGTAACCATCTGTTACTATGGCAGGGCTTATGAACTACATGTATTCACTTTCCTCTAGTCTCCAACTGTGTGGGGGAAGAATTCCTCTTCTTTCATCTAGCTCACATAAAGCTCATCTTCTGTTGAGTATTTGCAGCAAACAAAGCTCATCCAGAAACCAGATGGCATTTTCTTGTTTTATGCAGCAAAAAGTGAGATCCAAGCCTGCAACTGGTGAGCCTCAGAAGGGGAAACCAGAGCCTGCAAAAGACCAGCAACGGAAGGCAGCTCAACACCACACAGAGGAACAAAGTAAGGCGCCCCCAGAGCAGAAGGGGAAGGCGGGCTCTACCTCATGGACCGGGTTCCAGACCAAGGCTGAAGTGGAGCAGGTGGAGCTGCCTGATGGAAAGAAGAGAAGAAAGGTCCTGGCGCTCCCCTCACACCGAGGCCCCAAAATCAGGTGAGATGCAGGAAAGCAGCAGCATAGAACAGTGGGTGGGTTCTAAGCGGGTTTGTTTTTGCTGAGTTCTTTTCTCTTTGTGGCATTTGTTTGGTTGAAAAGGATGCTTGGTGCTATGTATTCCCACACACGGGGTTAACACGTGAGTCTTCAACACCGTCAGAGATGTCACTCTTAGATCAGTGGCATAGAGGCCTCCTAGGGCAGGCTTTTGTGCCCCTTTTCTCCTCTTTTAAAGAGTTTCCTGTTGTCTAGATGGCTATCTCTGCCAGCTGAGGCCACATACTTGAGGTTCAGTGGTAGTTTCTGTTTGGGGCAGCAGATTAGTGCTCTACAAAAATAAATCTTTATAAAATATTTGTTAAATAAACGAAGGTTTTTGAGATATCCATGGGATTTTGTATATTTATTTATTTTATTTTATTTTATTTTTAGAGACAGTGTATTATTCATTTCTTCCACTGCTATAAAGAAGTACCTGAGACTGGGTAATTTATAAGGAAAAGAGGCTTAATTGGCTCATGGTTCCACAGGCTGTATAGGAAGCATGACAGCAGCTGCTTATCTTCTAGGGAGGCCTCAGGAAACTTAACCATAGTGGAAGGTGAAGTGGGAGCCTGCACTTCACATGGCCAGGAGCAGGGGGAAGGAGCATTTTAAACAACCAGATCTTGCGGTAACTCATTCACCGTCATGAGAACAGCACTGAGGGGATGGTGCTAAACCATTCATGAAGGAGTCATCCCCATGATCCAGTCACCTCCCACCAGGCCCAGCCTCCAACATTGGGGATTACAATTCAACATGAGATTTGGGCAAGGACACATATCCAAACCATGTCACAGGGTCTTACTCTTGCCCAGGCTAGAGTGCAATGGCATGATCATAGCGCACTGTAACCTTGAACTCCTGGACTCAATCCACCTGCCTCAGCCTTCTGAGTAGCTGGGACTTTTTAGTTTTATTTTAGTAGAGACAGGGGGTTGCTATGTTGCCTAGGCTGGTCTCAAGCTCCTGACATCAAGCAGTTCTAAGTATACAAATACTGAGCTTTCAGAGGGTCTGTTGCAGTATCCCTTTTTAGAATGACTTAACGTATCATGGGCTTGGGAAGGGCCAGTGTACAAAGAGGAATTTTATCCCTTGAGCTAAGAGAACCTAGGGGTGTCAAATTAGAAGAAGGACTCAAGGTGACACTCAGCCATTTTATTTCAGGTTGCGGGACAAAGGCAAAGTGAAGCCCATCCATCCCAAAAAGCCAAAGCCCCAGATAAGCCAGTGGAAGCAGGAGAAACAGCAATTATCTTCTGAGCAGGTGAGTTCTGCAGGACATTCAGCTTTGGTATGGCATGTTTCTGCCAGATTGTAGCCATGTTTGTACCTTGATTAGCTGCGCCAAAAAGAAAAAAAGAAAGACTTCTGTGTAGGACAGTAGCTTTTTAGAGAATGTTGAGGTATACAATATAAAAGTGGAGAGAAAAAAGTAAAATGAACCTCCAGATGTTCCTCTGTTTCAGCAGTCTCCTTGTTTTACGTATTCCCCATAACATGCTTTCCCCACTAGAGTATATTAAAGCAAAGCCCATTTCACATGTAAATATGTCTCATATGAAAATGAAACATTGCTCAGAAAAACCTCAGATTGCATCTCTAACTGATGAGGCCTTAAACACACACACCTTACGCCATTATAATATCTAATGAAACTAATAAACCCTTTATCATCTACTACACAAATGATATATTAAAGCCATATTAAAATTTCCCCAATTGCCTGAAAAATATGTTTTTATACTTGGTTAGTATGAGTCGGGATGCGAAGTCCACACATTATACTTGGATTTTTAATTTCTTAAATCATTTTTTTCTTCTCTAATATCCATTTTCCCTTACCACCCTTTTTTCCATGCTATTCATTTATTGGAGAAACCAGGTCATTTGTGTTACATTTTTAGCCATTTGCTTCCTCGTGGTGTCATTTAACTTGTTTCTGTGACACCCCATCTTGCCTGTCACCTGGTAGTTAGTTCAGTCTGGTAGCTTGATCAAATTCAGTTTTCTTTTTTTTTCTTTTTTTTGAGATGGAGTTTTGCTCTTGTTGCCTAGGCTGGAGTGCAATGGCACAATCTTGGCTCACTGCAACCTCCGCCTCCCGGAGTAGCCTCCCAAATAGCTGAGATTACAGGCACGCACCACCATGCCCAGCTAATTTTGTATTTTTAGTAGAGACGGGGTTTCACCATGTTGACCAGGCTGGCCTCGAACTCTTGACCTCAGGTGATTTGCCTGCCTTGGCCTCCCAAAATGCTGGGATTACAGATGTGAGCCACCATGCCTAGCCTTAAGTTCAGTTTTCTTGACTGGAGTATTTCATGGGTGGTGTGTGTGTTTCTTTACATCACCTGAGGCACATACTACCTGGTTGCCCATTTTTAGTGATTCTGAGATTGATCAGTAGATTTGAGGATTGTCTGCCTTGTCCCTCCATTGATGAAGTCCCCAGTTAGCCTTTCATGTAATGGCCTTAGCAATTATTGATGAGTGTTACCAGATCCATTATTTCATTATGGGTTACAGAATGCCGATTATTTAAACTTCTATCCTTTTGCATTTTTAAATAGAACTCTTGAAAGAAAAATCTTCCTTTGTCAATTACTTGGTTACCACAAAATATCATTTGTATAGGAAAGACAGGATAAATGCTTGATTTTTTTTTTTTCTCTCTCTCTCTCTCTATTAGTTTTCAGAGTAATGAGCTGTTGCCATACCGGCTCATTTTTTAGTATTATGAAATCCTGACTTTTCGTATACTTGATGTGTTTCAAATACTGTGATTATTCTTACTCTGTCTAAGGCTGGCGGAAGCCCCCGCAGGTTGGCTTCTGAGTCTTTCTAATGTGGCCTGTTTGTCTGGTAATATCCTTGCTTTCTAGTGCAGGATGTCCAGGCTGAGCTCAGGTACCTCTTCCCCAATCCTGACATTAGCCATTTTTCCCAAGGAGCCCTAGTTCCTTTTAGTAGTAAACGGTGGTCCTACATTCTTGAATACTTGAAGTCAAGCTTTCTTCTCCCCTTTCCTAGTCTCTTTCCTTTAAGGGTAAAAGCAGCATTAGCTTCCCATCCTACTCAAGAAATCTGTGTCTGGGAAGTTTCTGACCTATACCATACTATATTATAGATCTCTGAAATCCTGTGAGCAGTGTTCTTGGAGAGGGAATGGGCAAGCAAGAATGGCCAGATTCTGTGCTGGCTTATCTGCTTTGAGGCTAAAGTGAGGCTTTGGGAGCTAGAGTGAGAGAGGCCCTTGAGCCCCCAACACAGTGTGTTAGACAGGGAAGTTAGTCAGGCCCTGCTCTGTTGGTCTAATTTCTTACCAGTGGATGATTCTGTTTGAGCCTTTCTCTCTAAGGGTCTCTCTCTAGAAACCTACCCTTTTCTGGTAGACATGATCTCTGCACACACTTTCTTTCTTGGGTGGCCTGAGGGTAAGGTGATATATAGTCTTTGAAATCGATTATATTATGTTTCTAATCCTTTCACTTGTAGGTATCTAGGAAAAAAGCTAAGGGAAATAAGACGGAAACCCGCTTCAACCAACTGGTCGAACAATATAAGCAGAAATTATTGGGACCTTCTAAAGGAGCACCTCTTGCAAAGAGGAGCAAATGGTTTGATAATTGATGATGCCAGTGGGCTGGGTAAGAAGCTGGGTTGTGTACTTTCTGGTGACACTCCTGGGCTCCTCCCCATCCCCCATGTCTCTCACTGAGGGAAAGAAAATCCCCGAGGGCACTGCCACTGCACTGGGAGGCACCCTGGACTGTGTACATCTGAACTTTGGTCCATCCTTTGATGAGTGGTTCGTTAGCCAAAAGAGAAATATCGGAAAGACATCATGATGCTTCTTGCATATTATCCAGATTATTGTATGAAGTTGTGTCTATAATTATTACCAATTTTTGTTCTTTATTTCTCAAATGGAAGCAATTGAAAAAGCATTCTGGAGTGCTGAATTTTTAAGATGTATGTTTTGTTAAGCATATTCTCTAAATGAGATACTGTGTGGCTTTTTAGTAACAATGTCATTTCTAATATGTGTGACTCCTTTATTATGTATGAACGTCCTTTGACAGTCCTAATTCAGCTCTGTAGTCTTACACACTGCAGGAACTAAGTGACAGCAGAGAGAAATGCTTTCTAACCTAATCACTGCAGGCGGAGACACTTGGAAAAGAATGGGGGGAGGTGGGGCCTGGCAGAGAGCAGCACTTATGTGTTTGTCAAATGAGGGGATTTCCAGTTGAATTGGTCTGCAGTGGCCTAAAGACACTAGCCTGGTTAGTGATGACCTGCATTTCTCTCATAGAGCACCTCCTTTTTCATCGTACCCACTAGCTCTCTAAGGCCTCCTTAGGACACCTGATCCTCATTAAGTCTGCCCCTTAAGATGGCTTCACACCTACTAAAAAACTCCAGAGGTTTGACATCTCACTTTGATTGAAATCTTGTCTTCCTATAACATTTGATTCCCTGGGCTCTCCAGCCCTATCACCTCTGCTTGTCTTTATCCACTCTCTTCTTCATTCACTTTTGGCTACACAGGCCTTCCTTCCATCTCTTGACTCTTGACCACCTCAGAGCCTTTGTATCCGTTCCCTTTGCCTGGAGAGTTTTTCCTTTGCATCTTTTACTTGTGACTCAGATCTTCACTAGTTGTCGCCTCCTCCTGGAGCTCTTCCCAGACTATCTAAAGTAGGGCTTTTATTCACCTCCCCTCTATCTTGCCCCCTTACTGAATTCTGCTTCCCTGTTTCTTCTTCTTTTTTTTTGAGTCAGTCTTGCTCTGTCACCCAGGCTGGAATGCAGTGGCACTGTCTCAGCTCATTGCAACCTCCACCACCCAGGTTCAAGCGATTCTCCCACCTCACCCTCCCAAGTAGCTGGGACTATAGGCGCACGCCACCATTCTTGGCTAAATTTTCTATTTTTAGTAGAGATGGGGTTTCATCTTGTTGACTAGGCTGGTCTTGAACTCCTGACCTCAGGCAATCTGCCCTCCTCGGCCTCCCAAAGTCTTGGTATTACAGGCGTGAGCCATCACGTGTGGTGACCTGCTTCCCTGTTTTTTTCTAGCACTAATCTCTATCTGAAATCATTTGTTTCTTTCTAGCACTAATCTCTATCTGAAATCATTTGTCTCTCCAGTTAGAATGTATGCTTTGTGAGAGGGACTTTATCCCTCTTGTTCACTCCTGTAGACACAGTGCCTAGTACTGACCCAGGCACATAGTAAATATTGAATAAATATTTGTTGAATGAAAAAAATAAGGTAGGAAAGGAAGAAACAGTACTCGGTAGGCAAGAGAAAAAGTTAGGAGTGTAACCCAAAATTCTTGATTCCTTAGTCTAGTTGAGTGTTACAAATAATGCTTTGAGAGAACCATTGCTGAGCTAGAAACATGGTTATTTCTTTCTTTCTTTTTCTTTTTTTTTTTTTTTTTTGAGACAGAGTGTCCCTCTGTTCCCCAGGCTGGAGTGCAATGGCGTGATCTTGGCTCACTGCGACCTCTGCCTCCTGGGTTCAAGCGATTCTCCTGCCTCAGCCTCCCAAGTAGCTGGGATTACAGGTGCTGCCATCACGTCCAGCTAATTTTTGTATTTTTAGTAGAGATGGAGTTTCACCATGTTGGCCAGGCTGGTCTCAAACTCCTAACCTTGTGATCTGCCCACCTCGGCCTCCCAAAGTGCTGGGATTACAGGCGTGAGCCACCGCACCTGGTAGAGACATGGTTATTTCATTGCACTATCTTGGGGAACCCATGAATGCTCTGAAATGCCTTTGATTGGTTTAGAAATGGATGAAGGAGAGGCCATGGAAATATTTCAACCTTTTGGAGAGATCGAAAGGACAGGTGATTTATCTCCAAGTTCACCTCGAGACATGACTTGGGCTGTCAAACATTCTTATAATAGCCTGGCAACATATCTTTCCCAGCCTGGTCTGGACAGCATGGAGGAAGTAAGGGACTTTATTAAGGGTGTCAGAATAGTTATAACCTGCCAGTCAGTTGATCTGTTTTTCCTTGGCCAGCTCTCCATCTGCTCACCACCCTTTTTTTCCTAGTACAGAAATATCTTTAACATTCAAAAATATACCTTAACTCTTAGGATAGATCAAAATTGATGTTCATTCAGATAACATTGCCAGATTCTCTTAGATCTAAATATTTCTTATAACAACTTGAGTAACTCAGTATGTTAAAACCTCATTCACTTGGCTTGGAGAGCTGTTGCACAGTTCTTTAAAGAGTTCTTTATATGAAGTTGAATCTTCCCTTTCTTAATAGTCAAATTCCATATATGGCGTCTTCCTTTAGAACACCTTACCATGGGTTATTTGGTCAGCTCCATTGACCCCTTGCCTTTGGAATTTTAGTGCAGTGAGAGTGGTACTCACTTCTCCTTCACTTCAGAGCCTGATGTGTCAGGAAATGGAGTTTTTTGAATTAACACGAAAGCTGAGTTACAGGCTGCTTGGTTAAAAAACAACAGGTGGACACAGAGTCTCACACTTGTGATTGCAGTACTTTGGGCGGTAGGAGGATTGCTTGAGGTCAGGAGTCCGAGACAGACCTGGTCAACACAGTGAGACCCCCATCTCTATTATTTTGAAAAACAACAGCAAATTTTTTGTTAACATCCAAGACAAGGCCACCAGTCAAAACTATCAAGTTTTAGTAGTACTTTCCTGCTTGATTACATAATAGCCTGGCTTAGAGATACAACCTTTAAATAAGGAATCTTAAGATAATGTACAGCTGTTCTTTGCCTCATTTGTTTGTTGGTTGGTTTGTAGTTTCTAAGAATCTACTCTGTTCAGCTGTATAATTCCTTCTTCTGGAGTTAACCTGTGGCAAGGATTATGTTTCACTGTCACAAAAATGAGATCTGTGCCTTCCTCTATTATAAAGTTAGGGCATGTAATTCATTCTTCGAAATACTTTGAAATGTACTTTGGCATGTTTTTGTCTTGAAGTTTTCCAACTAGAGATTTGGAGCCCAGAGGTCAAGGCTCTAGAGAGCCCCTTCTCATTATCCTTCAGTTGTCTGAGGAGACAGAGGATCACCTGTGTCACAGTGAGTGCTGATTCCCCAGAATCTGCAATCTTAAGCCCTCCCGCTGACCCACACAGCCAGTTCTCTGCTTCATATTTGTGTGACCCACTGTGAAGTGACAGGCAGCTACCAATTCTGTCATATAAGAAGCAGCTCTGCCTGTGCAGCTTTGAAAGTTCCTGCACTTCTCCATAGACTGCTCCTTCATGGAAATAACCACATCATCACACTGTGGGTGCCTAAGCTAAGTTTGTTTGCAGTTTGTCTCTGGTGATGCCCAACTCCTTTTCAACTCAGCCTTAATTGGCACTTTAAGGGCTAGGATGAGGTTTCTCTCAGGCCAAGTCGAGATTTCCAGATTTCCTTTTGTCCAAGGCTGACCAGTTTAGAAATTATTTACATCCTTGTGTTGGTTCTTTCGTTCTTGTCCTGGTACCTCTTCCTTTCCAGAATTATTTGCAGAGTCTGTGGTGTCTTACTCAGTGACCAGATGTGGGGTGAGCTACTGGTATAGTCTGATTACTTTGGCATCTGATTCTGGACTGGTTATTGGCTGTACATGAGTTTTTGTGCTGATAAAGGAATATACTGGGAAGATTGGAAGGCACAGACTGGGAACCACTTCTGAGAAGAGGACTGCTGAGTCACTGAAAGACCTTTTGGACCACCCCCAAATGGAGCATCTTGATAGATGGCAAATCCAGTATTTCTTAAACTTGTCCACGCTGCCCAGAGCCTTTTATCAGATGTGAGACTTCACTGCCACAGTGTCATCCCACAGTCTCCTTCCCTGGACATTTGATAAAGGGAAAATCATTTCTTGTCCTTGAAGGCAGGGACTATTTTTTTTTTCAGTTTTCCACATACCCCACAACACCCAACATTAATTTACTCATAGTAGGAGTTTCATACTGCTGAACTCACTGAAGGCCATTTGTTCCAGGGCCTAGCTGGGCTTGTGAAGGACAACAGAGTCATTTCCTAAGGACCCCAGAAGACAGGATGAAGGAAAAAATAATAATAAACTGCTGTTCACAGTGCCTTGAGTATACCATCTATGTACTTTCTGCTATGCCTTGTCCATTGCAATCTGGACAGTCTCTCTGCCCCTCCTTTCCACTCAAGCGCCATCCAGCACTCAAGTTCTGGCTCAAGGCCCGACATCTCCCTGGGTACGTCAGCCATCCCAGGGCTTATGACCCCTTCCTCTAAGTCCCTGGCACACTTACTGATTGGTGTCCTCTCGTTCGACAAAGCATATGCCATTGTAGCTTACTTGTCATTTCTTTAGGTCTTGCCTTCCCTGGTAGATCATCAGCCTCTTATAAGAACTAGCTCCCATAGTCCCAGTCCCCAGGTCTGGTACATGGCTGTGCTTAGTGATTGGTGATTGAGGATAATGGTGGTAAAGGAAGTACCAGACAGTCGTCTCCTGAAGAGATGCTGAACAACCTGTCCTTGTTTTATGTATTTTCTCTTTCTTGCCCAGTTTTATTCCTCATAGTAACTGCTCAAAAAATGTCAGTTCCTGTCACTCTTCTACCCCTTTTCTCCCTCTCCCCTGCACTGTGGTCTGGGCCTTGGTCCACTAGCAACTCCCTCAGATGTTGCTTAATCTGCCCCATGGCCAAAGCCAATCCCATTCCTGTCCTCCTGCTACCCAAAGGACTCCCAGTCTGTATGCACAGGAAGGGGTCATGAAGTCTGGATGTGCAAGAAACCCAGCTGTGAGAAACAGGTTCCCTGGACTTGGCATGGTGGCTCATGCCTGTAATCCCGGCACTTTGAGAGGTCCAAGTGGGAGAATCACTTGAGCCCAGGAGTTCAGGACTAGCCTGGGCAACATAGCAAGATCCCATCTCTACCAAAAAGAAAAGAAAAAATTCAGATTCTCAAATGTCCCTTCATCTCCTTACTCTCGACCTATCTCCCCAGTTCTCCTCCGCCTTTTCCTCTCCCCTGGATCTGACACTCAGTTGTCTGCACGCACTTTTCAACTGAAAGAGACTCCAATGCCATCCTTCTGATGAAGTTTTTGCTTTGGATACTACTGCAGAAAAAATGCTATCTTGTATTCTGGTCCATGGTGGGGAAGACCCTGTCATAGAACCTGGCACCTCAAATGGAGGGAGGGGCCAGAACATTGTTCTTATGCTATTTACAGTGAGACGACAGGATTGATGCACAACTTTCTTTCTTTCTTTTTTTTTGAGACAGAGTTTCATTCTGTTTCCCAGGGCTGGAGTACAGTGGCACCATCTCAGCTCACTGCCACCTCTACCCGGTAGGTTCAAGCAATTCTCCTTCCTCAGCCTCCGGAGTAGCTGGGATTACAGGCATGCGCCACCACGCCCAGCTAATTTTTGTATTTTTAGTAGAGATGGGATTTCAACAGTGTTGGCGAGGCTGGTCTCGAACGCCTGACCTCAGGTGATCCACCCCCCCCAGCCTCCCAAAGTGCTGAGATTACAGGTGTGAGCCCCCGCACCCGGCCATGATGCACAACTTTCTAATAACATACTTTTGAAAGTGCCCTGACATACATCCCTCCTCCAGTACTACAGTGGCCATCAGTTGCCAGAGAACATGAAGTTGTCCAGCCCTCAGCTCTGCAGCAGGATTCTGTGGAGCAAAGCAGGCCTGCTCTACTTCAGAAAGGTAATGCCACAAAATGAAGAACACCTCTCAGGGGCAGAGCCCCTCAGCCCCATCCAGGCCAGCAGTGTCCACTTGAAATCTGAAAGTAGCCTCCCTCACCAAACCATAGAGAACCTCCCCCGGTTGGCAAGTGGCCCTGGGAAGCACATGCCCCACAACCGTCAGGATAGCAGTGGAGAGGTATCGTGCCAGTGCCGGCTCCACCCACCCAGATGGTACTCAAGACTCCAAGCCTGTCAATGGGATGGAAACTTTCTGGCATTTTCTGTCAGAAGGGTGAGTTAGCACTGAACCATCTCATGTGTCTTTCCACTGACTAACAGCCCATATCCATTCCATGAAATGAGTGACTGCTTTGCTGAATCATACAGTAACAAACATTTAATTTGTATTGTGATTGTGTCATATCATGGTTGAATTGCAAACAGGTTGGATACAAGGGTCAGCAAAAATCAACAAAAACATTCTGTAAAAAGCTTTTCTAGAATTACAATAAATGGCATTGTATATTTTATTATTTATAAATTATGTGCTGTGCATCCTTTTTATCAATGAAATTTATAATAAATTTCTGTACATATGTACATTTTTATCCCAGAGAGCCAGTTGTTAAGCATTTACCAGCCATAAATGCTTTTTGTTTCCTGCTCATACAGGTTCTGGGAGTGGCCAGCCCACACTTTGGGATGTCCCCACTTCCTTTTTCCGTTGTCCAAGTAGTGTTCTGCCCAGCCTTCCAGGCTCTCTTACCCTTCCCTCGAAACTATTCTGTTCCTTATGCTTAAATACTTTCCAGTCATGAGAGCTTTCTGTAGGCCCTTGGCCTTTCATGGGTAGCTTCTGATATGTGCATGGGTGTTAATAGAGGAAGTTGACCCTGCCTGGTAAAAATTATGACCTATGGAGACCTGGCACTTTCCCTTATGGCTTCTCAAAGTGACAGCTGTTACGGGAAGTTCAGGCATCTTGACGTGGAAAATACATTGTTTATTTTCTTTTAATTTTTTTTCCCCTAACCACTATACCAACAGGGATGGAAAGATACTTTTAGTTGGAAGGAATTTTGAACCCTCAAACCACACCTGGAGCAGCTGCCTGTGGGTGGGGCTTTGCACAATCTTATTCTGGCAAGAGAGGACCAGCCAAGGACCAGTTTTGCAGAATTGTCATCACGAGGCCCTGGTTGTGTGCTGGGCTGGGGCATTGCCCCTTTCCATGAGGCGAGGCCAAGGAGGACTGCCTGGCTTAGGCTTTTGCATCTTCAGCACCCTTTCATGTCTCTTAGATGACCTTCCCAGCAAGCCTGGTGAAGGTCATTGAGAAGCAGGTGTCACCACCTAGTCTTACAGCTGATGAAAGCAGGATGTGGGGAAGTCCAGACCCTCTCCTGAAATCCCTTGGCCGCCTGAGCTAGTACCAGAGCAAGGTCCCACTTGGCCCTGAGTGCTGTCTCTAGGGCCTATTTCAGGAACTGTCTCATGTATAAGAACAGAACACTTTTTGCCAGCTATACCAAATGTTTTTGGGATTAAAAAAATAGTTTCTCTTTTCCAAATTAGGTGGTAAGAAAAGGAAGGGCATTTTCATTCTCACATTCTTTGAATGTTGAAATGTTTTTAAAACTTCCAGCTGGGCTTGATGGCTCATACCTGTAACCCCAACACTATGGGAGGCTGAGATGGGAGGATCCCTTGAGGCCAGGAGTTCAGGACCAGCCTGGGCAACATAGTGAAACTGCCAAAAATTTAAAAATTAGCCGTGTATGGTGGTGTACACTGTAGTCCTAGCTGCTCGGGAGGCTGGGGCAGGAGGATTGCTTGAGCCCACGAGTTTGAGGCTGCAGTGAGCTATGGTTGTACCACTGCACTCCAACCTGGGCAATAGAGTGATACCCTGTCTAAAATAATAATAATAATAATAATAATAATAAAAAGATTAAACCCTTTACTTGATCAGCTTCTTTCCCCACTACCCCAGGACAAATTAAACTAATCATTACATATTTTTGTAGTTGTTTTTTCTCTCTCCTGATCTACCACAAGCCAAATGTACTTATATACATACTAATAGGTGAAAAGAGAGTTTGAGGAGTGAATACATTTATTTTATGATTTCCTAGGCAGTAGCTAGGACTCCCTTAGAAGTTCCTAATAGGGAAAGGGTGGGCTGGCTCTACTCAGTTTTATAACTGCTTTTCCCCGAATTCTGAAGACATCCTCATTCCCCTGGAGGTCAGATAATGGCTATTTATTTTCCATAGCCATGAAAATCTCTGGGGAGAGCCATGGCAATTTGACGAGAGCTATTAAAGGGACATTAGGATTGAAGAGGCTGCTCAGGCAGTCACATACCCTCGATCCTCATCTGCAGGGACAGCTGCCAGCACGAATGAGCCCAGCTCTCCTGCCCGCAGCCAGCCGCCTGTGGGTGCAACTGGCGACCAGCCACTGGAGTGAGTCCCAGGGAAGGGGACAGGTTCTTAGGATCACCATTTGTCTCTGCTCTCTCCCTCTCTGCAATAGTATGGGCACTCTAAACTCACGTAATGGTTCATAACAACAGCTAACAATTACCAAGCACCTACTATGTGTCAGGCATGTGCTGAGGATGATCTTATCAGGTAAAATGCCTGCCTCAGGCCCAGAGGCCCAGAAGAAGAGACAGAAGGGAAATCTGTGAGAGGCAAGCAGTCCCTCACCCCTCTGCTTGCAGACCTTCAGTGACAGGACACTCACTGTTTGCCCCAAACCTCTTGCATTTTCAGAGCTTGGGACACAGATTCAGGGACTTGCACTTCGATAGAGTACCCAGGACCCCTCTCAGGACCCCTCATCAGAGCCATGGAAAGTCTGTTTCTGGGCCCATCCTCCCTGTGGGGGTGTCTTTCCTTTTCTTGGCCACCCCCAAGGAATCCCTAGTAGCGAGCAGGCACTTAATAGCCAGTGCAGTGAAAGTAGTCTGTGATGTCTGGGCCAGGGCAAGGCCTGCCAAGTGGGCTCCCAGGTACCTGCCACAGGACCTCTGGGTTTTGAGGCCCTCAGTGACCCTTAGGCAATAGCTGGGTCTTAATGAGGGATCATGTCCTTTCCTGGGTAGTCTGGGGTAGAGGAGTGTGAACTGGTCTGAGCTACTCTAGGAAGGTGAGGGACAAAAGCAGGAACCGAGAGAAAGACTGAGTCTCCTCCCAAGAGACTCCAAGTCCTGAGGGCAGGAAGCAGAGAGCCTTGTGTCAGGCCAGGTGCTGCCCCTGTCAGTGCTGATGGACAGGCAAGAGAGGCTGCTGATGCTGCAGCCCTGTGAAGCTGAAACTCACCCTTTGCCCACTTTCACAGCCATCTCCCCAGGAGGCTACAGTGACACAGGTAAAAGCCAAAGGACAAAGGATGACCCTGGACAAATCACTCAGAACCTCCAGTCCTCTTTGCTCATTTATAAAATAGAGGCAAAAAGCCCCCTAGTACTAAATGAAATAGCCATTGTAAAAGAGCACAGAAGATAGGGTCTGTGATGCCTTTTGTCCCCAGTGTCCTGAGTGAATTCACAGGAAAGGGGAGAAAGACTGGTTGCCCACTTCCAGGGTGATTGGCTAATTTCCACATCTCTCCTGCTAGGGGTAGGAACACACACCAGAATCCTGGGAAGGCTGCATGTCCTCAGGTGGCGCTAGCCCCACCTCCAGCCTCTGCAGGGATACCAGGATATGAGCCAGGCTCTGCTCCCGGGGTGACCCACCCTCCTTGGTGCCCCTTCTTGCCTCACAACTGCAGGCAGAAAGAGAATGTGTCTTGTCTCTCTTGAGGAGCGAGCTGGCTGTGTCATTTAAGCAGGCCCTAGGGGTGGAGCGCTGTGAGGAGATGGCACCCGGGCCCCTGGTCCTCCTTTTCCAGAGCAAACACTGCTAAGGGATCATGACAGCCCCTGCATCTGGCCCAGACTGGGCCTCGGGAGGCTTTTGACATCAATCCATGCAACCGCACCCAACAATTGGAGTCAGCGTGGGAGATGAGACCCACTTGCCAATTTTGTTCTAAGGGAACAGCCTTCTTTACTAAAGCATGGCGCAGTATTGATAACAGTTGCTTCCAGGCATCATAAAAAGCGTTGAGTGGGCATTAATATCTTTGATCCTCACCACAAGGTCAGAGGTTGGATGATGTTAGCATGCTCATTGAAGGATCACAAAAGTCAGGCTCGAGATAGGTTGCCCTTCATTCAGCCAACTGGTATTAACCGAGTATTAACTGTGCACTCCTCTGTGCCAGTGCTTCCCCAGGAGCTGCAGAGGGGCCTGAGCAGAGTGAGCTTCTGCCACTTGGGAGCTCACATTCCAGCTATCAGTGCTGACATGTCTCAAATATTTGATCCATGCTGGGTTCTAAACCTCCCCTGCTCAGAGCCCTCAGAGTCCAGGCCAGGTAGAACCCAGAACAGAGCCCCTGGCAGGAAGGAGCTTGCATGGTCCTCAGGCTTCATGTCCAGAGATCATTCCTCCACTTTGAGCTTCTTTGTGAAAACCAGTCACAGAGAGTGGGGGTGAAATGTGCCGAAGCCTCTACCAGGGTTGTAGCAAGGAAACCTGGGCTTCTAGGGCAAGTCGAGAAAGGGCCTATATTAGTCAGCTAGCGCTACTGTAAGTACCACAGGCTAGGTGGCTTAAACAACAGAAATTTATCCCCTTACGGTTCTGGAGGCTAGAAGTCCAAAAGCAAAGTGTTGGCAAGGTTGGTTCCTTCTGAGGAAATTCTTGGTGTTGCCTGGCATATAGATGCATCACTCCAGTCTCTGCCTCATTGTCACATGGCCATCTTCTCCCTGTGTCTATAGGTCTATGTCCAAATTTCCCTCTTCTTATAAATACACCAGTCATATTGGTTTAGGCCCAGCCCCATGACTTCATCTTAATTTGATTACATCTCTGCTATGGTTTGAATGTGTCCCTTCCAAAATTCAAGTTATTGCCAATGTGATAGTATTGAGATGGGGGCCTTAAAGAAGTGATTAGGCCATGAGGGTGCCTCCCTCTGAAGGGAGCCTTATTAGATTTTATCAGTGTACCATAATTTACGTAACCAGTTCTTTATGTGATGGAAATCCCATTCAAAGGTTTCCAACCTTTGCTATTACAAACCGCTGTGAAGAGAAACATATGTCATTATACTAATCAGGTGCTGTTGTTTTTATGATGCATTATCCTGGAGAGACTGCCCCTCCCAGGGCTAGCTACTTTGGAGAGATAGTAAACAACTTGACTGAGCGTGTCTTTCGTATGTAAACTAGTCAATCCAGAGCCCATACCCCCAATCACCTCCTTTATCAAACTCTGACACACCAAGCCAGTATTCCCCTTGCCCTAAATCACTCCAGGGCCAGGCATGGGACAACTAGGGACCATCCCTATAGCCAGGGCCTGCCAAAGTTATACAGACTAGCCAATGCTAAGCCTGCTTCCCTGCCTTGCCTTGCCTTTCTGCTGGAAACTACATTAAAGGCGCTGGGCCATGCTTTTCCCTCACCCCCTCTGCTTCCTGGCTGACCCGAGTTCTCCTGTGTGGCCCTGCAAGGCATGACATACCCCTCCTCCTGGAAACCGTGTAACAAACTCTTCTCGCAAAGAGAGTTTTCTCTGTGTCTGTCATCTTACCATACCTGATGAAAACAAATCTGGGTAAATTTTTTTTTTTTTTTTTTTTTGAGAGAGGATCTCACTCTGTCTCCCAAGCTGGAGTGCAGTGGTGTGATCACAGCTAACTGCAGCCTCGACTTCCTGGGCTCTGGTGATCCTCCCACATCAGCCTTCCAAATAGCTGAGACTACAGACACACACCACCGTGCCCAGCTAATTTTTGGTGTATTTGTTATAGAGACAGAGTTTCGCTGTGTTGCCCAGGCTGGTCTCGAACTCCTGAGCTCAAGTGATCCACCCACCTTGGCCTCCCAAAGTGCTGGGATTACAAGTGTGAGCCACAGTGCCCAGCCATGGGTTCATTTTAAAGCAGGCATTTTGTTCATGCTCAGCCCTTGCTCTCAGTTAAGGGGAAAATGAGTGATCCTTTACTTGGCTCTGAAGGAGCTGTGCTTTATATGTGAAGAATATATTCTGTATATTCAAAGAAAAGCAATGGGAGGCATTTGAAAATAAATATGTTCATTTTTTTTCTGATTATAAAAACAATATGTGCTCAGTAAAGAGAATCTGAAAAACACAGAAGTATTGGGGGAACCTGCCCCCAGTATTTCAACATAGATTCTATTTTTCATAAGTGTTGGCCAGCTGAGAAATAAAGAGAAAGAGTACAAAGAGAGGAATTTTACAACTGGGCAGCTGAGGATGACATCACATATCAGTAGGACCATGATGCCCACCTGAGGCTCAAACCAGCAAGTTTTTTATTAAGGGTTTCAAAAGGGGAGAGGGTGTAAAACAGGGAGTAGGTACAAAGATCACATGCTTCAAAGGGCAAAAAGCAGAACAAAGATCACATGCTTCTGAGGGAACAGGACAAAAGGCAAAACAGAACTTCTGATAAGGGTCTATGTTCAGCTGTGCATGTACTGTCTTGATAAACATCTTAAACAACAGAAAACAGGGTTCCAGAGCAGAGAACCAGTCTGACCACAGATTTACCAGGGCAGAGTGTTTCCCCCACCCTAATAAGCCTGAGGGTACTGCAGGAGACCAGGGTGTATCTCAGTCCTTATCTCAACCGCATAAGACAAACACTCCCAGAGTGGCCGTTTATAGCCCCCCGCCCAGGAATCCATTCCTTTCCTGGGGTATTAATATTAATATTCCTTGCTAGGAAGAGAATTTAGTGATATCTCTCCTACTTGCACGTCCACTTATAGGCTCTCTGCAAGAAGAAAAATATGACTCTTTTTGCCCGACCCTGCAGGCAGTCAGACCTTATGGTTGTCTTCTCTTGTTTTCTAAAAATTGCTGTTATTCTGTTCTGTTTCAAGGTGCACTGATTTCATATTGTTCAAACACATGTTTTACAATCAATTTGTCCAGAAGACACAATTATCACAGTGGTCCTGAGGTGATGTACATTCTCAGCTTATGAAGATAACAGGATTAAGAGATTAGAGTAAAGACAGGCATAAGAAATTATAGAAGTATTATTTGGGAACTGATAAATGTCCATGAAATTTTCACAATTCATGTTCCTCTGCCATGGCTCCAGCTGGGTCCCTCCGTTTGGGGTCCCTGACTTCCCGCAACACAGAAGAAAATTTTGAAAACTTAAAACCAATTATTCCTCAAAAAATTAAAAATAGAAATATCATATGATCCAGGAATTTCGCTCTTCTAAGTATATACCCAAAAGAACTGGAAGCAGGGATGTGAACATAAACTTGTACATTACTGTTCCTGGCATTATTCACGGTAGTTAAAAAGTGGAAACAGCCCAAATGTCCATCAACAGATGAATGGATGAACAAAATGGAGTATTTAAGTTATGTACAATGGAACATTATTCAGCCATAGAAAGGAATGAAATTCTGATACATGCTGCAACATGGATGAACCTTAAAAACACTGTGCTAAGTGAAATAAGCCAGACAAAGGTAAACTATAATATGATTCCACTTGTATGAAATACCTACACTAGGCTGATTTGTGAGAGACAGAAAGTACCATAGAGGTTACCAGAGGCTGAGGGTAAGGGGCAATGGGGAGGGAGGTATTGTTTAATGGGTACAGAGTTTCAGTGTGGGAAGATGAAAAAGTCCTGGAAGATGAAAGAAAAAATTCTGGAAAATTATAGTAGTGATGGGTTGCCTAATATTGTGAATGTACTTAATGCCACTGAATTATATATTAAAAAATGGTTAAAGTGGTAAATTTTGTTATATATATTTTACTGGAATGAAAACAAAACCATCTATAAATCATGGTATCCAGAGGAAACAATAAGTATTTTGGCTGATTTTAACACTTCTTTTTCCCCTGTAGATATGTGTTTTGTAAAATTTGGCTTATAATACTGAGCTCTTTAATTTTACATTTTAATTGTATTTTCCATGTCATTAAATACAATGAAATCACCACCTTTAATGGTTGCATAATTTAACACTACATCTATGTTCCATGTAATATTAAATATGTGTAATGTTCCATGTCATTTAATTGTATTTTCTGTGTCATTAAATACAATGAAATCACCACCTTTAATGGTTGCATAATTTAACATCACATGGATGTGCCATGATTCCCTTTAGACATTGAGGCAGTTTCTAATTTTTCATTACTATAAATAATGCAGGGATGAACATCTTTTTGTTGTTGTTTTTTGAGATAGAGTCTTGCTCTGTCACCCAGGCTGGAGTGCAGTCATGCAATCATAGTTCATTGCCAGCCTCAAACTCCAGGGCTCAAGCGATTGTCCCACCTCAGCCTCTCGAGAAGCTAGGACCACAAGTGTGTGCTACCACACCCAGCTAGTTTTTTCATTTTTTTGTAGAGATGGGGGTCTCCCTTTGTTGCCCAGGCTGGACTCAAACTCCTGGGCTCAAGAGATCCTCCTGCCTTAGCCTCCCAAAGTGCTGGGATTACAGGCATGGGTCACTGTCCAGCGATGAATATCTTTGTAGATAAACATTGGCCTAACTTTCTAATTAATTCCTTAAGATAGATTTTTAGAAGGAGGATTACTGAGTCAAAGGGTATGAATTTTAAAAAGCCTCTTTATACATAGCACCAGATTATATTCTAAATATTGTAGAAATTTATACCATGTACGGTATTATGGAGGTGGATATAAGGATACAAGTTTTACTGTACCCTATCATGATTAAGTTAATTTGAAAGGCAAAAAATATCTTTATTTATATGGATTTGATTACTAGCAAGGTTGGATCTTTTTTATGTTTATAGTCATGTATACTCTGTGTGAATTGCCTATTTTCTTCACCCAATTTTCTTTCTTTTGTTTTTTTGAGACAGAGTTTTGTTCCTGTTGTCCCGGCTGCTGGAGTGCAATGGCGTGATTTCGGCTCACTGCGACCTCCGCCTCCGAGGTCCAAGCAATTCTCCTGCTTCAGCCTCCCGAGTAGCTGGGATTACAGGCATGTGCCACCACGCCCAGCTAATTTTGTATTTTTAGTAGAGACAGGGTTTCTCCATGTTGGTCAGGCTGGTCTCAAATTCCTGACCTCAGGTGATCCGCCTACCTTGGACTCCCAGAGTGCTGGGATTACAGGCATGAGCCACCTTGCCTAGTCTTCTTCACCCAATTTTCTAGTGGGGTTTTAAGGTTCTCCTTACTCATTAAGAATAGTGGCCATGTTGTTGGGGCCAGGTGCGGTGGCTCACGCCTGTAATCCCAGCACTTTGGGAGGCCGAGACAGGTGGATCATGAGGTCAGGAGATCGAGACCATCCTGGCTATCATGGTGAAACCCCGTCTCTACTAAAAATACAAAAAATTAGCCAGGCGTGGTGGTGGGTGCCTATAGTCCCAGCTACTCGGGAGGCTGAGTCAGGAGAATGGTGTGAACCCAGGAGGCGGAGCTTGCAGTGAGCTGAGATCACACCACTGCACTCCAGCCTGGGTGACAGAGCGAGACTCCCGATGTTGTCATTTTCCAAGTTTGCTGTTTACCTTTTAGTTTTGGTAAACCTATTTTTCATATAAAGTTTGATTTTCCTTTTGGATTGTTTCCATTGCTTTTATGCTTATAAATTTCTTACTGCTTTTAAAAAATGTTTTATTTTTTAAATTTTTTAGACTCCTCTTGCTATCATTCCCAAAGTTTCTTACTGCTTTTGCAAGTACAGTATATACTTTTTTTTTAACCTATATTTCCTCTGAATTTTTAACATGGTTCTATAATTAGACATTTGTATTAGTGTCCTAGGGCTGCTGTAGCAAAGTGTCACAAATTGGGTGGCTTAGAACAACAGAAATGTTGGTCTCACAGCTCCGGAGGCTGGAAGTCTGAGATCAAGGGTCAGCAGGGCCTCTCCCTCTGAAACTCATAAAGGAAGGATCCCTCCTTGCCACTTCCAGCTTCTGGTAGCCCCAGACTTCCTTGGCTGGTAGCAGAATGGAGCTCCAGTCCCTGCCTCTGTCTCCACATGCCATCTTCTTATAAGCATGTAAGTCATATTGGATTAGGGGCCTACCCTACTCTCCTATGACTGCAACTTAGCATAATTAATTGCATCTGGAATGAAACTATTTCCAAATAAGGTCACAATCTGAGGTGCTGGGGGTTAGGACTTCAACATATCTTTTTTTTATGGACACAGTTCAACCCATAACAGCGTTTAACTCTTTCATCCATGTGGAATGTACTTATTTGAATGTGAGATGTGAGAGTATTTCCCCCCAAATCGTTAACCAGTTTTCTCTGTACCACTTACCAAATAATGCCACCTCGCCTCAGAGCAGCGTGATTCCATCTTCATTAGACACTAGCCTCTTGTACACGAACTCCTGCTTGTAGATATGACCTCACTGATGTGTCTGCTAATTCTTGCATCACGGCTACACTATTTTCATTATTTTAGCTTTATTGTATATTTAATATCTGATAAGGCAAAATTCCTCCTCATTCATCTTCACATTTTTTTTTTCAGCTATTGTTGCCTATGTATTTCTTCTGAGTAAACTTTAGAATAACTGTGGCATGCTTAACAACAACAAAGCAGCAAATCTCCTTGGACTTTTAATTGGATTGTGTTCAACCTGCAGGTCAACTCTAGAGCACATGCAGCCTTTCCTTTGGGAACATGGCATGATTTCCCATCTAATTCATTGTTTCATGGGTTTTCAAAAAGTCTACAAGTTACAAGAGATAGTTTCCATTTCTAACACTGGTGCAGTGGATCTGAGGTGTTTTTGTTATTGTTGTTGCTATCTCTGCTCCCCCGTCCACCCACTGCCATTATATCTTCTAATTGGTTATTGCTAGTTGATGAGGAAGCTATTGAATTTTGCATCCAGCCACTTTATTAAATTTGCCTGTTAGTTCTAATAGCTTTTCAATTTATTCTTGTGGGCTCTCTGGAGCTTTTTGCACAAACCAATCCAAATGAATAATTAACTCTCCAGCTGAATCAGTGACCTTCCCTAAATTAGGCCTCTTGTGAATTTAGGGAATTTGACTGCAGGAGAATGCAGTGTAAATGTGGTGTGCAAAGGGGCCTTGGAAAATCCTGGTAGTCTCAAGAATGCTCATATTCTTTAATTCATCATTTCACTCAAGCGATGAATCATTTCACTCAAAATATTTCACTAAAAAAAGGAATCAGAGTCAGGTGCAGTGGTGCACACCTGTAATTCCAGCTACTCAGGAGGCTGAGGCAGGAGGATTGCTTGAGTCTAGGAGCTCAAGACCAGCCTAGCAAGACCTAGTGAGACCTTGTCTCTAAAAATATGAGGGAAAAAAAGTGATCAGAGCTGTGAATGAAAGAATTTAGGTATCAGGCCATGTATTATATTTATAATAATGAAAATTGGAAACAACCGGATAATTAACATTAGCGGATTTCGGCTGGGTGCATGGCTCACACCTGTATTCCCAGCACTTTGGGAGGCCGAAGTGGGAGGATCACTTGAGGTCAGGAGTTTAAGACCAGACTGGCCAACATGGTGAAACCCTATCTCTACTAAAAATACAAAAATTAGCTGGGTGTGGTGGTGGGCGCCTGTAACCCCAGCTACTCAGGAGGCTGAGGCAGGAGAATCGCTTGAACCCAGGTGGCTGAGGTTGCAGTGAGCTGAGATCATGCCATTGCACTCCAGCCTGGGCAACAAAGTGAGGCTGTGTCTCAAAAAACAAACACACACAAAAAAAACAAACAAAAACATCAGCAGATTGTTTGAGTAAATGTTTGCGTGGTTTTCACCTCAGCCTCCCGATCCCCTTACTCTACTGACTCCATCACAGGCCCAGATGTCTCCCTCAGACTCCAGCCTCCAGCCTCCCAAACCCTGCCCACTGCAGAGGCTCTGCCTGTTCCAGAAGCTGTCCAACCGCTACACACCCAGTCAGAGCTCAGCCCCTTGGTGGAGGTCAGGTTCCTTAGCCTTGGGCAGGTTCTTGGCAAATGCTGGGAGGTGCATTTAAGTGCAGGAGATGACTGGGGAGGACTCGGGAGCAGCATCTGAAGGGAGTGAGGAAAGCAGACCAGGTAGAGGGAGAAATTGAACTTTGACATCCACGAATACTGTAGCACAAACCATCAGCACGGAGCCATCAGCTGGTCCCACAGCCCTAGAGCTGAGATGATCCTTCAGAATTGTCCCAAAGAGACTCTGGGAGCTGGGCCTGGTACACCCGCACCCACCAGTCACTGGATGGTGGCTCTCCTTGGAGAGGGGGTGTGACTTTAGGGGAGGATAGTTCCTGGAGAGGGACCCAGGTAACAGCAGCCAATATGCCCTCAGGGAACCAAATGCCTCCATTCTGAAGGGGCACTTAGGTGGTGCCTCACAGTGTTCACAGCACCCACTGTGGTGGGTTAAAATGACCACACATTCTTTACTACTCCTTCCACTCAGAGATGGAGGCTGTTTCTCCTTTTCTTAAATATGGGCCGGATCAATGACTTCTTGTACCCAATAGAATGTGGCAGAGTCACTTTGTGTCATTTCTGAGATTAGGACTTGGAAGATATAGAGCATCTGCTTTTGACTCTTAGAATACACCCTCTGGGAGGCCACCCCATTGAAGAAGTTCAGCTATCCTAAGACCACGATACTATGAGGAAGCCCAAGCTAGCCACTTGGAGAGAGAGGAGCCATGTGGAGGAGCACCAAGGTGCTGGGCATGTGAGGGACACATGGACCTTCCAGCCCAGCCATCAGCTGGGCACAGCCAAGTGAATGGCCCCAGGTAAAGTTGTGTGGAGCAAAACTGCCCCGCTGAGCCCTGCCCATTTCTTGGCCCACACAATCATGAGAAATAATAAACTGTTATTTAAGGCCACATTTTAGGGAGGTTTTTAATGCAGGAATACAGGGAAATGAAACACTTTCCAGCTCACTGGAGATTTTTCCTACATCATCTGTTCCAGTTTGTGGCACCACGATCCACAGTCATCCACAGTAGACGCTTCGGGTTGTCGGAGACTTCTCCACTCTCACCTCTATGCCATGTCACTGGCCAAGCTCTGCCGATTCTTGGGGAGGGTATAAAATGTTACTCCTAAATAATTCCTGAGAGCGCCCCACCTCGACCTGCCTGTTGCCAGCACATTTGTCCAGATTCTCAATCTCCTTGTCCTGGACAGGTGCCCTGGTTTCCACATCAGCCATCTCAAACTCCAGCCTTGGCCAGGATCACCTCCCTAACAGGCATGTCGCCCTCTCCCTGACCTAAAGCCTCACGGTGGCTGGCCATCAACTGCGGAACAAAGGCTCAACTTTAGCCTGATGCACTAAGAGCTCTGCCCATTGGGTCCATGCTTGCTTGACCAAATTTCCCTGTTCTTCTAACTTAAAACTTCAGGCTTCAGCAACATAGAACTCTGCTAGGTTTTGCCACTCATATGCGATTTCTCCTTTCTGTGCTTCTCTCCAGAATGCCACCTTTTCTCTCCTCCTTCCAGCTGATTCTCAGCTCAGCAATCACTCTTTCTGGAAACCTTTCTCCTTTCCTCCCCCAGCATCTACCACTCTTGCTGGACTGGGGGGCCCTTTCTGGGAATTCATTGCCATCAGATTTGTGTGTCAAAGAAACAGCCACATTGGAAAGCAGTTTTACACCCCTTCCCAAGCTAGACTGGGGCAGGGACTGGGGGACTGTGAGACGACTGCCAGGCCCAGACAAAGGCTCTCACGCAGTGGAGGCTCTAGGAAAGAGAGGGAGGCTTCTGACCTTGCATGGAATTGAATTCATAGTACATTTCTCCTTTCCGTCTCCCTCCACCCCAACTGACTGCAGGGCCAACAGGTGAATTCAGGGACCAAAGCTGTTATTTATTTATTTATTTATTTATTGAGATGGAGTCTGGCTCTGTCACCCAGGCTGGAGTGCAGTGGTGCGTTCTCAGCTCATGGCAACCTCCATCTCCCAGGTTCAAGTGATTCTCTTGAATACTCAGCCTCCCAAGTAGCTGGGATTACAGGCATGCACCACCACGCTGGGCTAATTTTTGTATTTTTAGTAGAGATGCGGTTTTACCATGTTGGCCAAACTGGTCTCAAACTCCCGACCTCAGGTGATCCGCCTTCCTAGGCCTCCCAGGCTCCTTTACAGGCATGAGCCACCACATCCAACCAAGACTGTTACTCTTTTAACAAAGTTACGGCCAGGCGCGGTGGCTCAAGCCTGTAATCCCAGCACTTTGGGAGGCTGAGACGGGCGGATCACGAGGTCAGGAGATCGAGACCATCCTGGCTAACACGGTGAAACCCCGTCTCTACTAAAAAATACAAAAAACTAGCCGGGCGAGGTGGCGGGCGTCTGTAGTCCCAGCCACTCGGGAGGCTGAGGCAGGAGAATGGCGTAAACCCGGGAGGCGGAGCTTGCAGTGAGCCGAGATCGGGCCACTGCACTCCAGCCTGGGTGACAGAGGGAGACTCCGTCTCAAAAAAAAAAAAAAAAAAAAAAAAAAAAACAAAGTTACTCATTTTCCTTCAGCCCAGTGTACTGGAGTCATAACAACTAGTATTTTCTGTCTGAGATGTACATTCAGTTGCTACAGTATTCGTGGATGTAGAATTAAGTGACTGTAGTATTTAGGACAGGTAGTATTTCATGTCTGTAGTATTTAGTTATTCTAGTATTTAGTTTCAGGTATCAGCACCATAGGACTCAGTGGCTATCATATTTGGAATTGATCATATTTTGTGGTCATGTTATTTAGTGGTTGTAGAATTCAGTGGCCTCCTGAAATGCAGTGACTAAGAAAGAGTGTGCTCGAGTTTCCTTTGCTGCTGCTGAACAAACTGTCATCCCAGCAGTTCTGCCCTGTCAGTTCAGCAGCTCCCTGAGCCAGTGTCCTCTGCTCATAAGCAATTTTTCAGTCCCTTGGCATGGCTTCATTTAAAACTGCACTTCTCCGCCAGCACCTGAGAGATTTTTCTTCTGTTTTTCAAAGTTCAGCTGTTTCTGAATCATTTTCTATACTTCTCTCCTCCCTCCACCCCTCCCTTTGCTGCAAAATGAAGTTCTTTTCGAAGTGGAATTTGTGGGTTTTTCCATGCCCTGCCTCTACCTACAGGACAAAAGAGTGATTTGGCTTTGTGACCAGCGGGGCAGGTGTTTGTCCAAAGGGATCGGTGGGCACCAGCTCCAAGCAGATGAGAAAAGGGTGACTGCTGTGACTATAGTCCATCATTTGTGGCCGGCAAAGGTGGATGGTGGGCCCAGGCTCTCAGGATAGAAAGAAGGTTGGTGGCTCAGGCCCACCCTGGCCAGTGGTGTCACCCTGCAGCCTCTCTGACCTGAAGGTGCTGATTTACATACGACATGGTAATAACCTCCTCTCTGAGTGCTGTGTGAGGCTGAAGCAAGTCCAGCTACTTGGAAAGTGCTCAGCACGGTGCCCAGCACTCAGAGCTGTTGCAGTAGTTGAGTGAGGGTTACATGTGTGGCCAGCTGCACTTGCTGCACAGCAGGGTCAGGGGTCATTTAAGAAGCAAAGGAAGGCTCTTCCCACCTATTCTCCATGAAGATAATAGAATGCTATCCACTGGGCCAGGTGTGGTGGCTCACACCTGTAATCCCGGTACTTTGGGAGGCCAAAGCAGGAGGATCACTTGAGCCAGGAGTTTGAGACCACCCTGGGCAACATAGTAAGACGCCATCTCTACAAAAAAATAATTAAAAATTAGCCAGTGTGGTGGCGCACGTCTGTAGACCCAGCTACTCAGGAGGCTGAGGTGGGAGGTTTGTGTGAGCCTGGGAGGTGGAGGCTGCAGTGAGCTGTGATCATGACTGCTCAAAAGTCATGGCTCTCTGTCTCAACCCCCACCCCTTAAACATAAAACAAAACAAAACAAAACAAACAAAAAGAAGAAGAAGAAAGCCATCAACTGAGAGCTGGGGGTCCTCTATTAGAGAGTTAACTGCACTGATACCTTCTTCCTTCTCCATTTTAAGTTTTTTTTTTTCTTTTAAGTTTTTTTTTCTATGACACAGCCCCAGGAGATCCTGAGAACATATGCCCCTTAAATTTAAAATCTGTCTGGAAGGGGAACATATCAGGTCCCCAACTGATAGCTTGAAACACACACACACTCTCCCTATTTCTTTAAAATCAATTTTGCTTAATTATACAAATATTCATTGAGGACCTGCTCTATATGGGCTGGGTATAGCAAATCCACATTTGAGTAAGGAAAACATGATTTCTGCAACTTGAAAGAACCTTCATCATTCTTGCACTCTCTGGGCCGACTGAGAGAATTTCTTGGGTCCCCATTTGGGTCCTTGGAGGGATCAGACTTTTTTAGTTGAGATCTGGTCCCACCCCCTGCCTTCTGGTCGACAACCCCTTTCCTCTGAAGCCTCCTCTCTCAGATTAGCCCCGTGAGCAGCCACTCAGGCCAGGAGCTGTGTGTGGCTGCCAGCCGGGTTGGGCCCTGTGAACTGTCCCAGCCACTCTTCATTTTCTTGGGTGCCCTTTGTCCTGTGATCTGGGACACCTCTGAAGAGTCTGATCATTTCAGACTCTTATGACAATTTAAGAATTGCAAATGGAGACATTTAGCCTGGTCCCTGGGGTGGTTGAGATTCTCAATCAAGTTCTTTAGCCTTATTGATTAAAATAGAGACATTTAGTATCACTAAATGATGCCCCCAAACAGCCTCAAGCCTTACACATTAGTTTCCCTTGACACATCCCATCCAGCTCCTGACCACTCATCTCCTTCATTCCTTATCCTCAGGGCCCTCTCCTCCTTCTGCCTCAGCCCATACCAGCGGTGACCATGCTGTGCACCTGGAGGGGCCACCTGCCTGCCAGGAAACAACACATTCAGCCTTGCACCTGACTGCAGCCTCCACTCTAGCAGATCAGCTCTATTACCTGTGACACACTGTTCCTCTGGCTCTTTGGGACTTTCAGCCCCTGGACACCTCCATGCTGTCCCCATCCCTCAATCCCTGTTTCTTCATATCTCTCCCTTTCCATCTCAAATCCATGCTCCGGTGCCAAGCACTAACTCTTTCCATTCTAAACTCCCTCTCCCCATTGTTCTTCCCTTACAGGCACCTGGCAAAACTCCAGTCCTCAACAAATGCAGCCAATGGTGTTTGCTAATGCCAGCAGGCCTGGCCCTGTCCATCTGTGGTCTCCTCCCTCAGCTCAGCCTACAGCAGCATCCGGCAACCCTGCTGCTCCTAGTTCAGCTCTTGCTTCCGTCCTCCTTAAAGACCACACTCCACATCCTCAGACTCTGACAAGCAGGCCAGCCCATGGTGTGCTGGCAGATGCTTAACAACAGGCTCTAGAGGAGGTGGGGAAAGCCCTGATTTGTAGTGTTTGCCCATTCTTGTGATATAAGTATTCCCACAAGAATATGAATATGAGGCCAGACTCAGTGGCTCACACCTGTAATCCCAGCATTTTGGGAGGCCAAGGTGAGTGCATTACTTGAGGCCAGGAGTTCAAGATTAGCCTGGCTAACATGGCAAAACTCCGTCTCTACTAAAAATACAAAAATTAGCTGGGTGTGATGGCACATGCCTGTAATCCCAGCTACTCGGGAGGCTGAGATGGGAGGATCACTTGAACCTGGGAGGCAGAAGTTTCAGTGAGCCAAGATTGTGCCACTACACCCCAGCCTGGGTGACAGAGTGAGAACCTGTCTTAAAAAAAAAAAAAAAAAGTAATTAATAGCCTATCAACCAAAGAAAGCCCAGGACCAGACGATTCACAGCCAAATTCTACCAGAGGTACAAAAAGGAGCTGAAACGATTCATTCTGTGTTGCGGGAAGTCAGGGACCCAGAATGGAGGGCCCGACTGGAGCTACAGCAGAGGAACATGAATTGTGAAGATTTCATGGACATTTATCAGTTCCCAAATAATACTTTGATAATTTCTTATGCCTGTCTTTATTTTAATCTCTTAATCCTGTTATCTTCATAAGCTGAGAATGTACGTCACCTCAGGATCACTGTGATGATTGTGTTAACTGTATAAATTGATTGTAAAACATGTGTGTTTGAATAATATGAAATCGGTGCACCTTGAAAAAGAAAGAATAACAGTGATTTTAGGGAACAAGGGAAGACAACCATAAGGTCTGACTACATGTGGCGTCAGGCAAAAAGAGCCATATTTTTCTTCTTGAGAGCCTGTGATTGGACATGCAAATAGGAGAGATATCACTAAATTGTTTTCCTACCAAGGAATATTAATATTAAGACCCTAGGAAAAGAATTGCATTTGGGGGGCTGTCTATAAATGGCCACTCTGGGAGTGTCTGTCTTAGGCGGTTGAGGTAAGGATTGAAATACGCCCTGGTCTCCTGCAGTAACCTCAGGCTTACTAGGATTGGGAAACCCCAGCCCTGGTAAATCTGAGGTCAGACTGGCTCTCTGCTGTCAAACCCTGTTTTCCGTTAAGATGTTTATCAAGACAATCTGTGCACCGCTGAACATAGACCCTTATCAGGAGTTCCGATTTTGTCCTTGCCCTGTTTCCTCAGAAGCATGTGATCTTTGCTCTGCTTTTTGCCCCTTAAAGCATGTGACCTACTCCCTGTTTGTACACCCCCTCCCCTTTAGAAATTCCTAATAAAAACTTGCTGGTTTTGCAGCTCAGATGGGCATCATGGTCCTACTGCTATGTGATGTCACCCCCAGCAGCCCAGCTGTAAAATTCCTCTCTTTGTACTCTTTCTCTTTATTTCTCAGACCAGCCAACACTTACGGAAAATAGAAAGAACCTGCATTGAAATATTGGGGGTGGGTTCCCCCGATACTTCTGAAACTATTCCAAACAATTGAAAAGGAGGGACACCTCCCCAACTCATTTTATGAGGCCAGCATCATCCTGATGCCAAAACCTGGCAGAGACACAACAACAAAAAAAGAAAACTTCAGGCCAATATTCCCGAAGAACATCAATGTGAAAATCCTCAATAAAATACTGGCAAACTGAATCCAGCAGCACATCAAAAAGCTTATCCACCACAATGAAGTTGGCTTTATCCCTGGGATGCAAGGCTGGTTCAACATATGCAGATCAATAAGTGTAATCCATCACAAAAACAGAACCAATGACAACAACAAAAAAATACCAACGTGACATCAGTCAGCAACCAGATAGATACAATAGATGTAAATAATCTCGAGGACACAGACAGGAGGGAAATGTAGTGAAATAATTAGGAAGTGATGAGTTTTTAGTTTGCTTACCAAATGACCCAGCAATTGCACTCTCCGACATTAATTCCAGAGAATGAAAACTTAATGTTCATTCAAAGCCTACATATGAATGTTCATAGCAGTTTTATTTGTAATAGCCAAAAATTGGAAACAACCCAGACATCCTTCAATATTTTAAATTTATTTTAATATGTATGTTTAATATATTTTAAACTTACTTTAAAATACAATTTATTTATTGTAATTTTATCTAATTTTTGTGATAATTGTATGTGTACATGCCATTGTAAGAAATAATGCAGAGATCTCTTATGCCTTTTGTCCATTGATAACATCTTGTGGTGCCATATCACAACCCGGAAATTGACATTGATACAATCCATTAGCCTTACTCAGATTTCATCAGTGTGACAGTGTGACGTGTATTCATTTGTGTATGTCTCTGTGTATTTAATTCTTTGAAGCCTTATTACATGTGGGGATTCATGGTGACTACCACAGTCAAGATACAGAAGAGCTCCATCACAAGAAGGCCCCACTACATTTTTATAGCTACAACCACTTCCCTCTACCCACTATCTAACCCCTGGGAAACTAATCTGTTCATCTCTATAATTTTGTCATTTCAAGTATGCTATATCAATGGAAACATACCAGTATGAAACCTCTTTTGAATGTATTTTTACTTAAACTTTTAATTCTGGGATAAATGTAGATTTATATGGAGTTGTAAGAAATAATAGATCCCTTGTACCTCTACCCAGTTTCTCCCAATGGTAACATTTTTTGCAACTCTAATACAATGTTGCAACTAGGATATTGATGTTGATACAGCCAAGATACAGAACATTGCCATCACCACAGGGATTCCTCCTGTCACCCTTTCAAAGCTGTACCTGCCTTCTTCCCTCCTTCCATTCCTAACACCTGGCAACCACTGATCTGTCCTCCACCTCTATAATTGTGTCTTCTCAAGAATGTTATATAAGTGAAATCAAACAGTATGTAATATTTGAGGAACTGGCTTTTTTCATTCAGCAGCATGCCCTGGAGATTCATCCAAGCTGTTGCATGTATCAATAGTTCATTTCCTTTTCTTGTTAATTAACATTCCATGGTATGGATGTACCACAGTTTGTTTAACCATTCACCCATTGAAAGACATTGGGGTTGTTTCCAGTTTTTGGCTATGACAAATAAAACTGTTGTGAATATTCATAAGCAAGGTTTCATGTGAACATTATGTTTTCATTCTCTCAGATAAATGTCTAGTTGTACAGTTGCTGGGTCATATGGTTCGCACATGTTTAACTTTGTAAGAAACAGCCATACTCTTTTCCAGAATGGTTGTTCCATTTTGCATCCTCAGCAGCAATACATGAGTGATCCAGTTTTCTACATCCTTTTTTTTGAAACAGCCTCTCACTCTTGTTGTGCAGTGGTGTCATCTCAGCTCACTGAGTGCAGTGGTGTCAGCTCACTGCAACCTCCGCCTCCCCAGTTCCAGTGATTCTCCCACCTCAGCCTCCCAAGTAGCTGGGATTACAGGTGCCTACTACCATGCTTGGCTAATTTTTGTATTTTTAGTAGAGATGGGGTTTCACATATTGGTCGGGCTGATCTCAAACTCCTCACCTCAGGTGATCTGCCTGCCTCTGCCTCCCAAAGTGCTGGGATTACAGGAGTGAGCCACCATGCCTGGCCATTTTTGGTAGAGATGGGGTTTTGCCATGCTGGCCAGGCTGGTCTTGAACACCTGACCTCAAATGATCCACCCACCTCGGCCTCCCAAAGTGCTGGAATTACAGAATTGAGCCACCATGCTCAGCCTCAGTTTTCCACATCCTTGACAGCATTTAGTGTTATCATTAGTTTTTATTTTAGTCATTCTGGTAGGTGTGCAGTGATAGCTCACTGTGAATTTCCCTAATGTCTAACAATGTTGAACATCTTTTCATGTGCATGCTATTTGCCATCTGCATATCCTCTTCAGTGAAAAGTCTGTTCACGTCTTTTGCTTATTTTTAAAATTGTATTGTTTTTTCACTGTTGCATTTGGAGAGTTCTTTATATAGTCTAGATACTGTCCTTTGTCAGATATGTAGTTTGCATATATTTTCTCCCAGTCTGTAGCTTGTTTTCTCATCTTCTCAACTAGATTTTTCACAGAGCAAAGTTTTTTAATTTTTATGAGGTCCAGTTGCTCCAACATTTGTTGAAAAAGCTCTCCCAGGGCCAGGTGGGTTGCTATTGATCTAAGCTGTTCTCCTGCTGGACTGTAAACTCCCTATGTTCTGTTCACTCCCGAACCCTTGGGCCTCACCCAGGCCTGGCACATGAAAGGCTAACAAATGTGCTGCATAAAAAAGTAAACCAAGATCTGCTGGAGCTTGGGCAGAGTCCACTGGGAATCCAGCACGGGCACCTCGAAGCCTCACTGTGTAGCCTCTCATGCTTCCTCTGTCTTTTTCCTCTCTGACATCGGGATGGGATTATAGGGGAATGTAGGGAAGGGCTTTGGACAAGACCCTGTGTCTCAGAGACTCTGGGATAGTGGGGGGCAGTGGGGAGTGGGAAGCTGCCAGTCCATAGCCCTGTGGAGTTTTTGTTTAGGAGAGGCAAAGCTTGAGAGACCTGAAGCCCTTGAAAGGCCTTCTGAGCTCCTGAAGGTCACCCAGGCTGCTTTTGTTCTTGTCTTCCCATCCCCAGTGCTGGAGGAGAAGGAAGTGTCCAATACGTGTCTCAGAAAAGAGTCAGTGGAGACAGGCTGTAGCTTTGGGGTTTTCAATAAGAGCACCCTGACTCCACCTGTGCTTCTGCAGTACCAGGGAGGTTCACTATAGTGCAAGTTTCCCTTCCCTTCCCTTGTCTTCCCCTCCCCTCCCTTACCCTCCCCTCCCCTCCCCTCCCCTCCCCTCCCTTCCCTTCCCTTCTTCCTTCCTTCCTTTCTTTTTTGACACAGTCTCTATATCACCCAGGCTGGAGTGCAGTGGTGTGATCTGAGCTCACTGCAACCTCCACCTCCTGGGTTCAAGCGATTTTCATGCCTCAGCCCCCCATGTGGCAGGGATTACAGGTGCATGCCACCACATCCGGCTAATTTTTGTATTTTTGTAGAGATGGGGTTTCACCATGTTGGCCAGGCCAGTCTCGAACTCCTGACCTCAAGTGATCCATCCACCTCGGTCTCCCAAAGTGCTGGGGTTACAGGTGTAAGCCACCGTGCCTGGCCTTACAGTGCAGAGTTTTGGTCTTTCCCACCCATGCTGGCACTGCTGGGGCCTCGTGGCGGTGTCCCAGGAGGAAGTGTGCTCCAAGGGAGACACATGCTGGGGCCCAAAGAGGAGAGTATGGAATCCTAGAGTCTGGGCTGAGGACTTTCTGAGTCCCACGAGGCAGAAGACTCGGGAGGTTTGCAGGATGCAGTCAATGCCAATACCTCCCGTAGAGGGGGAGGCATCTGCTCTCTGAGTCAGCAGTGGGTCAGAAAGGAAAGCTGGGGGCTTTATTTCCAGAAGGCTCAGTCTGTGGCCTGTTTGGATCTTGACCATTGTCATTCAAGACGCTATCAAATGCTCACTGGGGGGTGTTTCTACTAAGGTGTAAATGCTGCCCTACTGGAGCCTGAAGCAGACAGTGCAGGTGAGGGAGCAGAAATGTTGAGAATCTGCAGTTTTGTCCCTAATTCACTCTTGAGGCATTTGCCTTCTCTGGTCTCTCACTATAACAGCGTGAGCTGGGTGTGATGATCCCTATGTTACAGATGAGGAAATGGAGGCTCCACATGTCTGGCATTGCCTGAGATGCCTGGAGCGTATTCAGCTCGGGGCAGAATAAAGGTCTCTAGACTCAAGTCCTTTTCACTGCAGAATGGGGTAGAAACGAGGGCCCCCTGGGGCTCCTCCACAGCTAGGTGCTCTGTAGTTGTTCTGGAGAGGGAATTTCTAGGGAGGTGAGGCCCTGGGAATCCAACTTCATTGCTTAGGTCAATCTAGATCCAAGTTGGATGAGACCTAGTGCAGGGCCAACAGGGCTAGGATGGCCATATTTAGCAAATAAAAAGACAGGACACCGAGTTAAATCTGAATTTCAGATTATCCACAGATCGTTTTTCAGTGTGAATATGCCCCTGATAAACAACAGATGCATTTTTAGTATAAATATTATTGCATGGCACATACTTTCAGGCACACCCATGTAAAGTCCAGACAACTAGACTTGTCTTCCCAAGCCTGACAAAGAACAGCTATTAATTCAAATGAAGAAATCACCACTGGTAGATTTTTAGAGCTGAGTGTAGGGTGATATTTTTGTGGGCAGGAACCTTCCAAATATTCTCTTCAAATCTTAATGCTCAGATGAAAAATTACTGGTTTGCTGGGCTTTCATCGTTATGTTATTATTATTGCTTGACTTGGTGGCTGACGATAACAGTGTGGGATAATAACAGGACCCACTCACAGAATTGTGATGACGCAATGCTTGTTAATCGGGCAGAAATCATCCAGGTACAGTTAGCTGAGACCTGCGGGCAGCGGGAGCGCTCACCGGACCACTGGCGCCGCTATCCAGGGCCCCGCCTCCCACCCCGACCCCCTCCAATCCCCTTCGACTGGACCCTCGAGGATGGACATTCAGTGGTCTTGGCAGAAAAGAGGCCCAGAAGCGCATCTTGAGGCTGGCTGGGGGATTCGGCGGCCGCTGAGGCTGGGGGACCCCGGGGCGCTCCGTGCGTCTCTCCCCTTTGCCCCCTGTGCTTCGCTGGGCTCAGCATTGCTGACTCAGAGGAAGAAGGAAAAGGAAAGGGGGTAAAAGCCAACAGACAAAACCAACAATAATAAAGGGAGGTGGAATCGTCCCGCCCCAGCCGGGCGAGTCAGGGCGCAGCTCTGCGCCTGCGGACACCGACCGCGGGCGCTCGTGGCTCTCCGGCAGGAGGTGCGCGCTCAACTCCCCCGCGCCCACGCCTCCCGCGGCCCTGGGCGGGAATCTAGGGGGAGATGGCACCTGGGGAGAGGCCCCAGACCTCCCAGACCGGGTCAGAAAGGGGCACAGGGTGGGCTCTGTGAAGAGTCAGGGGCGGGGATCGTGAAGACATTTCCTGTACTGATAGATTCCTTACCGGACAAAAAGAAAAGGCACCCGAGCATCTCAGCGGTTTCCAGAGGACTGGAGTCTCCTCTCACTCGACTCCTTGTGAGAGAGATTCCGACTCCCCTTTTCTGGGAGACACTGGGCGGACAGCCAGGATGATCCTGGTGTTCCCAGCCCTCCCACGCCCGCCCAGGCAGTCCTCTTGCGTGGGGATCGTGGCCTCCGCCGCGCTCGCGTGCGGACCTGGTGCGCATCGTTTCATTCCACTCCCACCACCAGCCCCGCGGGGCCAGCACGGTACCATGCCCCGCGCAGGGAGGGATTGAGTAACTTGCCCACGGTCACAGGGCGCTGGCACTAGAACCCAGGCGTCGGCCTCCCGGCCTCCAGGCCCAGCTGTTAACCCTGTGCTCTCCTGTCTCCCGCTGGACCCAGCTGTGGCCTCAGAGCTCGGCTGTCACCGCAAATAGAATGTGTGTTCCAAACGTGTTATGTTGACTCAGAGGCAAAAGATTGTGGCTGCTGGGGGCTCTGTCTGACTGGGTGTCATCCTACCGGATACACCTACCTACGGAATCGTGGAATTGTACATGCAGAATCTACCTAAGCAAATGGGTCTAGGATGCGATTTTTCAGCTGAGGAAACAGGCCCAGAAAGGGCAAAATGCGTGTCCAGGCCACACAGCATGAGGATTAGACTTCTGCTGGCTGGCATCCCAGTGAGGGGCCCTTGTTAACTCTCCCACGTGGCTGCGCTCTTCGCCCCAGCCCGGCGTGGAAAGCCTTGACCAAGACTGCATCCCTGCCCCGGACCTTGTTTTTTGCAACCCCCCATCCCTTTCGGCCGCATGAAGAGCCGGGAGGCAGAGAGGGAACACACTGCCTCTGCCCACCCGCAGCTGTTTCCCGGCCACGCAGAGAGGTCCGCGGAGAAGGTGGAGGGCGCTTTCCACATCTAGGCTGGGAGGACCAGGCTGGGCCTCTTGGCCGAGCGCCGCCTGGCGGTGGAAGCCGACAAAGGGCTTGAGGCACTGCGGCCCGGACCCGTGTGGTGGCTGAGTTTGGCGAGAAGAGCACGGGCCAACGTTTATTGGGTAGCCACCGGGCGCTGGGCACAAACCGTGGTTCAATCAGCTTAAAGAACCGGCAAGCGCGCATTGGAGACCCACGGCCTCCCCTGCCCAGGTCCCGGGGGGCCTGGTTCCATCAAGCTTATTTTAAATGGTCCTGAGGCTGCCTTTTCAGATACTTGGCCCCTTTGGCCACAGAATGTGTGGGTCACAGAGACTCCCTCCCTACACCTCACAAGGGTCCCTTGTCTTCTTTTTTTCTTTTTTCTTTTCTTTTCTTTTTTTCTTTTTTTTTGAGATGGAGTCTCTGTCGTTCAGGCTGGAGTGTAGTGGCACGATCTCGGCTCACTACAACCTCTGCCTGCTGGGTTCAAGCGATTCTCCTGCCTCAGCTTCCCGAGTAGCTGTTACAGGCGCATGCCACCACACCCAGTTTTTTTTTTTTTTATTTTTGGTAGAGACAGGGTTTCACCATGTTGGCCAGGCTGGTCTCGAACTCCTGACCTCAAGTGATCCACCCACCTCGGCCTCCCAAAGTGCTGGGATTACAGGTGTGAGCCACCTTGCCTGGCCTTAAATTTTTTTTTTAATTTTTAATTTTTGTGGGTACACAGTAGATGTACATATTTATGGGTTACATGAGATATTTTGATACAGGCATGCAAATGTATACTAATCACATCAAGGTAAATAAGGTATTAATTCCCTCAAGCATTAGTTATTTTAAAATGTACAATTAAATTAGTTTTTACTATAATCTCCCTTTTATGCTAGCAAATACTAGATCTTATTTATTCTTTCAATTTTTTTTGTACCTATTAACCATCACCCCTCCCCTCACTCCCACCACCCTTTCCAGCCTCTGGTAACCATCCTTCTACTCTCTATCTCTTTGAGTTCAACTGTTTTAATTTTTAGCGCCCACAGATAAGTGCGAACATATGAAGTTTGTCTTTCTGTGCCTGGCTTATTTCACTTAACATAATAATCTCCAGTTCCATCCACGTTGTTGCAAATCACAGGATCTCATCTTTTTTAAGACTGAATAGTACTCCATTATGTTGTGTACCACATTTTCTTTATCCATTCGTCTTTTTTTTTTTTTTTTTTTTTTTTTGAGACAGGGTCTCACTCTGTTGCCTAGGCTGGAGTACAGTGGAGCAATCATGGCTCACTGCAGCCTCAACCTCCTGGGCTCAATTGATCCTCCTACCTCAGCCACCCAAGAAGCTGAGACTATAGGTGCATGCCATGACATCTGGCTAATTTTTGTATTTCTTCATAGAGACAGGGTTTCACCATGTTGCCCAGGATGATCTCAAACTCCTGGGTTCAAGTCATCCACCTGCCTTGGTCTCCCAAAGTTCTAGGATTATGGGTGTGAGCCACCATATCCGGCCCCATTTATCTATTGATGGACACTTAGGTTGCTTCTTGGCTATTGTGAGCAGTGCTACGGTAAACATGGGAGTGCAAATCTCATATGGTAGCTCTATTTTTAGCTTTTTGAACAACCTCCAAACTGTTCTCCATAGTGGTTGTACTAATTTACATTTCCACCAGCAGTGTATGAGGATTCCCTTTTCTCCACATCCTCGCCAGCATTTGTTATTGCCTGTCTTTTGGATCATATACCTGTTTGCCATTTGTAGGTCTTCTTTTGAGAAATGTCGGGCCGGGCGCGGTGGCTCAAGCCTGTAATCCCAGCACTTTGGGAGGCCGAGACGGGCGGATCACGAGGTCAGGAGATCGAGACCATCCTGGCTAACACGGTGAAACCCTGTCTCTACTAAAAAAATACAAAAAACGAGCCGGGCGAGGTGGCGGGCGCCTGTAGTCCCAGCTACTCCGGAGGCTGAGGCCGGAGAATGGCGTAAACCCGGGAGGCGGAGCTTGCAGTGAGCTGAGAGCCGGCCACTGTACTCCAGCCTGGGCGACAGAGCGAGACTCCGTCTCAAAAAAAAAAAAAAAAAAAAAAAAGAAATGTCTATTCAGATCTTTTGCCAACTTTAAAAATGGGGTTATTAGATTTTTTTCCCATAGAGTTATTTGAGCTCTTCATATATCCTGGTTGTTAATCCCTTGTCAGATGGGTAGTTTGCAAATATTGCTCCCATTCTGTGGGTTTTGTCTTCACTTTGTTGATAGTTTCCTTTGCTGTGCAGAAGCTTTTCAACGTGATGTAATCTCATTTGTCCATTTTTGCTTTGGTTGTCTGTGCCTATGGGACATTGCTCAAGAAGTCTTTGACCATTTCAGTGTCCTGGAGAGTTTCTCCAATGTTTTCTTGTAATAGTTTCACAGTGTGAGGTCTTAGAATTTAGTCTTTAACTCATTTCGATTTGACTTTTTTTTTTTTTTTTTTTTTTGAGACGGAGTCTCACTCTGTCGCCCAGGCTGGAGTGCAGTGGCCGGATCTCAGCTCACTGCAAGCTCCGCCTCCCGGGTTGACGCCATTCTCCTGCCTCAGCCTCCAGAGTAGCTGGGACTACAGGTGCCCGCCACCTCACCCAGCTACTTTTTGTATTTTTTAGTAGAGACGGGGTTTCACTGTGTTAGCTAGGATGGTCTCGATCTCCTGACCTCGTGATTCGCCTGTCTCGGCCTCCCAAAGTGCTGGGATTACAGGCTTGAGCCACCGCGCCCGGCCGATTTGATTTTTGTATATGGTGAAAGATAGGGATCTAGTTTCATTCATCTGTGTATGGATATCTAGTTTTCTCAGCACTATTTATTAAATACATTGCCTCAAAGTACGTTCTTGGAAACTTTGTCGAAAATCAGTTTGCTGTACGTGTGTGGATTTGTTCCTGGGTTTTCGATTCTGTTCCAGTGGTTTATGCATCTGCTTTTATTAGGGCCCCTTGTCTTCTGTTTAGCCTCATAAAATATTGTATTCTTTTCAACAACTATTTACATATAAATGAATGTGAACATGACCCATAGGAAACTCAGCAGCAAGAGTGCATCCAGGGATATGAAAGGGCTACAGGGCTGCTGCAAGATGAAGACAGGGAGGCTGCCGCAGTGCATCATGCCAGGGTCTGCCCCTTCCCTGCCAATCACAACATCTCCTCTAAGCTGCACAGAAACCTGGAAGGGAGGCTTTGAGAGTTTAGTGACTTGCCTCAGCTTACCCAGCCTAGAGTGACAGGGCGTGGACCAGGCTCCCGACATACTGACCTCAGGTCAGTGGGTGATTACTTCCTCCCCTTCCCCAGATCTAGCATGAGGCCTAAAACGTTGCCATTTTGATCCCCTGCCCTGTTACCACTGGAGGGTTTGAGGGCTTCAAGAATTTCCTCTTTAAACAAATCATCCTCGAAGTAACTCTCCATCAGCCACTAATCCTGTAAAAGGATTATGGCACTTGAGGGGATGAGGAGCATGGAGGAGGGAGTGGCAGGGGCACCAGGACCCCAAAGATCACCTCCACGTGTTTCCCACAGCCCAGGGAGCTTCTGTGTCCCGCTGTGCCACTGTCTGCCCATTCAGCTATGAGCTCCTCTATTTGTTCAGTTTTGTTTCTCTGGAGCCTGGCACAGCATCGGGCACATAGTAAGCACTCAGAAATATTTGCTCATCTCCTCAATTACCATCATTTAGTCCGCCTGACCCAGGACCTGCCAGAATTGGCCAAAAGGCTGCCATTTGCACTCCTCCCCCCAGCATCCCCAACCCTGGCAGCACAAGAATGAGCATGGTGGCAGGGGAGGCCACAGGATTCCTCTAGAATCCTGTTTTTCATAATCTATCCAGCAAGGGATTTGGGAATTCCTTAAACAGCCAGTGTGCATTTGTGCATACACACTGCAAACTCCCCAACATGTCATGAAAGGCATCCACCAAGCAACCCTTCTGGCCAGACTGGGCTGGGGAGCCCCAGACCCGGGGTGTCTGAACCCCTTGGGGCTCTCTGTTCTGTGCCAGCACCTCATTCCTCATCCCCGGACCCCCTGGCGGCAGCAGCTGGGCCCTGAGACAGCAGCTGCCTGCCTTCCCTTCTAGGCTGGGGACTCATCTGCATTTGGCAGTGCTCAGATCAATCCCAATTACCTTCCCTGCTGACTGAGCAGGAGCTGAAGAATTTCTCTGGCCCCCGCCCCCATCCCCTGGGAAAACACAGCTGAATGTTCCTGCAGCCAATGTCCTCACCAACCAAGAAGATTATGGCCGTGTCGGGTTCTAGGAAGAGCAAGGCCAGAGTGTGTTCTTAGGAGGGCAGGAGGCACCAAGGGATCTCGCAGCTCCCTAAATGGGGCAAACGGAGTGAGGCTGTGAGTAGGAGTGACACAATACAAACAGGCGGAGACTGGGGAGATGATTGGAGAGGGAATGCAGAGGGAGGAGGACGACAGCCTCTTTTGCAGGAGCTTTTATTTATTTCTATTCTCTTTGAAGTTAGACATCAAGTGGAATCGGGAGGCGAAAAGCAGTAAAGAAGCAGGGAAAGAAAAAAATCAAGAGTCGGGCAGCTGGTATGCGCTTCAGAGGCCTGTGGGGGGACTTACTTCATGCCCAACCCCGTGCCTGGGCAGAAGGCCAGGAACCATCCCACCCTCAGGGATGCAAACATGTGACCATCAGAGAGAGGCTGCCAGGGCAACGTTTTCCTAAGACAGTACGATCCTGGAGGGCAAGGACCATGGCTTTCGATCACTTCTGTATCTGCAGTGCCTGGGACACAGCGTGGTATACAGTAGTTGCTGAAGAAATAATAGCTATGTGCTAGGAGCTATTGAAAGGCCTTTGAATGTTAATTCATCATGTCCTTTCACAAGGCTGTGAGACGGATACTACTATCTTCATGGTACAGAAGAGAAAATGGAAGCACAGAGAGGTTAAGTTACTTGCTCAGGGTCACACAGTTTGAAAACAGCCAGGCTGGGATTCAAACCTGCTCAGGCTAATTTGAAAGACTGCTCGTATTCACCATTCTCTACCCTCTTGAAAAAAAGAGGGATCTTTTTCTGCCCTTTTCTACAGACTCTTGAAAGAGTGAAAAGAAAAAAAAATATGTTGGTTGTAGAATCGAAAGAGAGCATTTAAATCCCGTTTCTTATTTTATCAACTAAGGACTAGAGAGGAGAAGGGATTTGTCCAAGACCTTTGGCACTAGCAGTTACCAGTGGAGCTAGGGTTAGAACCCAGGTCTCCCCGTGTCTACTCTCAGGAGCTTCCTACCTTACGAGTTTGTCTTGGAAGAGAGCAATCAGTGCCCTCCATGGTTTGTAAACTGACTTTTTAATGGCATCAGTGTCTGCTGGGCTTGGGATCTGGTGGAAAGCAGACCACTTCTTTACCTCCCCAGCCTTTCCTTAACCTGGTCAGGCTGGCTCCATAGGGCAGACCTGAGTTCTTCAGGCCTCGGCAGCCTGGCCCAGCAGGAAGATATTGAAGCTCACCAGGAGGCGAGCAGGCAGTGTCCCTGGGGGAAGCTGCTGAGGCCAGTGCTCAGGAACCAGGGCTCTGTCTGAGGACCAACTCCACCTAACCAGGGGCCTGGTAAGGGCCATGTAGGTGTCCAGTATGAATGTTCTGTGCTTGTATTTCCACCTAAATTCCCAGTTCTTTGGCAACCTGAATACTGAACATTTTCAGAGTAGTTTTTCTCCCAAGGCATTTGTTCTGGATCACTAATGTCTGGTATATATCATTTTTGATTCAACATATTTAAAACTCATTTTCCCCCCAGACAAGACAAACAGAATTTGTAGCTTTCCATATGGGCTTTTCAAAAAGATTGGTACTGGGACACACTGGCTTCCCAGAGTGGTATCATTTGATTAGCCCTGGTGTTCTTCCACTTATGGGGAGTGGGTAATTGCAGTTATTCCAAGTGGGAGATGGTGTGATTGGGTTTTTCTCCTATGGGGGAAAAACAAATGCTATCAGATAGATGAGTTTCTGGCATTTCCTATTCTTTTTTGCTGCAGGATCTTCCAGAATAGAAGTCTCCCAGCAGTGCACATCCAGGAAGCATCCAGGCCGGGTCAGGCAGGGTTTAATAAGCACTGGGCCTTTCACCTGGATGCTGGGAAGGTGCTTGGACCTGTGAAAACCCCAGGGTGGGGTCAGGGGCCAATGCAGAGGTTTCCCAGAGAGCTCTGGGGCTGGGTCACTTCCCTGCTGGCCAGTCTGTGATGCTGAATGCCCAGGACTTCCACAATGAGTCCCAGAGGCGGGATGACAGGGTTGGAGTCAGGGCCCACTTCTGCAGGCGTTGCCATTTACCCTGTTTGTTAGGACACAGGCAGAGTGTTCGAATAGAGAGGACTGTCTGGAGGTTCCTAGGATCACAGCAAGGAGTGTTAGAGGGGTGGATTCTCGGCTTCCCAGAGGCCCTTCCATGACAGGAGGGACAGTGGAGATAGCACCTATACTGGTGACCTTGCTCTCTGCTTTTGTCCGGTAATGAGTAGACTTTATGGGTCACGTGGAAACCAAAGAAAACCACCAACCATCTCTTTAATCAGGATTTTCTGTGCGGGGTTCAGGCACGTAGAGAAAAGGCAAGGATGTGGAGGGAGAGGAGAGTCCCTGGAAGGAATGCCCGCAGCATATCAGCCTGGAGTTTCCATTCATGAAATTTCCCCAGCCCCCCAGGCCTTACCAAACTTGCCTCCTCCCTCCTGACAAAGCCCCAGCCCTACCTGTAGCCCCAGCCACCAGCCCCTTTGAGGAGAGAAGGTGATGGGTGGGGTGAGGAGCTCCATGGGAGGACTGAACCAAGGTGTGGGCTCCTGGGCACCTACCCGTGGTCCAGGCCTGCAACTCCCAGACCTGCCTGTGGGTAAGCCTGCATGCTGACATGCTTGGCTGGGCTCTAGCCTTGGCTATTGGTGGCCCAGGGTATGTGTGTGTGTGTGTGTGTCCCTTTGGAGCTATGTAGTTTGTGTACCAAGATAAGAAGGGAGCTGGGGAGTTAGCCCTGATGAGCTTTGTAACAAGAAAGCCTTGTCTTGTTAAATAAATCAAGCCTTGAATAAATGCCTGCTTATTCCTTGCCAATATTTTCCTGCTACCTAAGGCAACATAGCTCTATAACTTTAACCAGTCACTTAACCTCTCTGGGCCTATTTCCATATCTATAGAAAGTGGATATAATACTATTTGTTCTCCTCAACTCTGCTTATTGTAGAGATCAAATATAATAACGTGTGTGAAAGTGCTTTATAGATGGCAAGGTGCTGTTCTGCTGTAAGGAATCCTTCTGATCATTATGCTTATTGTAAAGCAATCAGAACAGCCATCCCTACAACATAAGGTGTCAGCAACATGACTTCCATTATGAGGGAAGAAAAAAAGAACAAATTTCCCAGTGGAAAATAGTGACCCAGGCAAAGCAGAAAGACCAGTAAAATAACCCCAATGAGAGGAATAACAATTTGGATGACTTAATATCAAGTCCCAATCCACTATAACCAATAACAAAAATGTTCTTCATTCTTATCAGAAGCAGTTGTCAGAGCCAAGGACAAACACTCCACCCTTTTCTACGTTCAGGGTCAAACATTATTTTTTATTTGATGCCGTGTGGTTGAAGTTAAGAACCAGTCAGAGTTGGTTTTGGTTCTCAGTACAAAAGTAAAGGGTCAAAGGGAGTGAGTCTCTTCCTTCTTGATTTGTTTTTCTAAGACCACCAGAGTGGGCACAAAAGAACCAGAGAGTAGGCAAGGCTAAAAGCAAAACTGCAAATTTATTCTTTGGTCATCTAGCTTCAGGGACCGGAGCTGGGGCGGGGGGGTTGGAGTTTCTAATACAGTCCCGAAAAGAGTGGGGGCTGAGAAAGCCCACCCCCGGCGCATCTGCTGGGAGCGACTTTTCTAGGAGTGGAAGGGCAATAGGCGGGGCATGGGCATGTCGGGGGAGGGGGGGCTGCTCCGCAGGTGCCACCAGGTAAATCTTGGTCTCCTCGGATTGACATCACCTGGTGCATGCCTGATTAATCTGCACCTTCCCGGGCGTCAGCTGCATTCTCGCACACATGGGAAGAGTTGGTGGTGAAGAAGAACCCGGAAGTGCACCATCCTGCCTCCGTTCGTCCAAACAGTCCAACCTTTTATTGATAATAGTGATAAAGGGGCACCGTGGTCTGTCTGGTTACTTCCTGCTGTTAAGGGGCGTCGTTAAGGTCAGGGCCCATGGTTGGTATTTGGACGTATGGATGAAGAATAAAATAAGGCACAATATTAGTATAGGAATGAGGAATGGAAGCATTTGTTGGAATATGGGCAAAACCCAGAAGGATGGTCCTGGCAAGGTTGGGGAGTATGAGATAGTTAAGAAAATTTAGTAAGTTTGAGGCAAGTGGGGGAAAGCCAAACTGATTTCCACTGATTGCTTTCGGTAGAGGCCCTTTTTAGTTGGGAATGAGGAACGAGCACGCAAAGTAGTTGTTGGCCAGGCAGCAATTAAGGAGTGGAGTTTTTTTGTGGAGTGGATGGCTTTCCGCTTACTCCTACTACAGGGATATTGGATGGAAGGCTAGGTCCAGAGAAGGACGGCAAAACAGAATAGGTAGCCTCGCTGTTGATTAAAAAATTAATTGTCTTACCCACTACCAGGAGAGTTACCCGCGGCTCGGCGAGCGTGATGGGGGTCCCCAGGTCTCGGCACCTTCAGTTGTCGTCGTCCAGATGTAGGGGCTGGAAGGAGCTCCTAGGATCCTGGGAAAGGGGATCACATGGAGACACAACACCTGTTCTCAGGGTGGGGCAATCAGACTTCCAGTGTCCTCCCTGCTGGCAAGCAGGGCAGGGGGTTGCTGGTGGACGAAGGTTAGGACATTCACTGGCCTAATGTCCTGATGCCTTGCACTTATAGCAAGGCTGCGTTGGGGCTCGGGGACCCTGTGGACACCTGTTGGCATAGTGTCCTGCCTTGCCGCACTTACATAGCAGGCTCTTTTTGCAGCCTTGGAGTCTGTGGGGTGTGTGCTCTCTGGCCTGGGGTTACGACTGGGCTGTAAAGCCGCTGCGAGGAGCTGAACCTTCTGTTCAAGGCGAGCTTGCCGTCTCCTCTCTGGAGTTATAGACCTTAAAGGCTAATTTAACTAGGTCTTGTATTGGTGTCTGAGGACCATCCTCTACCTTTTGAAGTTTTTTTTTTTTTACGAATGTCAGGAGCTGATTGAGAAATGAAATAAGATGCCAAAATGGTGGCCCCTGTGGGGGAGGCCGGATCTAACCGGATATATTGGGTTAGAACCTCAGTCAGTCTAGGGTAGAGGCTAGGATAACCTGGAGGTCATGCCAAGCTAAATCATAGGCCTGACAAAGGTGTCTAAATTCCTCCATGTATATGGTAGGATTAACTGAGAAATCACCCAAACGCTTCTCAATTTTGGAAAGATCGGCCAATGAAAAAGGGACATGTACTCTGACTACCCCCTCCGCCCCAGCCACCTCTCGCAAAGGTGCTAACACTGTAGGAGGGTGTGGGCAGAGATAGGGGACTCAAGACAGCCAGTTGGGGGCCCCGAAGGAGGCATGGGACCGAGTGGATTACTAGTAGATAAGGAGGAGGAAGGAGGAGTCTGGGCAGGAAGGGAGGGGGTGGAGAGAAGGAGGAGTATAGGGACTAGAGCTTAAGGCCCAAAAGCCTTGTACGTAAATTTTGGACCACTTGCCTAGCCACTGGCAGAAATTGCTGAGGTCGATCACGCCACAGTGGAAAGAAAAATTAACCGCTTCCTCCTAAGGTCTTGTTCGAGCTGTAAGGTTTTTAAATTGGCTAGGAGGCACCCTAAGGGGGTGCTCTTTAGAAATTTGGACTGGGGGTTTCCCATTTGTTTCCTCTTTACTGACACAATGGACACAATGGAAATGGAAGTGGATCTCTGCCTGGCTTCAAAGTGTCCTTTGGAACCAGCAGAGACAGACTGGAGGCTCTTGAAGCCAAAGTGGAGATTACCTTCAGGCGGACGTCTCCGTCCTGAACGGGTCTCCTGAGCCACTTGGTGGCTCAAAATGGACCTCGGACCTGCGCAGGATTTTGGCCGAGGGACACAATGGAAATGGAAGTGGATCTCTGCCTGGCTTCAAAGCGTCCTTTGGAACCAGCAGAGACAGACCAGAGGCTCATGGAGCCAAAGTGGAGATTACCTTCAGGCTGACGTCTCCGTCCTGAATGGGTCTCCCGAGCCACTTGGTGGCTCAAAATGGACCTCGGACCTGCGCAGGATTTTGGCCGAGGGAGGTAAAGAGGAGACAAGGGCACTTACCCCAGAGAGGCCGTGAGAGTGAGGGAAGCGGGTCTCAGGTCCTGGTCCCTCTGTGGTGTGGAAGCAGGAGGAGGTTCCTCAATCCCTAGAGGCCTGAGGAGGGGTCTCCTCCCAGGTCTTCGGCACCAACTGATTTGTTTTTCTAAGACCACCAGAGTGGGCACAAAAGAACCAGAGAGTAGGCAAGGCTAAAAGCAAAACTGCAAATTTATTCTTTGGTCATCTAGCTTCAGGGACCGGAGTGGGGGGGTGGGGTGGAGTTTCTAATACAGTCCCGACACCCGACAAGAGTGGGGGCTGAGAAAGCCCGCCCCCGGCGCATCTGCTGGGAGCAACTTTTCTAGGAGTGGAAGGGCAATAGGCGGGGCACAGGCATGTCGGGGGAGGGGGGCCGCTCCGCAGGTGCCACCAGGTAAATCTTGGTCTCCTCGGATTGACATCACCTGGTGCATGCCTGATTAATCTGCACCTTCCTGGGCGTCAGCTGCATTCTCGCACACATGGGAAGAGTTGGTGGTGAAGAAGAACCCGGAAGTGCACCATCCTGCCTCTGTTCGTCCAAACACTTCTCTCAGAAAGAAATCCAGACTGGGACGAGGTTCCAGAAAGCTGTCAGGAATCAGACAGGCCAGGAAAGAAAGGCTCAGAGCATTCCTGAAGGGAATCTGTTGTTTCTCCCTTCCCAAGACTCATTTCTCCTGCTCTTTTGCTTTGGGAAACTACCCTATCCCCATTCTCATTCCAAGCGCAATTGACCCCTTCCTTGCTTTGACTCAAATCTAACCAATCAGAGTACTGCATTTTCGTGGCTCCAGTGATTGCTTCAGCAATAGACATGTGATTCAAGCCAGACCAATGGAAGTCAGCTCTGGGACTTTTGCTGTAACAATTAGGAAGGAGCGCTCTTTTTCCTGGGGAGTTGCCAACCTGGAAGGTATAGACCTGGAGTTTTTGATGGTCGCCTTTGCCACTGTCTAAGAATAAAGCCAATGTCAAAGGAAGCAAAGCTGAGATGGAGAATTATTCCTGTTGACATGGTTTGAACAGTGGTTCAACTGCATAGGAAAAGCAAGGCAAGTGAGGGTAAACAGGTTTAGGATTAGCTAGTTTGAGTAATTTCAGTGGGCTCTGGAGCATAGGGGCTGGCTCTAGTTGTCTGGTACCTGGCCCTGGGAAGATTAGGGCAGGGGATAGTGGCCCTGAGAATGGCAGCCCAATAGAGGAGGTGGTTGGGGTGTGGGCTCTAGATTGGTTGGTCTGCATTTGAAAGGTATGCACCCCTTGAGCTGTTTGGTATTTCTGGGAATTAGCTAACCCTGGGATGATTGGTCCCTGAGGTATCAGTGAGGTCCCAAGATGTCACAGCATCAGAAAATAAAGGAAAAACAAAAAAGACCAACTAATACAGCTGAGATGGCTGGGGCCTCTCTCCACAGGGTCGCTTATCCTCTTGGAGGCCAGTCTGGGCTCCTTTGCATGGTGGCTGAAGACTTCCCTGCAGCGAGAGAGGACAAGCCCCCACAGGCAAGCACTTTTCCAACCTTTGCTTATGTCTTGTTTGCTGTTGTCCCACTGTGGCAAGCAGGTCACGTGGCCAAGCCCAGTGTCAGTGTTGCGGGGAACCTACCTCAGGGGTGGACACCAGAAGGCAGGAGTCACACCTGGGCACCATTGCCACAGCAATCTGCCCACAGCCTGACCCAGTTGGCCCTTCTATCGGACAGTAGTTCTGATGGGGAGACTAAGTCAAAGCTTGCCTTCTGCCACATTCCACCTGCTGATCCCCTAGCTCCCTCCAGTCTTGTCCACATGACAAGACTTTGGCAACCATGTCTGGCTTGAGATCCTCTAAGTCGACAGACTGCCCAGCATGCCACCTCCCCTCATACATCTTCTTTGTACCCAAATGCAAAGGGGACATGGGGCATCAGCTCTTGAGGTTAGAGACCCATTCAGCCAACAGGTTGTACCTACTTGGTGCCAGGATCTAGCCTAGGTGCTGGGGATCTAGCGGGAAACAAAACAGACCAAAAGACAATCCCTGCTCGCTGGGAGCCTACATTTTTTTTTTTTTCCGAGATGGAGTTTCACTCTTGTTGCCCAGGCTGGAGTGCAATGGCACAATCTCGGCTCACTGCAACCTCTGCCTCCCAGGTTCAAGCGATTCTCCTGCCTCATCCTCCTGAACAGCTGGATTACAGGCTCCCGCCAGCAAGCCTGGCTAATTTTTTTGTATTTTTAGTAGAGACGGGGTTTCACCATGTTGGTCAGGCTGGTTCCAAACTCCTGACCTCAGATGATCCACCTGCCTCGGCCTCCCAAAGTGCTAGGATTACAGGAGTGAGCCACTGTGCTCAGTAGAGCCTACATTCTTATTGGGGTAGATATTAGTTAAACAAATGTACAAGTAAAATATATGAAAGTGAAGAAGAGTGGATGGGGTGAGGAACAGGAAAACAATGACTATGTTTTTTTTTTCTTTTTTTTTTTTTGAGATGGAGTCTCTCTGTGTCACCCAGGTTGGAGTGCAGTGGCAAGATGTTGGCTCACTATAACCTCTGCCTCCTGGGTTCAAGTGATTCTTCCACCTCAGCCTCCCAAGTAGCTGTGATTACAGGTATGCGCCACCACTCTTGGCTGATTTTTATATTTTTATTAGAGACGGGGTTTTGCCATTTGGCCAGGCTGGTCTTGAACTCCTGACCTCAGGTGATCCACCCGCCTTGCCCTCCCAAAGTGCTGAGATTACATTTGTGAGCTACCGCACCCAGCTGTCATGGTCTCCTGGAGACACCTAGAAGCCAGAGTTCCTTCCCTCAACGTAGTCCTTGCAGGAAGAGTGACCTTCAAGGCCTCAGCACCCGGGGCTGAGGTCCAGCTGCAACAGTATGTCCTGTAGAGACCCCTGCAGCCTGCTCAGGGCCACCACCTCCGTGGAGTAGAGTGAAGCTTCTAGGACACCCCCCAGGCTCTCCAAGGTCTCCAGGCCACTGGCCATGGGCAAGTGGCAGTTCTTAGAGAAGGCCAGCATGTGAAGAAGGTCCCGGAGGTTCTCCAAGTCGTTGGATATTTGGATCACGTTTCTGGAAGTCAGATTGATGAGGATCTGTTGGTAGATTGCCAGTGTCTGGTCCATCTGGGATAAGGTCAGGACGGGGTGGAGCCCAGGAATGAAGTCCAAACCGGTGACCCTCTGTTTGGAGGAGACCGACTGCTATGCGGGAGGAAGAGGGAGAACAAGTGTTCAGCACGTGGGAGGAATCACTCTCAGAGCATTCCACCTTCCTGTGGGCATCGAGGGTCATTCTCTTGGCTGCCTCCTTCCACCCTCCCTCACCACTTGGGCTCAGGCCCTTGTATCCTGTGCCCAGGTGACTGCCAAGCCTCTAAGGTGGTCTCCAAGATTCCTGCTCTTCCCACACCATCCTTCCCTCCACTTCCCAACCAACTTTCTTAGGTCATTCCTGTCTCTGCATGGCCTCTGCTGAAGAATTAGCCATGGTTTCCTGTGTCTTATTTAGTGGAGTCTGTTCCCCAGGGATCTGAGGTCCTGCATAAGCACCCCCACCCCCTGCCTTCTCTCGTCCCTTTCACCCCCAGCTGAGTCCTCTCTCCTAGTCAGCTTTTCCAGGCAGTCCCTCCTCCTTAGAGATCAAGGCCGTACCCTCAGTGAGGCCCCCAACCCTGCTCCAGTGACTCCAGTTCCGGGAGGGCTCTCCCCATCCATCTGCCCACAGCACTGAGGCTGACACCTCTGTGGTGACTACCCTGGGCTCCCGTGATATCGTGTATTGACACCACCCCAAGTTGGGGCACTCGGGAGCTATCACGTGCAGCCTTGCTGAGTGGCTAATATGCCCAGCTAATTTTTTTTTTATTATTTTTGAAAGGAGACAAGAGTTTTTCTCTATAAAATGCCCAAGACTCTATCTAGTTCTGAGCCATCTTTGCTTCTGGACGCCTAACTTCTCCTTAACTGCCCAAGACCACCATGAGACACCCACAATGACCAGGAGATGTCTCCGGAGAGCTGCATGCAGGGAGTAAGGAGGATTCACCTGCTTTAGCTAAGTTAGGCCTCACAACAACCTTGTGAATAGTGTGTGATATCCCCATTATCCAGATGATGAAATCAAGGCTTAAAGGCATTAAGGAACTTGCTGAAGATCTCACAGACATCAGAAATGCGAAGATTTAAACTTAATCTTCCTAATTTCAAATACAGACCTCATCAGGAAAATGGCAGAAGGTCTAGGCCTGCTGGACCCCAGAGAAAAGACCAGGGTGGGCACTGACTGCTATTTGCAAATCAGTAGAGGGTTGAATGTGAAAAAGGGTAGACTCGCTCTTTTGGGTATCTTCGAGAGGTGGGGCCAGAGATCAGCTGGAACTACAAGAACCCTAATGACAAGCACATCTAGGGATGGGATAGAGGCCCCGAGGAGACGCTGCTGGGGGTCTTGCACAGCCAATGGGCTGCAAGGAACTTCACGGCTCCCTCTAGTCATAGGCACTAAGATTTGAGGAAATGAAGTCAGGGAGGAAGGCGAGCGCAGAAGGCAGGGACAGAGGGGAGAGGAAGGAAAGAGACAGTGGCTATGCCTGCATGTGGCCCAGCTAATCTCTGAGGCCTGGGTTTCCCCTTGGTAGAGTGAAAATAATCACCCAAGGCCTCATGATATCAGAGAATCCTATGATTTTGTTTCTTATTTTTAATTTTTTTTAAAAAAATTGAAGATAGAGGTCTTGCCATGTTGCCCAGGATGGTCTTGAACCCCTGGCCTCAACTGATCCTCCTGCCTTGGCCTCCTAAAGCTTACAGATGTGACCCATCATGCCTGATCAAATCCTAAGATTTTTATTTATTTATTTATTTTGAGACAGGGTCTTGCTCTGTCGCCCAGGCTGGAATGCGGTGGCACAATCATGGCCCACTGCAGCCTCAACCTCAGCCTCAACCTCCCAGGCTCAGGTGATCCTCCCATCTCAGCCTCCCCTAGCTGGGACCACAGGTACACACCACCATGCCCAGCTAATATTTTTTATTATTTTTGTAGAGATGGGATCTCCCTATGCTGCCCAGGCTAGTCTTGAACTCCTGGGCTCAAGTGATCCTCCTGCTTTGGCCTCCCAAAGTGCTAGGATGACAGGTACAAGCCACCACACCCAGCCCAAATCCTATGATTTTTTTTTTTTTTTTTTTTTTTTTTTTGG
>NC_045441.1:117550049-117576641 GCF_002776525.5 Piliocolobus tephrosceles | reverse complement strand
TTTTTTTTTTTTGAGACGGAGTCTCGCTCTGTCGCCCAGGCTGGAGTACAGTGGCCGGCTCTCAGCTCACTGCAAGCTCTGCCTCCCGGGTTTACGCCATTCTCCGGCCTCAGCCTCCGGAGTAGCTGGGACTACAGGCGCCCGCCACCTCGCCCGGCTCGTTTTTTGTATTTTTTTAGTAGAGACAGGGTTTCACCGTGTTAGCCAGGATGGTCTCGATCTCCTGACCTCGTGATCCGCCCGTCTCGGCCTCCCAAAGTGCTGGGATTACAGGCTTGAGCCACCGCGCCCGGCCAATCCTATGATTTTTTAAATGGAAACATGTAGCAAAGTCAAATGTTCCTGGGGTGGTTTAGAATTAGAACCACTCACCCATGGAATCCCAGCAGGTAGAGGGGCCAAACGAAACAACCAGAAAGAGTGGAGCCCTGTGCTTTCAAATCCTTCTCAGCTTCCAGTAGGTGCCTGGCATTCAGGAGGCATTCAATAAATGTTTCTTGGACTATCTGGGTCCAGGCCCATCAGGAACCAGTGCTAGGCTGGCTGCAGTTCCACTTTGTCCCCGCAGACTCTCCTTACCGTGTGTGAAATGTCATTGATCCTGGTGACAATTGTCTTGATGAGGGTTTTGGTGTCACTTTGGACTTTCTGGATGGGCATAGCTTGGATGTAGAACAGATAGGGCCAAAGCCACAAGAATCCGCACAGGGGTTTCCAGTACATTTTCCTTCCCAGGATGTGCTTCTTGGGCCTGAAAACAGAAGGAACCACACATTGCAAGGAGCTGGTATCTCAGAATACATCCATCTGACCCATTACCAACCACATTACTGGATGGGGATGAAAATCAGCTTTGCTTTTTGCCCTGGTTACCATCCCCTCAAAGTCAAAGACAATTCATTATCTACCTATGTATTAATGAAATACACCCTCTTAGGAAGAGGATTATTGTCTAGTCAATAAAACCACCATGAGGTATCCTGTAGACCACAGATCTGTGAGGCCAGGGTGTGATCAAATGGACATGGTAGGGATGATGTAGATTTCATTGCGTGCTTCAAGGGAAAAAGAACAGATTTTTAAGGCCTGGTTTGAACCCAGTCATTTACTCACTGCAGAATTTTAAGCATATCACATAACCACAAAATACTCCACCTTCATCCCTGTAATATACCTATCTCTAGGCTTTTATGAGGATCAAATTAGATAATGCATGTGAAAGGGCTTGACAGTGTTGTGAAATGTGCTCTATCATTACCCTATCATTAGCGATTATGCTAGTCACCCGTCCTCTGCATTTCTCCCTCACAGCAGCCTGCTGATACTCTGTGATGTCCTTTACCACTTGCTTCCTTACTTCCTTTCTCTCCCACCCACTGGGAGCCTGAATCCCACTAGCACTTACTGACCTTCTAAATAATATGTCAGACACAGCGCTCAGCACCGAGGATGCAATATTGAACTACAGATGCTCTCTACCCTCGAGTGGCTTACAGTTTAATAGGAGAAGGAAACAAGTCAATGGGCCATTCTAAGCCAGGAGGAAAGAGCTTTGCAAAAAGGGCAGGTACGAGATACCACCAGAGCGCACAGGGGGCTCCCTGGAAGAAGTGTCTCCTGACCTGGGGATTGGACTGAATATAGGCTACTAAGAGTAGAAAGTGGTTGCCATAGTAGCTGAGAAATCAGGGGGCATAAAGACATGGCGGTGGGAGAGAGCATAACACATTCACCCAGAACGCTTGAAACTTCCAAAGTCTTGGAACTGTGAATTCTAAACTTAAAATAATACGCAGATCCTTGATTAAGCAGCAAAGTTTTAATGAGATACATGAGGCAAAAGGTAATAAAGTTAAATGTATGCGAGTCTGTGGCCAATGATCCATGCTAAGTATATGTGCATGAGCCTGAAATAATAATAAAATGTAAGTAAATATTAGGATGAAGGTTCTGGAGATGGTAGTAAAGTTAATCTCTGCTTTTTGTGTTCTTCGTCGTCTGGGTCTTGATGAAAACAGGTAATACATTTTCTGTCCATAGATGGCAATATTAGTAGGTTTCATTTCTGGCAATACAATAAAAACAAGCAGTCTGTCTATATATTATTTATAATGTTTGATCAAAGCCATGGTTTTTTAATCTGAATTTTACAGAAGAGAAAAATATGGGGCTCAGGAAGAGGAGTCAACTTGTCCAAAGTCAAACAGGTCCATGACAGAGTCAGGATTCAGATCCAGAGAGCAGGAATGCAAGCCACCCACCCCTCCAGCCCCTCAAAGATTTAAGGAAAAGCCCAAATCACACCCCAATTTCCAGTCAAGGGCATCTGCTGGGAACATGGCATTTGGAAATGAATACCCTGCTCTGGAATGAAGCTATGGTATTGTACCCCCATCTCAACTTCAAACATGAAAAGTACTATGTACCAAGTAATTTGGGAAAAGGCAAATTTATGTCTTAAAAAAGTAAAACTTCCTCTATTAACTACTTGTTACCTGAGTAATACACCAAATGTCTGTGTAACAGAGTTAAGTAGTGCTCATCCCCAATACGATTTCATGAAACTCTAGCAGAGATGGGCGGGTGTAGTGATGAGGCTCCGAGGCTCCAGCTCAGGCTCCACTCTTGTTAGCTTTGTGTCTCTGGGAAAATTGCTTCCTTAAAGCGTCCTTTCCTTTCAGCAAAATGGAGCTAACACCACCACCTGGCTCAAAAGGGTAAATGAGATGAACCTGTGAAGCCCCTGGCCATCATGTGCATGTCCAGAGCAGGGTGAGGGGAGTAAATTATTATAATTACCAGGCAGGGCTTGAAATGCTGGGCAACACTACCTGTAGCCAACTGTGAATCAAGTATTTGGCCCACTGCCTCCCACGGGCTATCTCAACAGGGTGCTGGTGTCTCTGGGTCTTCCCCATGCTGCACAAGATCAGCTTGCCTCCTTTTCTAAGATTCACATGTTGATGACACTCTCCTACTCAAGAGAATTTATTACCAGATTAACTGTGGTCATAGTCACTCTCATATAATGACCATCCTCTAATACCTAAGTGGAAAAACAGTTTTATAAGCCGCCTCTATCACCACGGATAATATGCTTCAGTGGATGCTGGAAATAAATTGTGGTTCCTTGAAAACATGGAGCTGAGAAGCTGCCGCTGAGTAAGGCTGCCTAATAGGAGAGGCCAGGTTTAGGGGAAACCCATGGGGGTCTGCAGAGAGAACTGGTAGCAGGTCCATCTGAGAGCAAAGTGCTCGCAAGAATCTGCCCCACCAACACACAACACGTAACACAAATGCTCATACACACATCACATACACACCAGATCACCCCTTTAGTAGAGGCTGCTAGTCTTTCCCAGTATCTTGTCTTCCATTCTTCCCCAGTCATAGAAAACTCCAAGTCTTAGGTAGGGATATGGCCATCTAGAATAACTACTTTACGTCTCAGAGTCTCCCAACTAGGTGTGGCCCTGTGACTAAATTCTGGCCAGTGAAATATAAGCAGAAGTGTCCTGTGCCAGCTCTCAGGAACCTGCCGTGTGCCTTCATCTCTTCCTTTTTCATCCCTTGCTCCATTCTGATGCCTGGACTGTAGATATGATAGCCAACGTTCTAGCACCATCTTGAACCAGGAGGATGAAGGCCTCACCTTATCAACAGCAGGGCAGAGAGCTACAAGAGCTCGGTTCCTGAGGTTCATGGAGCTGAGATGCCATGCTGGTCTTGGACTACCTATCTCTGGACTTGTGCTGGGTGTGTGTGAGAGACATAACCTCTGCCTTTTAAAAGCCACTGTTCTTTTGGGTCTCTGCTAAATGCAGCCAAACTTAATGTTAACCGACTTAACGCATGCCAACATGGGCATCAGAAAAGAGTGGGCATTAAGTCTTCCTTGGTTCACCTGAGTCTTAGTACCTGGGTGGGGCCTGGCCATGGCCCAAAAAGGGAAGGAAGAAGGACTGGGAGGAGGAGGAGCAGGGTTTAGGGACAAGGAGAGGAGGGATAATTCAAGGTAGCAAATAGTGCAAAAGTAACTGCTGTTTTTGCCATTACTCTTAAAAACCACAATTACTTTTGTACAAACCTAATACAACTTCATTGAGCATAGTGCCTGACACCCCATAATTACTCAATATAGGGTTGATGGTTGGCGGCTAACATGTATTGATCACCAACTGCAGGCCAGAAACAGACATGAAAAAGATATGGAACCACAGGAAAGTGGAATCAGGAGTGGGAAGGGATGGGGCAGAGGCTGATGGCTTTCCCAGGGAAGCCTAGGTAGCATACACAGTATTTGATTTTGTCAACTATTTACATAAGATATTTGTTAAAAATATAAGTAAAGAACAAAACTGTGCCCTTAAGCAACTGGTTTGGGAATTTACATATGTAACTTCAATGCAAGGAAGAACATTTATTTTTATTTATTTATTTTTGAGATGGAGTCTTGTTCTTTACCTAGGCTGGAGTGCAGTGGTGTGATCTCAGCTCACTGTAATCTCTGCCTCCTGGGTTCAAGCAATTCTCTTGCTTCATCCTCCTGAGTAGCTGTGATTACAGGCATGCACCACCAGGCCCGGCTAATTTTTTTTTTTTTTTTTTTTTTTTATACTATGTTTCCCTCTTGTTGCCCAGGCTGGAGTGCAATGGTGCAATCTCGGATCACGGCAACCTCTGCCTCCCAGGTTCAAGCCATTCTCCTGCCTCAGCCTCCCAAGTAGCTGGGATTACAGGCATCTGCAACCATGTCCAGCTAATTTTTTGTATTTTTAGTAGAGATGGGGTTTCACCATGTTGGCCAGGCTGGTTTCAAACTCCTGATCTCAGATGATCCACCTGCCTCAGCCTCCCAAAGTGCTGGGATTACAGGTGTGAGTCACCATGCCTGGCCTCATTTTTTTGTATTTTTAATAGAGACAGGTTTCACCATGTTGGCCAGGCTGGTCTTGAACTCCTGATCTCAGATGATCTGCCCACCTCGACCTCCCAAAGTGTTGAGATTACAGGTGTGAGCCACCGCATCGGGCCTGAGCCAATGCGCCCGGCCAAGGAAGAACATTTAAACAGAAGAAATACCTTGGGTGACTCAGCAAAGAAAGTCATGATGCTCAAACTGAGGAATGCTAGAGTTTCTCAGAGCTATGCTTGAATCAGAGCACAGGGCCCTAGAAAAGTGGCTAACCTCTCTGGGACTCAGTTTTCCTGGCTATCAGATGGGGATGATATGAATCATAATGCCACCTGTCGCTGTTATGTGGCTGAAATGAGATAAAGCAGGTAAAGTGCTAACTCCTTGCCTGGCATATAGCCAACCGCAACGCCTTAGCTGTCATCACCATTATTTCCAGCAGAGGAATCAGGGAGGCATCATGGAGGAGGTGGCATTTGATAAGGGACCTGAGAATGGGTAGGAATTGAGTTTGTGAAGGTGGAGGAGAGGGCAGCCCTGGCAGAGGCAGAAGAACACAGGTGGGTTTAGGAGATGGTGGCTTCCAGCTGACACCAGGATGAGGAGTGGGGGAGGGCTTGGGCTGGGATTGCAGGGACAGTGAGCACCAGGTATGGAGACAAAGCTTTTCCTTCTGCACCCTGAGGAGCAAGTGTTTTCAGCCTGGCTGACTAGAAGGATGGAGATGGAAACTAGGAGAGACATGAGGACAGGTTTTGGAAAGAGGTGGCTGGGCTCCTGCTGATGTCCTAGTACTGGCTGGACATGTTGGTGAGCCTGTCCAGCTGCCTCTGGGAATTGGAAGTCTGAGCTCAGAGACAAATGGCTGCAAATTTAGGACCCAAGGGCCCGCTGCAACTGTGGCAGGAAAGCATGGGGAGAGCATGGGTTGGGGTGGAAGAAAGGCCGCGGTCAGCTGTCTGCTTGAGCTGTAAAACCTCTCTCCAGAAGTTTCCAAAGCAGTTTTGAACATTTAGGAGCTGCCATTTTCTTTTTTTTTTTTTTTTTTTTTTTTGAGGCGGAGTCTCGCTCTGTCGCCCGGACTGGAGTGCAGTGACCGGATCTCAGCTCACTGCAAGCTCCGCCTCCCAGGTTCATGCCATTCTCCTGCCTCAGCCTCCGGAGTAGCTGGGACTACAGGCGCCCACCACATCGCCCTGCTAGTTTTTTTGTATTTTTTTTTAGTAGAGACGGGGTTTCACCGTGTTAGCCAGGATGGTCTCGATCTCCTGACCTCGTGATCCACCCGTCTCGGCCTCTCAAAGTGCTGGGATTACAGGCTTGAGCCACCGCGCCCAGCCGGAGCTGCCATTTTCTTAGAGTTAAAAGATGAGCTGATGAAATGTTGATACAGCATCATTCTTTCCTGTGAGAGCTGCTGAAGCAGATCCCGGAGAGGAGAGGGGTCTCTAGGCAGGTGGTGGGCTCGCAGTGGGCGGTGTGCTCATTTGGGACACAGCCTGCACTCTGCTGTCTCCCTCACAGCCCGCTCCTCTCTGCACTCCCTGGGCCACCTTCTCCACAGGCTGCCTTCCTTCCCCTTTAATCAAGGCCCTGCTGCCTCATCTTCTACCCTCATCCCTAGCCATAGGTGCCCTGGAGAAGAAATGAGAAAAAGTAGAACGTGGAACCCCTGGGGCTGCACGGATGAAATGTGCGGTGGCTCAGCCTATAATCCAGGACTTTGGGAGGCCAAGGCAGGAGGATCGCTTGAGCCCAGGAGTTCAAGACCAGCCTGGGCAACACAGCAAGACCCTATCTCAAAAAAAAAAAAAATTAAAAATTAGCTGGGTGTGGTGGCAAATGCTTGTGGTCCTAGCTACTGGGGAGGCCAAGGTGGGAGGTTTGCTTGAGCCCAGGATGTCGAGGCTGCAGTGAGTTATGATCACACTGCACTCCAGTCAGCATGACAGAGTGAGACCCCATCTCTTAAAAACAAAAGCCAAAAAAGATAATGAAACAATCTCAGTAAACAGGGCAGCAAGAGAGGCTTATATAATGTGCCATCCACCCCACCACAAATTCTGCTGTCTGCCTCCACCTGGGTCCTCTGCGCCGGCCTCACTATTACTCGTCCTTGGGTGGGCCCTCAACCCCATCCCCACTTGGCGGTTGTGTGCAGGGCCCCTACCCCACCCTCCACCTCCTATCTCCCTAAGAAGCTCGTAGCCTCTAGACCTGAGCTCCATCATCTTCCTGCCATTGCAGGGCACAAGGCAGATAGAGGCAGACCCTCCATCCTGGGGACCTCAGTGTCAAAGTGGGAGTTGAGATGGGCAGAGATGTCTGCTGCTCTCTAGATCCAGGCTGGAGGGCCTCCTGAGACAAAATCAGGCCTGCCCACAGCCTTCTGATAACAGCAATGGGAAGAACAAAGCGAGTCTTTGGTATGCTACTGTGAATTAAATTCAGGTAACATGGTATTTACTATTAATTATGAGGGAAAAGTTTTAGCTAGTCTGAGTCCTCTCCCTATACACATTCTCCCATGGGACCCCCTCCTGTTCTTCCCTCCTACCCTTCCTTCCTTCCTTCCTTCCTTTCTTCATAACTTCCTTTCTTCCAACTCCAAGTTGGAAGGGACTTGGGGATGAGGAAAGAACAAAGGAGGAAATAAAGACAGTAAAGTTTGGATCTTGGTTCTCCAAGTTGGTCAGAATCTAGTGGAACAGACAGAAGCTTGAACAACTCATTTTAACACAACCTGGTGGAGCTTATGAGGGAAGAAGCACAGAACCGCACAGAACCCAAAGAACAAAGAGGAAGAGGGACTTTAGGGATAGGAGGAAAGCTTTGAAAGGGAGGCAGTATGTGAATTGAGGCCTGAAGGACAGGCATTCCCCAGGGAAAAGAGGGGAAGCAGGGCATTCCGGGCCAAGCTCCGGAGTTGGGGAAAGCCATGGTTGGTTTGGGAGAATTCAATATGGTAGAGGGGTGGAGTGTGTGAGGCTGGAGAGCTAAAATTTGGGGGACTTAAGTCTGTTTAGTAGGGACCTGCTGGGAGATCTAACCTACCCAAGGCACACACACACAGACACACACACACACATACACAACCCTTGGTGGCCATGTTTGCATTTACACTCCAGCCCCCTTGGCTACAACTACCAGTGGTAAGCAAGAGATGAAGAGGCTCTTCTCTCCTCCCTTTTCTCCTCCATTCCTTCTCCTGACCCTGATTGGGTCAATCAACTGCTCTCTTAGGAGCTTAGAGTGGGGCTGCAGAAAGTCCAGTTCATCTCTGTTGAGGGCTCAGAAGCTCTAGGGTAGCCACATTTGGCCTCATGTGCATGGGACAGCTGAGAGAGACCAGAGCCCACATAGCCACTGAGAGCCGGAGTATGGTCACCACCTGTGCTCCTTCCTAGCCATCTTTGTGGTTCCTGGGTCCTCCTGAGGCCTGGTGGCTCTCCCCGTCCTTAGCCTTCATGGTGAGATACTCTTTTCTTATACTCACTTGGATAGCTTTCAACTTTATAGATCTATTTTTCATTTGAGACATAGATAGATACATGTAAGAGAAATAAGTGTCAAGAAATAAAATTCACCCTTACCATGGGTAATGCACTCTTGAGAGTCTCGGCTCTTTTTTCAAACGTTGATCACAATACACAATTTGAAAAACACAGGGCCAGCATGAGCGATTTTCTCTTGTTTGCAACCAAAAGCCTCATTTGAGAAATTGTGCTAACATATGTAACCCTCAGACAGGGTGTGAGTACGGAGGTTACATTCTTTCTGTTCATCAGAAAGATCTGATCTCATCAGAGAGAGAGATAGGTTTCTACTCCTGTGTTAGCTCTAATCTTGTGTGTGTGTGTGTCAGGGTCTTGCTCTGTCACTCAGGCTGGAGTGCAGTGGTGTGATCAAGGCTCACTGGAGCCCCGACTTCCAGGGCTCAAGCAATTCTCCCACCTTTCAGCCTCCCGAGTAGCTAGGACTACAGGTGTGCACCACCACATCCAGTTAATTTTTGTTTATTTTTGTTTATAAAGATGGGGTTTTGCCATGTTGCCCCGGCTGGTCTCGAACTCCTGGGCTCCAGTGATCCACCTGCCTTGGCCTCCCAAAGTGCTGGGATTATAGGCGTGAGTCATGGTGCCTGGCCTCTGATCAGTTTTTGAGGCTCCCTCGAGCTCTGTGTGAGGGGCATCTGAAGGTCCAGCGAGACTCAGAAGGAGAGGCTGCCCTGATCAGTTAATGACACGTGTACCTGTTCCAGCATCTACCACAAGCCTGGAACACAGCAAGACTTCATTAAATATTTGTTGCATGAATAAATGAAAGATTTCCCATTCTCGATCTGCATTGGCTAACCAGGGTAACCTACCTCCTCAATGGTTCACTTGCTCCCATCCTAAAGTCACATCCTAGAATTCACTTTGGCCCAGCAGGAATTCTTATGAAGTTGTCTTAATAAAGACAGAAAATGCTTCAGTGTCCAAGTCTCCCTTTCTTGGGGACCTTGGTCTGCTTCCTGCACTTCCTATGTGCCCTCTAGCACGCAGGTGGGCCAGGATTCCCTTCAGCTTCCTAAGCTCTGCTCCATCTTGACTGTCATCCCTAGGTACTCCCTCCCATGGACCCATTCGTGAGCCTGGCTCCTGCTCCTGCACTCTGGGACCCCTGCCCTTCTCAGAGACCCCTGCTCTGCCCTCCCATCTTCTCTGCGGTTTCTCTTCTCTTCTTTGGCAACTCCCCCAGCCTGGAGCACCCCAGAGCAAATGTAATGTACACCCAGATAGAGACTAAATCTCCTATGGTATTAGTGAAATGTAGATATGGGCATGGGCATTGATTATAGATTTCATTCCAGAGAGCTAAAAAACTGAGCAGGAAAGACAGTAGCATGCTGTCTGCTAAGCAACAAGGCACATCAGCCGTCACATGTGGAATAAGTGCAAAGGAGTCTGTGAGCCCAGACACCAAGTGTGTTGTTTTTAAGCAGAAACAACCTCTCTGTTTCTCTGAGACAAGTGTGTGGACAAAGAATTTCAAGACTTTCTGCCGACTGGCCAGAATGGAGCTGCAGCTGCCAGACTCCTACCCCGGTGGGGATGGGGTAACTGACTGCCAGAGAATTTGGCTCAATTTTCCTTTAAATCACACCAGTGCTATTCACAGATGCACAAGACACAAGGACTCTACCTTCCTGGAGCCCCTCTTCTCTCCTTGGCTCCCACGCCCCTGGGGGTTCTAAGTGGGGGTGGGACATTGACCCAGGTTCCGTGGTGGCCACCTCCGCGCTCTGCATGGGCCACTCAGATGCGTGAGGCATCTGCCTGGGGCTGACGGGCAGGAATTCATTGCAAATTCCCTGGCTCTGTCCTTGGCACTTGGAGCCATTTCCTGGAATGGAGGGGGAGGAAAATATTTCCCCAAATACCAAGAAGAGTTATTTTGGGTATAAAATGTACAAAATATGAGGAGGATGCTCCTTTAGCCAACATGGAAAAGTTCCCCTCAGCCCAATGTCCACAACTGCTTGGGAAGGGAAAGAACCTGAAAGCATCCGCTGCTTGTCTCTTGCTTTGTCTCCCTGCCTAAGTGAGAGAGATGATCAGTGTGGCCTTGTTTCTAAGGGCATTAGAACAGGAGCACTCACGTTGCTAGAAGCCTCCATATTTGGTTCTGCAGACAATCCTAATAGGAAAGAGATTGGGAACACTCCCCAGTTCCAGCTTCCCATGGCCCAGCTCAGAATCCTACAGAACAAACACAACTCCAGCTGCCAGAGGTCATTCTGCACTGCAAAGGAAGAGAGCTTCTGCTCCTGGAAGGGTATCACCAAGTCTCTGCTCTTCGCCCACCTCCCCAAAGATCACCCTTCCAACAGAAATTAATCACCTCTTCCAAGTTGCTATTCTGAAATGACAGCCAGGCTACTTGTCTCACTTGGACCTAACTGTATTTAAGGAGTCACTCTCCCAAAACACCACCATCATTTTTTTTTTTTTTTTTTTTTGAGGCGGAGTCTCACTCTGTCCCCCGGACTGGAGTGCAGTGGCCGGATCTCAGCTCACTTCAAGCTCCGCCTCCTGGGTTTAGGCCATTCTCCTGCCTCAGCCTCCCGAGTAGCTGGGACTACAAGCGCCCGCCACCTCGCCCGGCTAGTTTTTGTATTTTTAGTAGAGACGGGGTTTCACCGTGTTAGCCAGGATGGTCTCGATCTCCTGACCTCGTGATCCGCCCGTCTCGGCCTCCCAAAGTGCTGGGATTACAGGCTTGAGCACCGCGCCCGGCCTCACCATCTTTAAACTATAGAAACAGGAGTGTAAAGGCGACGGCACCCACAGTGAAATCCAAACCAAGCGCAGACTGAAGGAAGGCTATAGGTGAGTCTGGTGGGCCAACAGCGCGTATTTAGTAGTCCTGGCTCGAAGTTCGCTAATAACCAGTTCTGAACCCCAGCCACACCTCATTGTATGCATTGCAAAGAAGGCAATTTGCATGGCTTTGAGGACAGATCTGGTGAGACCCTGCACAATTTCTCTGGAAGATTTTTGAGTCTTCCTGACACTTGTTTCCCCCCACCTCTACTCATCATTGCCTTCCTCCTAGGCATTGGCCTTATACAGCTTCTCCCATTCAGAAGTCAGGAACTTCCCTGGAAAATGAAGCCTGAACTCCTACTCGCAGAGCAAGGCAATGCCTAGGTCTGAGACTGATCACTTGCATCTGCGTCCCTCCTACTCCCAAGTTTATCTCCTCCAGACCGGGGTGGGACACCCTGATCTTTGGGGATGTGCCCAAGGCAATTTCCAGTGCATCTTAGCTCTGCGAATGCCAAGAGGTTGGTGGGTCTGACAGTCTCCCAGAGACCTGGCTGGTTCTGCAAGGTCAGAGTCCTGCCTTCTGGGCACCGGCACAGTCCAGCAGCGAATCCAACGCTCCCCCAATCCCAGTAGCCTTCTCTCTGGCTAGAACTCGGTACAAAGCTATCATAGTCCAGAACTAAGCCATCCCTCCTGACTCAGTTTCCCCGGGATCCAGAGTGGGGTGGGGCGCTGTGGCCTGCCAAGAAAGACCAGCAGAGAAGGAGGAAGGAGCGCGCAGGGGCCTTACCTTGCAGTCGCTGGCTCCGCGATTCCTCCAGGGCTCCATGCCTGCCCGCCCCTCTTATAGCGGCCCATCACAACTTGCGCAACTGCCCTGCAGGCCCCGGGGCACTCGAAACGCCAGCTTCCGCCCCGCCCCTCAGGGTAGCGACGTGCGGGGCGGCTGCGAGCCCCGGGCCCGCAGTGTGCGCCTCGCGGGGCCTCGAGGGAGGGCCTCGGCTCGCCAGGAGCCACGCGCGCACCCTCGGGTACCTCCCAAAAATTTGGGGTTGGCCAGCAGGAGCGAGAAGTCCTCGATGTCCCGCCAGAGGCTCTGGCGCGACTATGGCGCAAGGATCGGCCCCTCGGGAAGGTGCTTCGAGCCGCGCGGGGCGCGGCCGGGGCGGGGGTGACTGTGAGGGGCTCCGCGGAGCGGGCTGGGGCATCCGGTGGCGCCCTCGCTGGCCCGTACGCGGCTTCGGGGTGGGAGCGAACCAGGACTCAGCCCCGAGGGCCCTGGAAGCCCGGGAAGCCCAGTGTTAGAGGGAGCGGCCGGCCTGCGCCAGGTGCCCCCACCCAGAATGGGGGGTTGGGGGTTCTGCAGTCTAACCCCTTCTCTGGCACGCGGAGAATCGAGTTCCAAGCCTCAGGGCGAGTTGTCTCTGGTTGGCACCCCAGGGAGTGCGTGCTCTCTGGAGGGCCCCAGGCGGGCACTGCGGCCTTTGGGGACGCTCTGGACGCACTGTGGGTCTCCATCCTCAACCCCGTATTTCCTGTGTACAAAGTGGGTTGCCGGGGTGGTCCCAGATGTAGCCACGTTTTCCTCATCATAACCTGTGAACGGGGTGGCAGGCTTGGTTCACCTGCATCGTTTGCAGTTCCCCGCTTTAAGTGATGGGTTCGTTTGTTTTGTTTTGTTTTATCCTTGGGCTTCAGGGATGAGGAAACTAAGCTCCAGGGAGGTTAAATGACTTCCCTTAGAATCTGCAGCTGGTAAGGAATAGCGATGGGCTGGGACCCCAGGCCTATTCTGGTACCCACTGCCCAGAGCAGCTCCAAAAACAAACCTCTCCATTAAGAACCAACCCAGCAGGGCGTGGTAGCTCACGCCAGTAATCCCAGCACTTTGGGAGGCCGAGGTGGGTGGATCACCTGAGGTCGGGAGTTCCAGACCAGCCTGGCCAACATGGTGAAACCTCATCTCTACTAAAAATACAAAATTAGCCAGGTGTGGTGGCAAGTGCCTGTAGTCCCAGCTACTTGGGAGGCTGAGGCAGGAGAATGGCTTGAACCTGGGAGGAGGTTGCAGTGAGCCCAGATCAGACCATTGCACTACAGCCTGAGCAACAAGAGTGAAACTCCGTCTCAAACAAACAAACAAACAAAAAACAAAACAAAACAAAAACAAAAACAAAAGAACCAACCCATCATGTAAAGCAGGGAAGTGCAAATGATGTCAGTGAACCAAACCTGCCACTGCCGGGTTTGGTACTGCCCAGAAGCTGAGAATGGTTTTTACATTTGTAAAAGTTTGAAAAAAAAAATCGAAAGAAGAGGCCGGATACAGTGGCTCATGCTTGTAATCTCAGTATCTCACGTTGGGCTCCAGATATTGGGGGAACCCACCCCCAATATTTCAATGTAGGTTCTTTCTATTTTCCATAAGTGTCAGCCAGCTGAGAAATAAAGAGAAAGAGTACAAAGAGGAATTTACAGCTGGGCTGCCTGGGGTGACATCACATATCACTGTGGACTGTGATGCCCACCTAAGCCTCAAACCAGCAAGTTTTTTATTAAGGATTTCAAAAGGGGAGGGAGTCTAAGAACAGGGAGTAGTCACATACTTCAAAGGGCAAAAAGGAGAATTACTGATAAGGGTCTGTGTTCAGCGGTGCATGTATTGTCTTGATAAACATCTTAAACAACAGAAAACAAAGTTCAATAGCAGAGAACTGGTCTGACCACAAATTTACCAGGGCAGAGTTTTTCCCCACCCTAATAAGCCTGAGGGTACTGCAGGAGACCAGGGTGTATCTCAGTCCTTATCTCAACTGCATAAGACAGACGTTCCCAGAGTGGCAGTTTATAGACCTCCCCGCAGGAATGCATTCCTTTCCCAGGGTATTGATATTAATATTCCTTGCTAGGAAAAGAATTTAGTGATATCTCTCCTACTTGCACGTCCATTTATAGGCTCTCTGCAAGAAGAAAAATATGGCTCTTTTTGCCTGATCCCACAGGCAGTCAGACTTTATGGTTGTCTTCCCTTGTTCCCTAAAAATTGCTGTTATTCTGCTCTTTTTCAAGGTGTACTGAGTTCATATTGTTCAAACACACATGTTTTACAATCAATTTGTACAGTTAACACAATTATCACAGTGGTCCTGAGGTGACATACATCCTTAGCTTATGAAGATAACAGGATTAAGAGATTAAAGTAAAGACAGGCATATAAAATTATAAAAGTATTATTTGGGAACTGACAAATGTCCATATTAAAAAGAAATCTTCACGATTCATGTTCCTCTGCCACGGCTCCAGCCAGTCCCTCTGTTTGGGGTCCCTGACTTCCTGCAACATCTCAGCACTTAGGGAGTCTGAGGCGGGAGGATTAGTACAGCCCTGTCTCAAAACAAAACAAAAGAAGAATAGTTCTCATGTGAAAATTACAGGAAATTTACATTTCTGTGTCTATAAAGTTTTGAATTCTGTCAGTAAAAATTGTGGAAATTGTTTATTCTTGCTGTATGAGTACCCATGTAATATCCTCGATTTTGCCTTGGCTTACAAAGCCTAAAATGTTTTCTATCTGGCCCTTTAGAGAAAGTTTGCCAGTCCTTGAACCAGGAAACACACACATACATTGCACATTGGTTCCTCCAGTTCTTTTTTCTTTCCAGTCCCTCTGTGGGGATGCCCAACTACACATCCATCGCTTCTCCCAGAAGAATCTCCCCATTCCACTAGGGTCTCTCCATCATTAAAGAAGCTTGTCCTGGTTACCCTTGCAGCTAATTCCTGTCTCTCAGTCTGGGTTGGGTGACCCGTTCCATCTCCTCCCCTAGGTTTTAAGAGGACAGGGATTGGGCCATCTACTATTTAAGTCCTGGTACTTTTCCAGTGCCAAGAACACAGGGGTGCCCAGGAAAAATTTGCTGAATTGAACCCCAGGAACAACACACACCATACAGATGATTTTTGTTATGTGTTATATTCATGTACCATTATATAGGGATTCCTCGAGGTGCAAGGCCACTGGGAGAGTAAATGTTTAAAACGGGAAAATACACCTGCAGTGATGATGTGGAGGGAACAGGAAAAGCCAGGCTCACACAGGTCCTGGAGACCCCAGTCGCATTGCATTTGAGATTTTCTAATGGAAACACGTTTCCCAAAGAATATGCATTCTTTGAGTTGGTAGGGGTCTATTTGGTCATTGCTATGCTCCTAGCTCATAACCTGGTGTCTAGCTCAAAGTTTTTCATTTTTAAAACATATTTTTAAATGAAAATTTTAAACACACAGAAAAGTGTGCAATAACATAATGAACTGCAATATACCCAATACCTTGATTTAACAGTTAGTATTTTCCATATTTGCTTCATTAATTATTTTGGCAAAAATATTTTAAAGCATATTGCACACATCATGACATTTTATCCCTACTTTTGTGCTTCCCAAAAAATAAGGAAGAATTTCTGTGTAACTGTAGGGCCATTATCACACAAAAATAACTCCCTTACATCATGAAAGCTAGTCTATACCAAATTTCCCCAAATATCTCCCTCTTCCACTATAGACCTCCTTAAACAAAATAATGAAAAATAAATAAACCACAGATTTTAGTGGATGTTTTCATACCTCCATCAGCACATCAATGGCAGTATTTGAGAAGTTTCAAAAGGTGGTCTTTATGGCATCTCTTCCTCCAGTCAAAAAACACACAGTCTTATATGTTTGTGAGCTACATAACACACTATGCCTAAAACTTAGTGACTTAACCCAACACTACTTATTTAGCTCATAATTCTGTGGGTCCAGCACTATGGCCTGACTCATGCCTGATAGCTAAGATGATGAGGGTAACTGGTCTAGCCTGGGCTTGTTTAATGGTGACAGCTGCTGGATTCCCAAGAGCATCAAAAGATGGCAAGCCAGAATGAGCAAGCACTTTTCAAGTCTCTGCTAACATCCTGTTTCTTGTTGACCAAAGCAAGTCACATGGTCAAACCCAGAGTAACTGGGAGATTACCCAACCCAGCAACAGAGGGAGGCACCACCAGATTGGGACCTTACTGTAATCAGCCCATCGCGGGAAAGGGTGCCACACTGAACTTACGACAAGCTTAGCCAGCAGCAAGCACCAGCACAGGCAGCTAAGTGGCTACACAGAGAAAAAGGCAACTCAACAAGGGCAGGAAAGGATACAGAGGGGCCAGGTCAGCTGGAACGGAGCTTCGGGGAGTGGGAGATAAAATCCTTGCAAAGAAAGGTAACAAGGGGCTGGGTTTTGAAAGGCCTTTGCAGACAGTGGGAGCCATTAAAGGCACTAGAGGAGATTCGTGTGATCGAGTCACCATTTTGGAAGATTCAACTGGCGGAGACATATAGGAAGGATTGCAAGGAATAAAACAAGGATTGTAAGAAATACAGGAAGGATTACAAGAAATAAAAATCAAGGTGACAAATTATTAAAACTTGCTTATTTGCCCATTTGTTCACGCATTCATTCATTGAACCAAGAGGCATACATTGAGGGCATACTGTGCACTGGGTACTATGCTAGATCCTAGAGATTCCAAAATGAGAAAGGTACAGCCCTGGACCTCAGCAGTGGTTCAGGAGCATGAGTGAGGCATAGTGGTGAGACAGAAAAGACAGATTCAAAAGAAATTTTGAAGAAAGAACACCAATCCTCTTTGCCCTAGGGAAAAAGCAGTCATATTTCCATACACTTTCCCATCTACAGCTCAATGCTGCTGGTAGAGACACAGAAGGAGTGGGTGGGACTAAGATGCTTCATGTGAACATGGTTGCTGGTATTCAGCAGTTAACTGGGGCTACAGTCCAGGTAAGGGACCAAGGATAGGGACATGATCCAGGCACACTCTGCAAGGACACAAAAGATGACTTCTTATGAAATCAGGCAGGCTCGGGCCAGTGAAACATTTTGTAATCTGCAAGGTTTTGAGCAGATCAGTACATAGTGAAGGGTGTGGAAAGGACAGAGTAGAGAAGGGAATTTGCTGGAGTGAAGATCAGAAAGAGCTCGGTGGAAGCCACATGCAATAGAGGGCGCATTGGAGCTTAGCAGCCCATATAAGTGTGGTAAAAGAGTCCTGCAAGGGACAGAGCAAGAACAGTGACTTTCCCCTCCCTGTAATTATTTAATTGCCCAAATAATCATGTGCATTGCAGAAAACTAGAAAAGGCAGAGAAGCAAAGCCATGAGAAAAAGTCATCCCTCATCACACCACGCTGAGATAACCCCTGTTAATATGTTTGTGCTGATCTGCCCAGACTTGGTAACAGCCTCTTACATCCTCAGTTGGAAGCCAGCCTGGAAACCCTGAAGAAACAAATGACAGCCAAGAGGTCGATGGCAACCAGCTCCCCCTCTGGGCGGCATGCTCTTTCTCTCAGTTGGTTGATCTTTCCCATTGGAGCAGAAGGACTCGAGCCATGATCCTTTGTAGAGCTGGACCCTACCCAGGTACCCAGGGCTGTGCAGGCATTTGGAGAGATGTTCTGGAGAAGCAGCAAGAAGCCTTGAGCCCTGCAGAAAGCTGTGATCTGACACATCCCGAGGCATCCCAAGTCTCCAGCCCTACATTTGTCCCTAAAGAGGTGTTTTGCCAGACTGCTTGCATAAGCACCTGTAGATAAGCCTCTAGCAGCAAGATTATGGCTTAGTAGGATTCACCACTTGCACCTGCAGGTGAAGTAGGAAAGAAGGGGTCTTAGGAGCTGAGAACACAAGCCCCTGGGAAGGCGCTGTGCACTCAGTGCTCTGCTGGGCCCTGGATGGTCCCATGGAAGTGAAAGTCACAGTTCACGCCTTCGAGGAATCCATAGTCTTCCAGCAGAAATTTGGAAACAACTCAGAATCACCATGGAAACGTGACTGTGATAGCAACTGTCTGCCAGGGGGCTGCATGGTATGGTGTCTCCCGGGCTGACCCTGGGGCCGCACTGCCTGGGTTTGAATCCTGGCTCTGCGTGGGACTTTGGGTAATCGCTTGTGCTCTCTCTGCCTCCGCTGCTTCGTTTGTCACAAAAGCATCACAGTACCCCCTCATAGTGTTGTCGTGAGGATCATTTGGGTTGTTACAAGTAAAGTATACTCTCCAAGTGTTCATTATGAATTAGAGCAGGGGCTTCTGAAGCACACGGCATAGTGGAGTTAGTCCGGAAGGCTGCCTGAAGAAGGCACCTGCTTTGCATGAGCTACGCAGTCCAGCGGGGAAGGAGTTTGAATGTGCCTGCTTAGCTGGGTGGAACACAGTGACCAGAAAAATCTATCCATCCTACTTTTATGCAACCATTGGGCCTGAGGCCTGGTTTGTCCTATTATGGCCTGTAATGGAGCTGAGGAGTCAGAGGATCTGTTTGCCCAGGGCCAAGGCAGCTTGTTGCATAACCAGGGTTGCTGTATGTCACTTTGCAGAGGAGGGCATGGCTGAGAAGTGTGTCCCAGCAGCCAGGAGCTCAGGGCGACTCTCCTGGCCTAAGCAGTGCAGCTCCCCAGCACCCAGCACCCACCTCCTACCCGCATGTGCCTCAGATGGGAATCATTGTCCTGTGCCAGGAGATGCCATTTTCAAAAAATAGAATGTTTTTTTTTAATTCTGATTAAACAAATAATGAACATCACAGAAAACATCCAGAGAAGAGAATTAAAATTTCTTATTAATCCACTACCCTGAAATCATAAATATCTTATATTTTTGATACACGACTTTTCTCTCTCCCTTATGTCTCTACATTTGTATATATATATTTTCTATCAGAAATAGGATTATGTAGTACACACTATTTTGCAAATGCTTTAAGTTTCTTTTCATGTCATTAAATATTCTTTCATGATGTAATTTACAATTCCTGTATTGTGTGAATATGCCATAAATTATTTAGCCAAACTCTATGATTGAAAATTTAGATAATCTTCAATGATATTTTCCCTTTTATAAATAAGGCTCTCATGCATAATCTTGTAGATAAATCTCTGCAAATACTCATGCTTATTTCCTTAAGATCATTTCTGAAAGCTGGGTTCACAGGCATGCAAATTTTTATGGCCTTGGATGCCCACTGCAAGGGCTCTCGGATGAGACTCTCAGGGATGGCCTCCTTGCTCGATGACCTGAGAAGGCACAGCCTTGCAGGAAGCTGGGCAGAACTCTTCAAGCACCTTGGAGATTCCTCCAGTGCTGAAGTTAAATAGTTGGGACAAAGAATGTGGGAGGGAGTACAGTCAGCCAATGCGCAGCCAGGAAGCTTAGATGCCTTTTGGAGAGTTGGGAAACCCAAGGATTACTGGTGAAACCCTGTGAATAATTCCACTGAGGTGAATGAGGTGCCTCAAAGAGGGAGACTCCAGAAAGGACAAACTCCTTTCAGCTCAAAAACCTGCTTGTCAGCCAGGCTTGATGACTCACACCTGCAATCCCAGGAGTTTGCAAGGCTGAGGTGGGAGGATTGATTGAGCCCAGGAGTTTGAGACAGCTTGGACAACACAGTGAGACCTGGTCTTTAAAAAAAAAAAAATAGCTGGGTATGGTGGCATGAGCCTATGGTTCCAGCTACTTAGGAGGCTGAAGTGGGAGGATTGCTTGACCCTGGGACTTTGAGGCTGCAGTGAGCTGTGATCTTGCCATTGCACTCTAGCCTGGGCGACAGAGGGAGACTGTTTCTCAAAACAAACAACACCTTCCTAAAACTTTCAAGGGAGCCCTAGATTTGCCCACACTTTTGGGCTGTGGTCTATCTCTGCCAGTAGGCTGAGCTCCCTGAGGGAAGGAATGTGTCCATTCTTCATCTCTGTACACCACGCAGACAGCGTGATGAAAGACAGGTAATGAAAAATACTTGTTGAGCTAACAGGACAAACTCCACTCCAACTCACAGCCCCTGCATCTCTCCTTCCTGCATTTTCAGACCAAGGCTCCAGGCATCCTAATGCCTGGCTAAGTGTACATTGGAGCATCCTTTCTGGAGGACACTTGGGCAATGTGCAGCAAAGACCTTAAAACATGCATGCCTGTTGACCAGCTATTTCACCTCTCCTAAAAATAATCCAAGATCTCCGGGAACTGCCTCCTGCCTCCTTACATCCTGGGCCTTGGCATCCTTGACATTAGGAGAAGGGCATCACCTGCCCCATTACCCACACTCTGATCCTCCTCGATGCACAGTTAAAATATTCCTTCCTCTAGCAAGCCTGCCCCAACTCCCAGCCAGACCTCTTTTCTACTGTGTGTTAGAGTTAGTTACATGCATGACCTGTCTGAACTTCCAAACCTCAATCTACTTGAGGGCAGGCAGGCAGAATCCATGTCTGTTTTATCTTTATCCCTTTCTGCACCTTGCTGAGTGCAGAACCAATAGCAGTTCAGAAAGTTTAATGAAAGGGCATACTTGGAGAAAGCTTCTCGGTCACACCCTGAAGGGTTGTGAAACTGAATCTTCTGCCTGCTGACAATGACATTACGAATGAGCTATAGAAATGCACAGTCTTCATGGCAGCAACAGGATTTTCAACCCTACTTTTCAGAATCTCAGTCTAAAATTTAGTGGAGCAAATGGAGGCTGGAAGGGGTGAGGGGTGTTAGCCAAACACACACAGATGCTCTGGAATCCACATGATCTGACAGTAAGTTCCAGGCTCAGTACCTGAGCTAACTTGCCTTTTATTTATTTTGTAATACAAATGCTATTATTTCTTTAAAAAATGCATTATTTACAATAAGATGTAGCATGCAGAACTTTGGTTTTTGGGGTTTATTTATTTATTTATTTTTTGAGGTAGAGTTTTGCTCTTGTCACCCAGGCTGGAGTGCAATGGCATGATATTGGCTCACTGAAACCTCCACCGCCTGGGTTCAAGCGAGTCTGCTGCCTCAGCCTCCTGAGTAGCTGGAATTACAGGCACCCACCACCATGCCTGGCTAATTTTTGTATTTTTAGTAGAGACAAGGTTTCACCATGCTGGCCAGGCTGGTCTCGAACTCCTAACCTCAGGTGATCCACCCACCTTGGCCTCCCAAAATGTTGGGATTACAGGCATGAGCCGTCATGCCCAGCCAGTTTTTCTCTTAGAAGAGGTCTGTCTCTGTCGCCCAGGCTGGAGTGCAGTGGCAAGATCACAACTCACTGCCTCTTTGACCTCCCAGGCTCTGTCCCTCTTCCCACCTCAGCCTCCCAAATAGCTGGGACCATATGTGTATGTCACCACGCCTAGCTATTTATTTATTTATCTTTGGTAGAGATGGGGGATCTCCCTGTGTTTCCCAGGTAGTCTTGAACTCCTGGGCTCAAGCAATGCTCTCACCTTGGCCTCTTAAAGTGCTGGGATTATAGGCGCAAACCTCCATGCCTGGCCAAAGTCTGTAAATATATGCAGAGTTCCTATGAAACTCCCCTGAGTTTCAGGGATGATTTAATTAAGTACAATTTGATTCAAAAGAGCCAGCCTCCTGAAACAGGATTTTATGAGAGATGGAAAAGAGCCACTGTCCTGACACTTGTCAAAGACTGGGAGGACAGGCGGGCCGTGGCATCTTCTTTTTCACATCCCCCCAAAACAGCACTTTTCTATTAATAAGAACTGAATTCTTATTGGTAATGTAGTTAATTACTGATGGTAAATGTCCACTTTCTGATAAGGAAAACTACTGAGAGAGCTAATGGAGGCCATCCTGGTGGAGGACGTCAGCTGCAGTCAACCCTGCATGGTGGGTTGCAGCACTCCAATGTTGGAAATGAGAAAATTGAGGCTCAGAGAGGTGAATCAACCTGCTTACAGTCACCCAGCAGAGCCCAGACTCTAGGCTTAGTTAGTCTTACTGAGAAGTCAGGGTTCTTTCCCCTGTCCCAGTGAGTCTCATTCTGGCTACGCATTAGAGGCTCCTGGTGCCCAGGTCTCAGCCCAGTCCAATAAAACTAGAATCGCTGGGCTTTGTGACAGGCATTCAATTTTTTTTTTTTTTTTTTTTTTTTTTTTTTTTTTTTTTTGAGACAGTGTCTTGTTCTGTTGCCCAGGCTGAATTACAGTGGCTTGATCACGGCTCACTGCAGCCCCGACCTCCTGGGCTCAGGTGATCCTCCCACCCCAGCCTCCCGTGCCACCACCCTCAGCTAATTTTTTGTATTTTTTGTAGAGATGGAGTTTTACTATGTTGCCCAGGCTAGTCTTGAACTCCTGGGCTCAAGGGATCCATTCACTTCGGCCTCCCAAAGTGCTGGGATTACAGGCATGAGCCACCACGCTGGGCCAGCATTCATATTTTTAAAAAGCTCTCTCGGTGCTATAATGAGCATCTAGGGTTGAGAGGCCTTTACCTCTAGGCTTCTGAACTCACAGGGAGCGCTGACTGACAGATGTGATAGAAACTCCCACCCGGGAGCTGTTAAGGCAGATGCTGCTCTGGGCACCATCGCGCCTCAATTAAGACAGAAACGCTGGGGGCGGGATATGCACATTCACATATATACTTTTAAGCTCCCCTGGTGATTCTGAAATGCAGCCAGTGTTGAGAATTAGAGTTCAAAGGCTTAAACCAAATTGCTTCTTCAGGCCTTCCCCTTAGGTACCAACTAGCCCCCAGCCTGACTAGGGCAGAGCCTGGGGTCCCATTCAACTGTGGGGAGTGAGGGTGGAGGAGAAAAATAACCAATATTTGACAATCCAGTATGCAAAGATGTCATCGAATGCTCAAAAACAATTCCTGATCTCAAGTCAATTGAGTGGCTCCCAGCAAGTTTGTTGACAATTTACTTGACATCATCTTCCTTTGCAGAAAAAGCAAAATACACTTCAGTCTTTGCTTAGGAAAGTGATTTTTGAAAATGTCATGAATGGAGTCCAGATGAATGAGGTTCACTGCGGGAACAAAGGGGACTCGGCAGACAGGTAGAGGATGGAATCTTACCGTGCATCTATTACACACAGCCTCTGTCCGCAAAGCAGGCAAGAATTGCTGAAGGGAAAAACAAAAGAAGTTTAACAGTCGATGCATAAAGGAGAGCAGGTGAACCCAGGGTAGAGAGCCTGGGCAGGAAGACTGGCTGGGGAAGCAGGGGAACTGTCCAGGATGGATTGAGCCTGTTTCTTCTGGATGATGCTCAGGTTCCGCTATACCAGCAGTGTCTGCCCTTGGCAGGGCCTGCATGCCCCTCCTTTCTCCTCCCTCCCTCCTCTGTCGGTGATGCCACCTCAGCCTCCCTCCTCCTGAAAGGCCTGGGTATCCTCTCTTTAGAAGAGCACGAGAATTGCTGGGGAACGAAAATTACAAACAAAATCTTCTCTCAACCCAGAAAACCTCTTCACAAAGGTAGAAGAGAAAGAAAACAGTTGTATTATTGCATAAGCATTCAAACAGAAAGGGACACGCATGCCAGGCGATCTGCAAAGATACTGCAAAGACAGAAAGGAGTTTTATCTTTTGTCTAACTAAGCAGCTCCAGTCTGTTACATACGTGTTCTCACGTTAAACAATAACTAGTTTTCAGGGGACTAGTTCTATTTGCCACACTTAGTTCATCCTAAAGTCACCTGGTTATTAATTTGCCTTTATCCAGAGGAAAAACAAACTTCTTATTTCTTTATGGCAAGAGGTAGTTTTGCAAGTTGGAGCTGAAGTTAGGCTCCTATGCTTCTCCAGAGACTAGAAGATGGGGAGCTATGTTCCTTGGTGATTACCTTTCAAAGGGATGATTCCCAGGTCCTTGGAGAAAGACATACCTGGGTCCTAAAGTTGGCAAGAGGGTTATTTAGCTTTTAAAAAGATTTACATACATTAAAAAGAGACAGAGAAAGAACTACTGATAACAGGTTTCCAAAAGTAAGTGCTCTAGGAAAAGGAAGTGAGATGGGCTGGGAGAGTCTCTTCTGTTATTTTCTTTTCCTTTTTTCTTTCTTCTTTTTTTTTTTTTTTTTTTGAGACAGAGTCTTGCGGTGCCATCCAGGTTGGAGTGCAGTGGCCCTATCTTGGCTCACTGCAACCTCTACCTCCCTGGTTCAAGCAATTCCCCTGCCTCAGCCTCTGAGTAGCTGGAATTACAGATGCACACCACAATGCCTGGCTAATTGTTTTTGTATTTTTAGTAGAGATGGGGTTTCATCATGCTGGCCAGACTGGTCTCGAACTCCTGACCTCAGGCAATCTACCCACCTTGACCTCCCAAAGTGCTGGAATTACAAGCATGAGCCACCATGCCCGGCTCCTCTGTTATTTTCAACAGGGAAAATTAAGCCTCTACTTTGGCGGATGGGTGCAGTGGCTCATGCCTGTAATCTCAACACTTTGGGAGGCTGAAAAGGGTGGATCACTTGAGGTCAGGAGTTCAAGACCAGCCTGGTCAATATGGTGAAACTCCATCTCTACTAAAAGATACAAAAATTAGCCAGGTGTGGTGGTGTATGCCTGTAGTCCCAGCTACTCGGGAGCCTGAAGCAGGAGAATCACTTGAACTCAGGAGGCAGAGGTTGCAGTGAACCGAGATCATACCACTGCACTGCAGCCTGGGCGACAGAGCGAGACTCCATTTCCAAAGGAAAAAGTAAAATAAAGAATTAAAAAATAATTTTTTTAAAAAAGCCTCTACTTTCTTTGTTTTAGAGACAGTGTCTTGCTCTGTTGCCCAGGCTGAAGTGCAGTGGTGCGATCTTGGCTCACTGTAGCCTCGACCTCCTGGGCTCAAGTGATCCTCCTACTTCAGCCTCCCAAGTAGCTGGGACTACAGACACTTGACACCATGATCAGCTAATTTTTAAATTTTTTGTAGAGATGGAGTCTCACTGTGTTGACTAGGCTGGTCTCAAACTCCTGAGCTCAAGAGATCCTCCTGTTTTGGTCACCCAAAGTGCTGGGATTACAGGTGTAAGCTACCACACCTGGCTGTAAACCTCTTATTTTTAATGTGAATTTATCCTTGCTGAATTTAGTTTTGGCCTTTATGGAGAGGGGATTGAATGTTTGGTCCCAGCAGTGGGCGTCAGCCCATAACATGAATAAATCCAAGGAGTAGCCTTAAACTGGATTTGATTTTGTGACCTTGGGAGGGAACTGGGATGGTACAAGCATGGGGCAAGCACCTTTAGGAGTCTCCAGGGCTTGGGTAGTTTCTGAATTTGACTGGGATGCTAGTAACGGAGGTGGTCCCTCCAACCACAGAGCTCCTGACCCCTCCCCCTTCCTGCTCTTCCAGATCTCATCCCACACCCTGTGTCCCTTTCATCCCATACCTAACACTCGGTGTCATCTTTGAGCTCTCTGTAGGGAAGGAAGGCTATTGGGGATGTTGGTCTGGTAGTGGGTCCTGGGCTGTGGCTTCTTTCTTCCCTCCTCTCGGCAGCACAGCTCATGGCTTCTGCTCTACTCCAAGTAGACTCTAACCCACTGGAAACTGCAGCCAGTTCTGCAGAAAGTTCAAATCTTTAGGGACTTCATAAATTAGCCTTTACTGCTAAGTTCTCTGAAAAAAAGAATTGGGGAGTGGGGGCAGGGGGAAGGGTTGCAAAGCACAACACAATCACTGCTTCCTCTTCCCAAACTCTGAGTGTCCATGTTGCAACCAATCAGAGAAACACCATCAGGAAGGGGCCATGAGGGTGGCAGGGTTGGTGCAGGGGATGCTGACTGGCCAAGAGGCACTGGATGACCCTGGGCAGATGGGGAGTGTGGGCGGGAGGGATAGTGCTGAGGTACAGGTGCTGTGACAGCATTTGCTTTGTGTTGGCACATTCTGAGCAACACCTTGAATTTTTTCTGTTTGTAAGCATGTGAGGTATGTGCCCTTTTATGTTTATGTTAGGGAATTCAGAGCAGGCTCCTGCATTTCTGCTCATGTGTGTATCTCTGAGGATGTTTTGCTGTTGCCAGTTGTCATCAGGACTTCAGCTAATTGGATGGAGCCCACCCCACATGGTGGAGGGTAATCTTCTTTACTCAAAGCCCACCGGTTTAAATGTTAATCTCATCCAAAACACCCTCACAGAAACACCCAGGATAGTGTTTGACCACCTATCTGGTACTGTGGCCCAGACAGTTTGATATAAAATTAACAATCACAGTAAGGTATGTAGGGAAGGGGAGGCAGATTGCTGAGTCCCAAACACTATTTCAGCTGTCCTAGCTCCCTTCATAATGAAACAGGAGTAAAATGGAGCAATGGATGGATGGGAGGATGGAGATGGATGGGCAGATACATGGATTGGAGGATGGATGGATAGGAGGATGGGTGGATGAGAGGATGAATGGATGGATGGATGGATGGGGGAATGGGTGGATGGATGGCAGGGTGGATGGATAGAAGGATGGATGGATGGGAGAATGGAGATGGATGGAAGGATGGGTGGATGGATGGAAGGATGGAGACGGA
>NC_045441.1:117498031-117550039 GCF_002776525.5 Piliocolobus tephrosceles | reverse complement strand
GATGGATGGATAGAAGGATGGATGGATGGGAGGATGGAGATGGATGGAAGGATGGAGGTGGATGGGAGGATGGATGAATAGGAGGATGGATGAATGGGAGGTTGAATGGGTGGGAGGATGGATGGATGGGAGAATGGATGGATGGGAAAATGGATGGATGAAAGAATGGATGGATGGGAGGATGGATGGATGGAAGGAAGGATGGATGAATGTGATGATGGATGGCTGGAAGGATGGATAATAGGAGGATGGATGGATGGAAGGAAGGATGGATGAGAGGATGGATGGATGGGAGGATGGAAATGGATGGGAGGATGAATGAATGGGAGGATGGATGGATGGGAGGATGGAGACGGGTTGGAGGATGGATGAATAGGATGATGAATGAATGCAAGGATGAATGGGTGCGAGGATGGATGGATGAAAGGAGAGATGAATGGAAGGATGGATGGATGGAAGGATGGATAATGGGAGGATGAAAGAATGGATGGAAGTATGGATGGATGGGAGGACAGATAGATGGGAGGATGGATGGAAGGATGGATGGATTGGTGAATGGATGAATGGGAGGATGGATGGATGGAAGGATGGATGATGGGAGGATGGATGGATGGAAGGATGGATGGATGGAAGGATGGATGATGAGAGGATGGATGGATTGGATGGATGAACATAGACAGATGGGTGGATGGAGAGGTGTCTAGGTAGGAAATAAGGATATACAGACACTAGTACTGGCAACTTTTCAGACACTATTAGATGGAAATTTTCAAAAATACAAAATTGGAGACTGACAGAGCAGAAAGGCCAACTGTCCCAACTCTAAATTTCCACATGAGGAAAATGACACCCAGAGAAGAGTGACTTCCTCAAGGTCACACAAGAGTTAATGGCGGAGGTTCTATTGCCTCCTGGCCTGGTTACTGAGATTAGCATAGGAATGAGGTATGTACACGCCAGATCAGGTGAGGCCAAACTGCAGGAGCAAACTACCTCTGAAATCTCAGAAGCCTTGCACCTCCCAGGCTTCTTGCATGCTTTCACAATGCTCCCAAGTCAGCTTGGAGGAGGAGTTCTATTCCACATCCTGCCCTGACACCTTGGCATGTGGCCCCTGAGTGGGCATGTTAGGTGTCAGCTCCTACACACATCAGCCCAGAAGTAGCATCAGTCACTCTTCTATCAGCCACGTGGCCCCTAACTAATGGAAGAGGGTCAGAAAAGTGGGTGGGTACATGGATATTTGATGAGAAATAAAAGTTGCCCCAAAAGAGTAGTTTTTCATCTCTTTGTGGGACCTCAGTGTTTCCTTTTCTACTTTTTTTTTTTAACCAAACAAGTTGCCCCGAAATCCAGGGGTCTCCTCTGAGCTCTTGGAACCTCCAAGGAGTCTAACTTGACTTTGCACATAATGCCTCCACCTTTCACTGTAGAATTTGGTGTGCTTTTTTGTATGTGAAGGCTAAACTATTTACTGACATTTTCACCTAAAGCACAGCAGTATCACCCCAGGGACACACTGTGTCTGGTCTCTCTCTCACTGCTACTTATTCTGCTTTAGGACGTTGGCTGTCCAATTTTCAGGCTTTTAAAACTTGTTCCTCCTAGAATGTGGTTTGTTAATAAGTATTGATCAAGCGTTACGACAGTTACAAGAACCTTATAGGTTTGCATCGCTAGAACCCACAGTTTATTTCCTTTGAGTCTCCTTGCCTGTACTTGAAATAAGCTGCCACATGGAGTCAGGCAGGTTTGAATTGCTTGGCTCCCCAATGGCATTAGTAATGAAAGCATTGTTTTCTAATGGCATTGGTGTTCTCTTTTTGTTTTGTTTTGAGATGAGGTCTCATTCTGTCGCCCTGGCTTAAGAGCAGTGGTATGACCAAGGTTCATGGTAGCCTCAACCTCCCAGGCTCAAGCAGTCTTCCCACCTCAGCCTCCCAAGTAGCTGAGACTACAGGGGGTGCCACCACGCCTGGCTAATTTTTGTATTTTTGTAGAGATGCGGTTCCACCATATTGGCCAGGCTGGCCTCAAACTCCTGAGTTCAAGCAATCCACCTGCCTCAGCTTCCCAAAGTGCTGGGATTACAGGCAAGAGCCACCACATCTGGCTACTGTTCTTTAAATAAATTTAAATAGAGCTTTTTATTAAAATAACAAAAAACAAAGAATAACAAATATTAATTTAAAATAGGATATACAGTTGGAGTTAGACCTAAAGAAATACAAACACCTAGGTATAAGCCAGTATCCTCATTACTTGTGCTGTCATTCTTTATTTGGTTTAATCCTTAGGCTTATGTACAATTAACAGACTCTGAGTTTTACATTTCTTAGGTGTGTATCAAATCTGGTCAGATTTGTCAAGAGTGTCCTGGTCTCCAGCCTTCATATTCAACTTCTTTCTTCCTTTTTTTTTGAGATGGATTATCACTCTTGTCACCTAGGCTGGAGTGCAGTGGTGCCATCTTGGCTCACTGCAACCTCCACCTTCTGGATTCAAGTGATTCTCCTGCCTCAGCTTCCTGAGTAGCTGGGATTACAGGTGCGCACCACCATGCCTGGCTAATTTTTTATTTTTAGTAGAGAGGGGGTTTTGCTATGTTAGCCAGGCTGGTCTCGAACTCCTACCTCAGTTGATCTGCCCACCTTGGCCTCCCAAAGTGCTGGCATTACAGGCATGAGCCTCCGCACCCTGCACGATCTTCACCTTCTAATAAAGAATTCCTTCCTGACCTCTTACAGCTTCCCCCAGGAAGGCTTTGGTTTCTTCTGGGCATCTTTATCTCTATCCTGCTGTGTGCCCTGCAGATAGAAAGAGAGTAAGTAGGGAGGAAATAGAGTAACATGTGATGTTTCCAGAATGTTAGAAACTCTTGAATGCCCTTTTTCTGAATCAGCAGAGGATTTTCCTTACCTGAATTCCTTTCTGAGCCTCAGCTCTCTGCTGAGTGTGTTCTTGCAAATCTCTACAGAAAGGTCCCTTAGCCACCAGGTCTCTGATAAGGTTAGATTGCAAGTTGACCCTTTATTTTGCCTGACTCTGCAAACCCTGCTCTTTTGTACGTATGAAGCAGGCCATCCCAGAACATGACTTTTTTTTTCTTTTTGATTCCCTTTTTTTTTTTTTTTTTTTTGATAGAGTCTTGCTCTGTCACCGTGGCTGGAGTGCAGTGGCACAATCTCGGCTCATTGCAACCTCTACCCCCAGAGTTCAAGTGATTCTCGTGCTTCAACCTCCTGTGTAGCTGGATTACAGATGCACACTACCATACCTGACTAATTTTTTGGGTATTTTTAGTAGAGACAGGGTTTTGTCATGTTGGCCAGGCTGGTCTCGAACTCCTGACCCCAGGTGATCCACCCGCCTCAACCTCCCAAAGTGCTGGGATTACAGGCATGAGCCACCGTACATGGCCCAGAACATGACTTTTAAAGTACTTTTAATCAGAAGGTGACACAGGGACACAAAGTGACTTCTACCGGAGCCTCCCGCTCAGCAGGATCCCAGGGGATAGGAAAATAGAAAAGTGTCAAAGGAGCTTTCAATCATTGCAGGCAGAAGTTCCTGGAGAGCTGGGTCCACAGCTTCATGGCCCAAATGTCACAGAGCTGACTTGATGAGACGAACTCCCAGCATCATGGGGTTCATCATTCCTGGGCTCAGACCCCTTGTGAGCAGCCACACCCTGTTTCCTGCAGTTTATGCACATGCTGCAAGTATGAAGTCTCCTGCCAGGAGTCAGGGCTGGTGTCCACTCCCACTATCTCACTAGGTCACCAAGTGCTCTTGCTCAAGCGCAGGAAGAGAGTTGGAGCTCGGTAAAGACACAGAGCCGAGTCCTCCATCAGCCTGTGTGGTAAGGAGGATGGGAGAGCCAGGAAGGGTCATGCTGCTGGGTTGTGCTGTGTTCTGGCAGGGAGTCATTCTTGGGGGAGTTCAGGCTATTGAATCCTGGTTATTTGGGAAGGGTTTGGAGAAGCCTTTGGCATGAATGGAGCTCTCCTCCTTAGTAAGGCTGAACCAAAATGGTTAATAAAGTTACCCAATGCTGTTTCTACCAACAGTGTCCAAATTATGCCTCAATTCTGTGGTCACAGCTGCCCTGGGGGGTGGCGTGAAAACTGCTTTAGGAACTGCAGATGTAGAAATCGTTACCATGTATTGAGTGCCTGCTGAAAGCCAGGCTCTCTGTGAAACTTTTACTTGATTATCTTATTTTTTAAGACACACAATATTCTCCAAGAAGAGCATGTTCTGTGAGGGAACAACCAAAGGGAGAAAAATTCAACAGGGGGAAGGTCTTGGTCCCAGGAGAAACTGTCCTAGTGAGGTGACCTGCTTCCCACACTACAGGTCACCTGGAGAGGAAAGACCTTGCCCTCTCAGGCACCCTCCCCATCCCCCCATGCCTCCTCCACCCACCCGGTGCTAGGGCCAGCAGAGCCATCTCTAAGTCAGGTTGTCCCCAGGCCTGCTTCGCTTCAGAAGAGAGTGCTCACTGAGCACTGTGCTATGTGCTTATTCTTCCATGATCTTGTTTTATCGTCACCATAATGCTGTGAGGGAGAGTATTTTTGCCTCCATTCTACAGATGAGGACACTGAGGCGTAAAGGGGACAAAGGCTTGCTCATGATTCTGCAGCTAAATGCTGGCAGAGCCAAGTTCTACACATGTTCTATCTGACTGTCACCCCCTAAGGTAACCTGCCAAGTTCTGACTCAGTCTCCATGACCCCACCCCTTGGCATCACAGTTGGGTGACTGGGCACATTGAGAATCTCAGGCAGGGTTAGGAGAGCCTGAAGAATTGTAGAGGAAGGTCAATTACCCTGTAAAACTGATCAATCAACAGACAAGAACAGAAATAAGCAATCTGGATTGCAGATGGTATTAGCCAGCTAGGACAGCCATAACAGAATACCATAGATGGGCTGGCTTAAACAACAGAAATTTACATCCTCACAGTTTTGAGGCTGAGAATCCAAGATCAAGGTGCCCACAGACTTAGTTTCTGGTGAGGCCTCTCTCTTTGGTTTTCAGACATAACCTTCTCACTGTGTCCTCACGTGGCCTTTTCTCTATGCATGCTCATCCCCAGTGTGTTTCTGTGTGTCCACATTTCCTCTTTTATAAGGACATCAGTCAGATTGGATTAGTGTCCCACCTCATTTAACCTTAATTACCTCCTTAAAGATCCTATCTCCAAACACAGTTACATTGGAGATTAGGAATTCAATATATGAATTTTAGGGGACACGGTTCAGCTCATAACAGATTATTCAAAGCTCTCTTTGTCCCTCCTGCAGCAGCCCCCACAGCGGTGGGCACAGTCAGCTGCAATCCGGGTGTCAACCCCTCTCTACAAAGATTGGAGGCCAGATGCTCCCTCCCTGGAAGCCACATCAATGAGAGATCACTGCTCTACTGAGAATTCAATAAAGACTTTCTATAGAACATTACTACAGCTCTTTTTACAGACTCTTGCAGTGCTGTACAACCCAACATTTACATGTAATTTTCACTTCAGCAAAATCTTTTAAATTTAAAATCTCAGCACAGTCACTGAAGTCACAACTCCCTATCTAATGAAAGTTTCTGTCAATGTTAAAAGTTGGTTGTTGCCGGGCGTGGTGGCTCAAGCCTGTAATCCCAGCACTTTGGGAGGCTGAGACGGGCGGATCACGAGGTCAGGAGATCGAGACCATCCTGGCTAACACAGTGAAACCCCCTCTCTACTAAAAATACAAAAAAAAAAAAACCAGCCGGGCGAGGTGGCGGGTGCCTGTAGTCCCAGCTACTCGGGAGGCTGAGGCAGGAGAATGGCGTAAACCCGGGAGGCGGACCTTGCAGTGAGCCGAGATCCGGCCACTGCACTCCAGTCCAGGCGGAAGAGAGAGCGCCCCCCTCCAAAAAAAAAAAAAAAAAAAAAAAAAGTTGGTTGTTGGTTTTTTTTTTTTTTGAGTCCTCAAAGCTGTCTGTGATTCTAGAGAGCTATGTTCTTCCCATATACAAAACTGATTCCCCTGATCCCATCTCTGGAATACTTTTTCCAATGAAAGAATGGTTTTGTGAGAAGACACACATACCTTGGTAAACTAGCTCTCACAAAGAGGGAGGAGGAGGAGGGGAGGAGGAAGAGAAACCTCGATTTTAGGGATTTACCAATTTCCATGGTATAAATATTTGCACCATAATAGATTTCAAGCTACTAATGATTTTAAAAATTGGCTTACAAAGTTCCAGAATATTTTACACCTGGCTCTCACAAGCCACTATGATTCTGCTCCAACACATCACTGCTTGTGTCTCTCAGGGTCACAGAAACCCATTTTATAGATTTTAATCTGGGTCAGGGGTAAAATCTGTGATCTTGATCAAAATGAGGTCAACTAGCCCCACCAGGACTCAATCTCACAATCTGGTTTCCATTCTCGCCATGCTTTAAACCCTGAGCACAAGTTACAAATCCATGTTCATCTAATACATGCTTCTGGTAAACCTCCCCAGTTAAGAGGGACCACACATTTGCTGGAAATCAGAGTCACCCCACTGGCCATGGGCATTTTCAAGGGATCTTGGTCGGCGTGGAAAAGTGAAAAGTCAGTCACGTGCACATGTGTGTGAATACGTGCAGGGAACTTTCATCCCAGAGGCAGAATTGAGGCCTCTGGGGCAGGCCATTGAACGTTCAGAATTCTAAGTTCAAGGCTAGGATGTGGTATTTAAGAGGCAAACGATGATCTGGGAGCAGCCCTTGGAGAAAACTGGGATTGGAGGTAACGTACTCTACCAAATTAAATGTAAGTGGGAACTGCAGCAGGCATCTGACCTGGAACTGGAGGTTTCCAGAGCAGCTGGCATGGTGAGGAGAGGACACACAGAACTGGAATTCCTCCACCCCCTTCTCTGACTGCTCTTGCTCCTCCATCAGGCAAGGCTTGCTGGGAAGCAGGAGGAGGCAAAGGACCCCTCAATCCCCTCCTGCCTTGAGGATATTCTCTTTCTCTCCCTTCCTCTGTAGTTCACTCTCCAGCTCATTTCTGGGTCCTGGGTGAGCTAGCTGAAGTGGTCGTGATAATACTAATAAGCTGATTTCAGAGAAGAGTTTAGTTCATTGTGCCTTTGGGAAAGACCGTGGCTGGCGCTTTGCTAGGATAATAAGCTTCAGTGAAACTAACAGGGACACTAACTCATTCCACTGCTATATTCTTATTTTATATGCTGAAGGTGTCAATAGTCACTACCATAAGTAGAATCTGCTTTTCCTCTGGCAGTCGAAAGGCTAAATTGTAAATGGTATCTTCAGGCCTTCTCTCCCTTCTAGGGCTTCTCTAAATTCAGGGGAGGGTGAGCACAGATGACTTCACACCTTCCCCTACCCTTGGGGTCTCTGGTCAGTGTTCTCCATAGCGTATGATGGCATTTGAAGCATCAGTAATGACTACCCTTTCTCTTACTCCCATGCCCTCTCTTTACTCATAGTATTATTTTGAAGAATACATGAAATTATAATCATTATAATTGAGCATCGACTATTTGCCAAATCCTGTGCTAGATATTTTTAAATATTATTTCCGAACCTAATAAAAACATCTTGCCATTTTATAGATGAAGAAACTGGGACTCAAAGAAGCTAACAGATTTGCTCACAGTTAGTGAGTGTTTAGATTTTAGCTCATGTCTCTTAATCTCTATTTTTTAAGTTGTTATTTTATTTTTTAAAAAAGTAAAATAAAGTGCAGTCTCTATGTTGCCCAGGCTGGTCTCGAACTCCTAGGCTCAAACCATCCTCCCACCTTGGCCTCCCAAAATGCTGGGATTACAGGCGTGAGACACCACACCCAGCATTTTAAACTATAAAGCTTACATTTTTCTACTACACTACCATGTTATATAAAACATGCCATTGGTCAGCACAAAATTAGGTTGTGCTGCAGTTATAGGCAGCTTCAAAATCTTGGTGGCTTACAACAACAAAGTTTTACTCCATCCTCATGTGCAATGCATGATACACACACCTCACAGCTCATCTGGGAGCTCGCTTCCCTGGTATTCCAGGATTCGGGCTGGTGGTGAAAGAGCCGCCAGACTGTTGCCAGTTCCCATGCTAGAGGGAGAGGAAGCTCTGGAGGGTCTAAAACTATCAGCTAAATGCCCTGGCATTGAGTTGGCACATGTCACTTCTACCCATAACCCATTGCCAGAATTTTACATTACTCTTCCAAACCACAAGAGGGAGGAAGTGTAATCCCCCTGGCCAGCTGAGAATAAAAAGTACATGGCGAGCAACACTAAAACCTGCCACGAGTGTCTGGCACTGGGCTTGGCCCCTACATGATTAATAAACGCCATTTCATGCTGCCTTTCCTTCCCCAGTCATGAACAGATTATGGTGAAATCATTCCTTTTGGACCAAGAGACAGGCATAATGAACAGGCCCTCCATTCTGTACTCTGTTGAATGCTCTCTTCCTGGTTTGCACCTGCGTCATAGGATGCTGGCTCAGATTGCTCCAGGGCCTGAGTCTCCAGTACCTTGATGTCCCACCACATCTCAGGGGTTTCCATCAGTCATTCTCAAATGCCGTGTTGCAGATGATGAATGACATTCACACGCACGACACGACACCCTCCCATGGGCATCCAACACGGTCAGGGCTACAGGCAGTCTCTGTTTGACAGCTGTAACTCCACCACTTCTTCCTCTCAGGGAGGCATATCAGAATGCAACTAAGCAGCAGGGGCATTACTCTTGGACTATATTGAATCTGTTCTAATTGATTAAAAATCAACCTTTTGAGAACCTCAACAGTTCATTATCCATAGCCAACTGCCTAGGACACACCTCCTACGTGCTCCAGGCATGCGGTATGTCAGGATACCACCATTGAAGAAGCACTCGTCAAGATGAAGCCGGAGCAACCAGTTGTGAAATGGAAAATGGTGCCAACTAACTGGTTGTTTTGTCTACAGCGTGCCAAAGAATTGATTGGAAGAACATTTTGTCCATACTCACTGAATTAGCTAGTAGTCTTGGTACTGTGTAGACACAGCCTGAGTATTAAGAATGTGAGCATAGTATCAATCATCAGATCACAGAATGTTAGACTGGAAGGAATCTCCGGACATATTTTTCATACTTTCCCCTCATGTCACAGAAGAGGAAACTAAGGAACAGTCAGGCTAAAAGATTTGCTTAAGGACACATAGCACAATTGTCAACTGTTGTTTTAGAAAAGAGGTTAATGTGGGCACATCTTCACCCACTGCATTTTTAACATTTTCTTTAGCTATTTCAGAATCAAGATGCCCACTGAATGTCATTGCGTACTTTTTCTAAAAGTAGACAAGAATTTGAGAAACACCCCATGATGCAATGGTTCATTGCTTAAACTTGCTGCTGACTCATTTGCCCTCCATCATTTTTTTTTACCAACTTCTCTCGTGGCATCTGGCACTTCCACTGGTTCTTTTCTCCAGCTTGTCCCATTCTCCTGGGCTGGGCTGGGCAACAGAATGCAGTGACGTCACCTCCGCGCGTCCTCATTGGATGGTGGGCGGGGCTCAGAGGTGAGGTCCCTTGGTGAATTGTCCTGGGCGCCTGAGTAGGCCTCCTGGCCTCCAGCCTGAAGCAAGCCACCTGCCACCCAAAGGGCAGACTGTTCTGGGCCAAAAAGAGTTTGTGGAACAAGGACACCGAGATTTTCGCAGTTTATCATTTTCCTTTTTGGGATATGGCCTCACTGTGTCTCCCAGGCTGAAGTGTAGTGGCGTGATCTTGGCTCACTGCAGCCTCATTCTCCTGGGCTCTGAGATCCTCCCACTTTAGCCTCCTGAGGAGCTGGGACTACAGGTGTGCACCACCATGCTTTTTTTGTTGTTGTTGATACAGGGTCTCCCTATGTTGTCCAGGCTGGTCTTAAACACCTGGCCTCAAGCAGTCCTCCTGCCTCAGCTTCCCAAAGTGCTGGGATTACAGGCAAGAAACTCACACCCAACCAGGTTTCATATTTTTGATAAAGGACAAATGCCCCCCTCCAAACAAACAACTCCTGTAGGTCATGCTTCAAGTGTTTGCTGGGGGAGAAATCCCATCCAAAAATAGTCTTTCTGTTGGAAAGACAGAAAGGAGTAGTGGCTCACTCTTGTAATCCCAGAACTTTGGAAGGCCAAGGCAGGAGGATCGCTTGAACCCAGCAGTTCACGACCAGCCTAGGTAACATAGCAAGATCCCATCTCTACAAAAAACATTTAAAAATTATCCGGGTGTGGTGGTGTGTGCCTGTGGTCCCTGCTATAGGGAGGTTGAGGCAAGAGGATTGCTCGAGCCTCAGAGGTGGAGGCTGCAGTGAGTTGTGATTGCACCACTGCACTCCAGCCTGGGTGACAGAGTGAGACCCTATTTCAAAAAACCCTAAAAAACAAATAAACAAAAAACACAAAAATAGTCTTCGGGTCAGGGCCCTCCCTACTCTCGCTTGACTGTGAATTGCACTTTTTCATTCACTTCAGGTTCCTGCCTCTTGAAATGTCTTCGGTTTGAGCCAGGCAACTTTGTGGTGGTTCCTTTAATCCCTGTCCCATGATCCCCTTTTCTCAAGTCAACTTCAAAGGCCTTGGAATCTCCTGCTTCAGGGCCTGTGAGGAAAGGAATGCCAGACAAGTTCTGCATGGTCCTGGGGCTGAGGGATCGGCTCAGTGGCCAAGATCTAGGCTCTCCACTGTCACTGCCCAGTCTTGGACTTTGGCAGCTCTCCCAACCCCACAGGCCCAGATGCAGGAGCAGTCTTTGGCATGGACAGAGGGCTCTTAGGCCTGGGGCCAAAAGTCAGCCCTTTACCCCAGATGAACACATGGGGCTGCCTCTCCTCTGCACAGAGCACCTCTTTCCCTCACCCCTGGGTTTACACAGCTTAGAGAAGTGTCTGGAGTCTGGTGGGTTTGGGGAGCAGGGAAGATGGAGCCACAGAGTAATATCCTGGGGCAACTCCCCGTTGATCCACAACAAATAAGAGGGGGAGGAAAGGATCTATAGCTTGAAAGTAGATTCTGGGTCACACTGGTTACCCTTCTTTCCTGGGTTTGATGCATCATTTAAAAGATGTTATGGAAAGTCTTGTCCTTCCAGTTATTTCTTGTTGGCTTTGGTCCAAAGCTACAGACACACACACACACACACACACACACACACACACACACACACACCCGACTCCATCCTGTAACACACATACCAGTCATTTCTTCTTGGCCACTAGGTCAAATTCTGGAAAGCCCTAGTTGTAGAAGAATTTACGGCTAAAGAATTTAAGGCTTTAAGGGAAAGTAGAATTAGGAGAACAAAGGTCGGGAATGAACTAGAAAAAATCCTTATAATTGGTTTTGCATTCAGAAGAGAGCCCAGTCCAAGAGCACACTGAATAAATAACATTTTCGGTTGTTTTGTCTGCTGCTGGCACAAGTGTGAACTGGCTCAGCCAAGCTAGCGAGTACATTGACAGTGTGTCTAATAACTGGAATGCATCTTCCCTGTGGCCCAGCAACACCACTTGTAGGGGTCTGCTCTATAGAAGCGTGTTCAAGGATGTCCACTACAGAATCATTTGTGATGGTGAAAAACTGAAAACAACTTAAATGTCTGTCAGTAGGTGAGTGGATGGATTGTGGTATCTTTGTATAGTTTCATGTTATTCAGCAGTAAAAATGAACGGCTAGATCTTCATGCATCAACATGGATCGATCTTGGAAACACAATGTTAGCTGAAAAAAGTAGGTTCCAATAATGGTGAGTTTAGTGTGACGTCACTTGCATAAATTAAGAAGCACTCAAAGCATTGCTAGGTGTAATTTATGAGTAATACATATATGGTAAAGTACGAGCATCAGTGTGAGAATACTTACCAACTTCGCGACAGCTGGAGGAAGGAAGAGGGGCACAAAGCCTTCAACTGTGTCTATAAGGTTTTCTTTCTTTCTTTCTTTCTTTCTTTCTTTCTTTCTTTCTTTCTTTCTTTCTTTCTTTCTTTCTTTTTCTTTCTCTTCTCTCCTTCCTTCCTTCCTTCCTCTCTTCCTTTCTTCCTTCTTTTCTTTCTTTCTCTCTTTCTTTTTCTTCTTTCCTCTTTTTCTTTTTTTTTTTTTGACAGGGTCTCACTTTGTTGCCTAAGCTGGAGTGTAGGGGCATGATCATGGCTCACTGCAGCCTCAACCTCCCAATCTCAAGCAATCCTTCCATCTCAGCCTCCCGAGTAGCTGAAACCACAGGCACGAACCACTACACCCCATTAATTTTTTATTTTTTGTAGAGATGGGGTCTTGCTATGTTGCCCAGGCTGGCCTTAAACTCCTAGGCTCAAGCAATCCTCCCGCCTTGGCCTCCCAAGGTGCTGGGATTACAGGCATAAGCCACTGTGCCTGGCCTGTCTTATTTCTTTTAAAAAATGATCTGACATAAATGTGGCAAAATGGTAGCACTTACTATATCTGGTGGTAGGTACAAAGCTTTTGTTATATTACTCCTTGTCTTTTTCTATATGTTTGAAATATTTCACAATTGAAAAAAGGAAAGAAAATTCCAGTGGCATTTTGCATATCTTTACATGAGTAGTAATGAGCACTTACTAGGATTTTCCATTTTCACCCTTCCCTGAAAAACACTTTGTAGGATTTCTCTTCCTTGTATCTTCAATGAAATGCTCATGGCTAGGCATAGTGGCTCATACCTGTAATCCAAGCACTTTGAGAGGCTGAGGTGGGAGAATCCTTTGAACCCAGGAATTCAAAACCAGCCTGGTCAAGATAGTAAGACCTTGTCTTACCAAAAATACAAAAGTTAGCCAGGCATGGTGGTGTGCACCTGTAGTCCCAGCTACTGGGAAGCCTGAGGCAGGAGGATTGTTTGAACCCAGGAGTTTGAGGTTGCAGTGAGCCATGATCGTGCCACTGCACTCCAGCCTGGGTGACTGAGTGAGACCTTGTCTCAAACAAACAAACAAAACAAATGCTCATAAATGTGTTTTTGTTTGTTACAGAAATATGCACCCAAAGGAGCATTTTTCCAGCCAATTATCCTGTGTCCTTCCAATCTCACGACTTGGAATGAGATTGGACGTCATTCCAAGATTGGACGTCATCTCCCTCATCCAGATACATGGAAAAATGACCTATTTGACATTGGCTGCATTCAACCTACTCACCAGATTCTCTCTCCTCCTTCCATTCCCTGGGGCTGCAGGTCTCATCTCCATCAGGGCCTGGTTTACTTTCTCTCTTCTTTCTTTACCTTTTCCAAAGTTTCCTTGTGAAATCCTACTCCTTAGGCACCCCCCGCATTCCTTTCTTTCTTATGATTCCACTAGATGTGGCCCATGGGAACAGAGATTCTCAAACTCGAGTGTACATCAGAATCACATGAAAAGCTTATTAAAACACAGATTGCGGGATTCTACCTTCAGGGTTCTGGTTCAGTAGGTCTGGGTAGGGTCCGGAGGTGTGCTAGAAACTGTTTAACATGGGCTTTCAGAAAGAAAAATGAGCACTGATTTGTAATGTTCCACAGTGTAAACACTCCCACGGTGGTTGATTTCAAGCCCCCAGTGTGATTGTCACTAAATGTAGAGTTAGGGAAGAGACATGTGCAATTGGTTCTCCTCAGATGATACAAACTGTCTCCAGCCACCCTTGGCTCTGGGACCTAAGAATTTGCATTTCTGGTTTTTTGTTTTGTTTCGTTTTGAGATGGAGTCTCGCTCTGTGGCCCCAGCTGGAGTAAAGTGGCGCAACCTCGGCTCACTGCAACCTCTGCCTCCTGGGTTCAAGCGATTCTCCTGCCTCAACCTCCTGAGTAGCTGGGACTACAGATATGCGCCACCATGCCCAGCTAATTTTTGTATTTTTAGTAGAGAAAGGATTTCACCATGTTGGCCAGGCTGGTTTCGAACTCCTGACTTCAAGTGATCTGCCCGCCTCGGCCTCCCAAAGTGCTGGGATTACCAGTGTGAGCTACCACACCCGGCAGAATTTGCATTTCTAATAAGATCCCTGGTAGCGCTGAGCTGCTGGTCTTGAAGTGGTTCATACTTCGAAAATCACTGCCTTGGAGGGCTGAGCATAGGATTATGGAGTTTGGGAAGAGATTTCTGGATTGTGTGAATGATTCTGCATCTTTGACCTGAAGAATCTCATCTCCCCAGGAGCCTAGAAAGAGATTTCCTGGCAAAAGAGGCTTATGTCACAGGGACCAGCACAGGCTACATGGTAGATAAAACAAAACAGGACTCTATTTTGGGCGGGTGCACTGGCCTGGAAGTTCTGTGCCCTACCCTGAATGCCCCCCTGACCACAGACCACTAACCACACAGCTGCTGCCTCAGTCCAAAGTCCACTCCCACCTTCCCTGGCTCCAGGGCCTGCAACTAAGGAGCACAGCCAGACAGGATGGGTGCACACGAATCCCAGAGGGCTTTCCCCCTTCAAGAGAACGAACCATATCTCTGAGAGTGTTCTTGGCAGAACAGAGCATAGACGCTGGGGAAGAAAGGGAAGGATACAGGAAAGGAAGAATGAGAGAGAAGGAAAGGGTTAGGGGCAGGGGTAGGTGGGGAGAGAAGAGGGTCCTGAACACAGATGCTGATGTGGGGTTGGCAACTTCCAGGGGACTTAAGATGCATCCAGATTAGGCAAAAAATGAAAGCACCAAACCACACCTGTCCATCCCCCGACTAACGCCATGCCAGCTTCATTCCTTGGGCTCTTTGACTTTCACTTCCCCGGTCACCTCCCCCAGGTCCAGCCCGATGAGGCCACCTCTGTGAAGAACAAAGGAGGCTCTGTAGGCTCTGCCGGGACGAGAAAGATCATCCCAGGAGGCAGGCAGGATTAACATGCGGCAGTGTTGCCACACACACTTGTGATATTATCCTGTTGGTGTATAGGATTATATGTCATTAGGATTACAGGGTGTAATAACTCCAGGTGCATTTGACATTTCTATTCAAATTGTGCTTTGGGAAAAACCTATAGGTTTTCCTTGCTGGTAATTTATCTGGTTCCTTCCCCCGAGAGCCTGGTGTTCTCATCCTGCCTGCTTCCCCACCTGCCGCCCCCGAAACTCCTTCCTGTGCCCTTAGCGGTTCCCACTCTCAAGGACAGCTGTTGGGGCCCCAGTCCTTGCTTTCCTGCCAAGTGTGAGGTGGGCCTGGTGGGAGAGGAGATTGTATCTGATCCAGCACATTCCTCTCATTTTACAAATGCAGAAACCCAGGCCCAGAGCAGGATGGAGACTAGTTCAGGCCACTCTCTCCAGGTGGCCCAACTTGGATCAAATCCCGGTCTCAGCCTCCTGGGAGAGGGGACAACTTGCCGAGGTGCCCCTCCTGGCACCTCGAGCAATCAGAGAGGTTGACATCAGGCACCTGGAGAGACTTCTCATTTTGTCTTCCACGCTCCCCTCGCCGCTTCCTTTTCATTCCTGCCTTTCATTTTTCTGTGCCACTTCTCCATCTGCTCCCTCCCTCTCCGAAAGGCCATGATGGCCTGCAGGTCAGGACAGCCCTTCCCGGCCTGAGCCTCTCCAGCTCTGGGAGTTCCAACCCCACTGCCAGTTCTTTGAGAGCACTGAGGGGACCTGGCTCCCCCTGGCTTTCCTAAGCCTCTCAGCCCACAAGGCCCAGGTCCTTCTCACCCATAAGATCTCTCCCGAGACCACACAGCTAGTGCAGGAGGGACCTGAGATTAGCATCCAGCTCTGATTATTCTGAAGTCCAGTTTCTCCCTCTGCTCACTCCAGGTCTGGCAGCTGCTCCTCGCCGTGATGCACTCAGCCTTCGGTGCACAGCGGCAGGCTCTCGGCAGGTGAGGAGCCTGCTTGGGAGGGGTAAAGCTGGGGGCAAAACGCCAGGTTGATTTCAAACAACCGATTGCCAAATGCCAGATGCATCCACACAACTGTGGAAAGACAGCCACTCATGAGCAGCCAGGCAGATGCCCCTCAGAGCTGATACCCCTGGACACAGAGTTGGGGGCCTTGCTTTCTGTGATAGGGACCATCCATTGTCTCGACATTATTTCACTGACTAGGACCCACCGCCCTGTCAGAGGGGCATGATTTTCCCTGTTTTACAGATGAGGACACTGAAGCACAGAAGGGGCTAAGGACTTTCCTGAGGCCATATAGCTGGTGCAGGGACAACCTGAGATTTGAATCCAGATCGGATTGATTCTGAAGTCTGGGTTCTTTCCATTAACATTGGGAACAGGAGCCCTTTTGGAATAATGCTTCTCCCAAGTCCCTCTCCCTCTGGAGGGAATAGGTTCCCAGGGTGGCAGGAATTTGAGTTGCAATGTGAAAGTCTTATGCAAAGGGTTAAGTCATCAAACGCCTGGGATGTGGACCCAGAAGCCACTTTGAAAGGTGCCCTAGAGCAGCCTGGCTGTAGACACGCTCACCAAGGAGCTCTAGCAACCCTCCCCCTCCCACCTCCCTTCCCTCTCTCCTTCTCTTCTCTCCTTCCCCCTCAGGCTCTGCACCCCTCAGGACTGCTCCTCACAGAAACTCTGATTCTGTTAGGAAAGGTCTTGCAGTCCTAGAACAGAGTCTGACACATAGACTCACAATTCCCCGAGTGCCTCCGCAGAATGAAGCTCTTTGGAAGCTGTGAGGTGCACTACCCAAATATGACCACACGATGCCACCCTTGAGCTGTACACACGTCCCCACCCGCATGCTGGCAGCAGGTGGCAGAGCAAGAGCTGCTTTCCAGCTGGGCGGGATGGGGAGGGTCGGGATAGCGTCAGCGGCAGGAGCTTCCGTGGTCACAGGTATCATTCAGCCCTGCCGTTTTGCCCATTGCCATCGTCCCTTCTCCCACTGCTGTCTGGCTGTCACCTGGTGGGGGCTCAGTTTGCCTCACAAACCCAGTAATTGTTCCTGGACCCGTAAACCCCGCCCTTCTTCCTGAACCTCCACAGCAAACCCCAAGCCCCACTCAGGATCCTTTAGCACCTCTGAACTCGGTGCAGGTGACACACTAGCTCACATATTGCCTTAAAATGGCCTCCAGCAGCTTCTGCTTAGGGAAGGAATTTCCAGGGGCCTTGTTTCTTGAGGGCTGTGGCTCTGCAGCATTAAAGGCCTTGGGGAGTTCTGATGCCACGCCCCTTACCTTGGGCTGTCTCGGCACAAGTGGCCACCCCAGGGTCGAGTAGGAGGATTCCAGATAAGGAGGATCCCTGGCCCCTGGCCATTTCCTGGCCTGAGAGCACCATGGCACTCAGCACTCAGCACTAGGGAGCCTGGTCATCCATCTCATTGTCAGTGGTGGACAACGAGATGGATGTCTGTGTGTTCATCCCTGACCTGCTGTGGCCTCACCATGGCTGCAGTGTCAGTCCCCTAGCTACCTGGCATGAGGAGGAGGGACTGGGAATCTACAACCACCTGTAATTGGCATAACCTGTTTTCTGCCCCATTGATTTATTTATTTAAACGGAGTCTTGTTCTCTCACACAGGTTGGGGTGAAGTGGCGCAATCTTGGCTCATTGCAACCTCTGTCTCCTGGGTTCAAGTGATTCTCCTACCTCAGCCTCCCAAGTAGCTGCGATTACAGACGTGCACCACCATGCCCAGCTACTTTTCGTATTTTTAGTAAGAGTCGGGGTTTCACCATGTTGGCCAGGCTGGTCTTGAACTCCTGACCTCAAGTGATCTGCCCACCTCGGCTTCCCAAAGTGCTGGGATTACAGGTGCGCCTGGCCGCTGGCCCCTTTAGAGGTGAGGACCCAACTTAGCTATGTTTCAAATCTCTCCATATCATACAGGTCCTCTTCTGTCCTTTATCCCAACATTGCTCTCACCTTTGGGGAAGTTTCCTTAGGCCCCCAACCCAACTCTTGTATATGACCCCTGCTCTCAGCTCTGCCCCCTGTCAGTCCCCTGTCCCTTGGGGGCTAACACCCGTGGGGCCTCCCCCAGGGATGGTAACTCACATCTTCCTCTTCCTCAGGGTGTGCAATTCCACCTCCTCTCTCTAGAGGTCTCTGGATCCTCAGCAAGCAATATTATCAACTCTAACAAGCAATCAAGGACTTTATTTGAAGGATTTGGGGGTGGTTCACAGAATGAAAGGCGCGGTGGAAGATCCAGGCCAGGGCAGGGCAGACATTAGGCAAGTCAGTGATGCAGGCAGCGGAAGCTCGTCGTCTTCTCGCCATACAGCTGCTGGGATCAATCAGCATCAATTATTTTGTTCCCAATCTCGTATCCTTCACAGATTTCAATTCTTGTGTCTACCCAGTGGGCAGAAGAAGGCAGGACCTCTTGAGTGACAACCCACCCAGAAGTGTCCATGGTTTGGAAGGGGTCATCCCCAAAAGGATCTCAGAAGGAGATCGTCTGTATACAGTGGACAGAATGCTGGGAGAGCCGCGCGGCCTTTGTCCACCAAAGTGGTTTTTCCTGGCCTGTAATTGAGCCTCTCTTTCATTTTTCTTATCTGTGGAGTCTCTCACTTGACATTGCCCACTGGTAAATGATGAAAAGAGTGGCATAAGTGAGGCCCAGAGAGGCTCAGTGCTGGACTTAAGGTCACTCAGCAACTCTAAGAGAGAGCCGGGAGACCCCAGTTCCATTCACTGTTCTTGCGTTTGATGTGACTCACCTGGAGCCCTTGGGGCGGCCTCCCCTGTGGACAAGACCTCCCGCAGATACTTTTTGGGGTAAGGGCTTCCTGACTACTGTTGAGAGGAACAGCAAGCCCAGACCGCAAAAAGATCCAAAGGAGACAGCAGCCACCCCATGGCAGGGGGCCTGGAGGGGAGGCTGTGGCCCCTCCAGGGCTCAGCTGGCACCGGGAAGACCGAGTCAGGGAGGCGGAGCCAGGACCTGTGGGGAGGAGGGCAGCGGGGGAGCAGGGGAGGGAAGGAGGAAAAGAGTCCTGGGGAGAAGAGAAAGCTGAGAGCCCCAGAGAGAGGAGGCAGGCAACAGGAATCCCAGCTGTAATCCCCCTCCACCTCCCTAAGTCACAACCTCCTTCTTAGGAAACAGAAGTGGCCAAGCTATAGAGCACTCCTGGGAAGGGGCAGTTTGAACTTGTGGCTCCCCTTCATTTTACCCTTTCATCTCCTGCATCCCACACCTCCTCAGAGCCCCCTGCTGTGCCTGGACTTCATTCAGATGGTCTGGCCCAGGGTCTGTCTGCAGCCTTGGTGCTTCCTTCGTTTCACAGTGTCAGCACACACAATTCCCACAAGGGACTCTCCCAGAGTCCCAAAATGCTAAGTGCCCCAAGAAGAAGACGCCATCCCTGGTTGAGACCTTGGGGACAGACATCTTTGAACTTGCAAGTGTGGGCTCTGCTCTGCTTTCAGCAGATGCTGCTGTCATGGAGAAGGCAGGGGTCCCAGGGCCAGGTCAACTGAGCCTGATTAAATTGCTCCTGCCCATCTCAAATGAGCCATTTCTCCAAGGTGGCAGCTAAGCCCCACATCTGACAGTGGCCTCCTGCTTCCATAACATGAGGTCAGCAATGCTACACAGAGGTCCCTGAGCCAGCCTGGCCTGGGGCTTACCTGTCTTAGAGGCTGCAGCCCTGGAAGGGGCGAGGAGATCCCAGAAGGGCCAACATTGCAGGTTTGCAGAATGGATGGTGTCCGCCTCTGGTTCCCTGCAGAGCTCAGGATGCGATGGTTTATCTCTTGCTTTTCCTGAAGGTGTGGAGGAACCATCGAGACCTGCTGGAGAGGGGCTCTCGTGCCTTCCCCAGACTCCCAACATGACACAACATGGGCTTGTCAGCAGGGGCCAGCTGGAGGCAGTGTCGACAGGGGCCCTGCTCTGCAATCTGGTCCAGGGAAGAGACCCAGAATGTGAGTGTGTAGCCGTGGATGGGAGGGTGTGGCTGCAGAGCAGGCTGCAGTGGAGAACTTGGGGACACAGAGACTCTGAGGGTGCCTGTGCCGGCACAGGCGTCCACCTGCCTTCCCATGGGTGGGCCTGGGTTACTCTCAGGAGTAAGAGGAGAAAACCCTTTCTTGCCCATGGAGTAGGCCTCCCCTTCTTAGCTGCTCATCTTGGAGCCCAAGCCCCTGTACCAGGCAGCAACTCTGGGGCAGCAGCCAGGTATACCTTGAGGGGGCACTGCGGTCTCCCACGGAGTGGAGAATTGCCCACGGCCAGCTTTCCGTGCTGGCTGCCCCTGGAATCACTGGGTCCCGCTCCTACCAGCATGGTTCTCATGAAATCTCTTGGAACTCCAGTCCCTGACTGCCTCCTGCCCCACCTTCTTTGCTGCAGCCTGGGCCAGAACCAACACAGGGACAACATTGATTGGTGGTGGTGGGGCGGGGACACCCTCCTGGTGGGCTTGAGCTGAGCCACAAGGGCCAAAGAGCCTGGGCCACTAGACAGGGCTAGTGAGGGGAGTGGGGAGCATGGCAGGTCCCTCTGGCACCCACACAGGGGTCTGCCCCTACCGAGGACGCTCTCTCCTTGGCATCTCCGGGGTCCTCCTCTTCCAAGGCTTCTCCTCCGTGGATTCTGCATGTCCAGCACTTCCACGTATCCAGTGCTAACTCGACGCACAGTGCTGTGTGCTTTCCCTGTGGAATCTTACCTGTTCCTACATCAGGAAATGAAAGTCCCACTTTCAGCTTTAGGGCAAAAACCTCAGAGTCCTCCCTGGCTCCTTCCTGTCACTTTACCTCTCCTTCGTCAGCAAATATTGTTATGTCTCTGAAAAGACTCTAACCTGCTCCTCACCCTCTCCACAAGCCACCATCTCTTACCTCCAAACAGCTCTCCCCTTTCCAGGCTTGCTCCTCACAGTCTAGTCTCCACACAGCAGAGTGATCCCTTGAAAACAGTGTCTTCACGCCTGTAATCCCAGTGACTCAGGAGTCTGAGGCAGTTGGATCGCTTGAGGCAAGGAATTTGAGACCAGCCTGGACAACATAGCAGACCCTGTCCTTGCAAAAAAATTAAAATTAAAAAGTTAGCTGGGTGTGGTGGCACGCACCTGTGAGCCATGGTCACACCATTGCACTACAGCTTGGGTGACAGAGTGAGATCCTGTCTCTAAAATAAATAAATAAATGAAAATAAATAAAAACAATGTCAGACCCAGTCTCACCTCTGCTTAAGGCCTCCCCCTCACCCGTCACCCATCAGGTTCACTCCTCTCCAGACACACTGGCCTCCCTGCTGGGTCTCACATGGCCAACCATGCCTCTGTCTCAGGGCCTTTGCACATGCTGTCACCACTGCTTGAATGCTCTTCTCCTATAGATCCCAACAGCTCAGCCCCATGGCTCCTGCCCACTCCTCACTAGGTTAGTTCTCAAAATGACACCTTCTCAGAGAAGCTGTGATGGTGAATTCTAGGTGTCAACTTGACTGGGCCACAGGGTGCCCAGGTATTTGGTCAAACATTATTCTGGGTGTGTCTCTGGGGGTGTTTTTGGATGGGATTAACATTTGAATCAGTAGACTGCATAACACAGATGGCCCTCTGTATTAGTCTGTTTTTACACTGCTATAAAGATACTACCTGAGATTGGGTAACTTATAAACAAAGGAGGTTTAATTGACTCACAGTTCCGCCTGGCTAGGGAGGTCTCAGGAAAATTACAATCACAGCGGAAGGGGAAGCAAGTATGTCTTACATGGCAGCAGGTAACAGAGAAAGAGAGACAGAGAGAACAAGAGCAGGGAAAACTGCCTTAAAAAACCATCAGATCTCTAAGAACTCCCTCACTATCAGAGAAGAGCATGGGGTAAGCCACCTCCATGTTCCAATCACCTCCCACCAGGTCTCTCACTGGACATGTGGGGATTACAATTCGAGATAAGATTTGGGTGGGGACATGGAGCCAAACCATAACACCCTCCCTAATGTGGGTGGGCCTCACCCAATCAGTTGAAGGCCTGAACAGAGCAGAAAGGCTGAGTAAGAGAGAACTCTGTCTGCCTGGCTGCATTTGAGCTGGGACATTATTTGTTTCCAGCCTTCAGACTTGAACTGAATATCAACCCTTCCTGGGTCTTGAGCCTAGCAGCTCTTGGGACTCATTAGCCTCTATATTTGTGTGAGCCAATTCCTACAATAAATGTCTTTATACACATGTGTGTCCACATGTGTGTCCTCATTCTCTATGCCCTCACCTACTTGGTTAGACTTCACAGTTCTTTTCACAACCAGACACTCTATTTTATAATATTTTGCCATGAAGCAGGACCCCATCTGTCTTCATTGTTGCTACATTTTCTGTGCCTAGAAGTGTGCCTGGCACATAGTAGGTGCTTAATACGTATTTACTGAATAAACTCACAGATGAAATGAACCCAAGGGTGAGACTGTCCTTGGCAAACACAGAGAACACTCACATGTGTGGAACAACTAAACATCAGCCTCATTCTCTCCAACCCCCGCTTCTTGGACCATCCACATAGGCTGGCTCAGAAGTCAGTGGCTCACATTTCCAGCTGCATCATTAACAGAACCCAGCCCGTGTGTGGGTCTCCCTGCTGCAGAAGTCTATGCTTGTTGAAAACAATTCACAGCCTTTCCTTCCAAACCAGCAACCCTCCAGAGCTTTTCTGACCAACACTTGACCTAGTCTGGGCATTCATGGTAGGAGGGCTTCTCCCTGTAAGTGACAAGGGGGCCATAGGAAACCCCCAACTCTCACCCCTCCAAACTGCTCCCTCCCTCTTCCTCTTAATAGGGAGGAAGCTTTCCTTGCAAAGGTAACAAGAAACAGAGCACGAAGCATCCTCCTATGGAGGTGAAAATGGCTGAGATGGGGCTTTTCCTCAGAACTCACTGCATTTCACTGAAGTGGGAGTGGGGAGGGGGAAACAGGCTTTGGAGCTTTGAAATAGGAGGCAGGGGAGTAGGAGGGGCAAGGTAGGGTAGGGGAGTTGGGGAGGGCAAAAAGGGGACCGAAGCAGGGCCTCACTAGCCCCAACAGAGCCTTCGTGCAAATGAGAGAAAGGGGACCCCTCTCCCAGACCTACCAGTGTGGCCAGCCTGTAGTCAGAGCTGGTTTCAGTCCCAGCCTGTCCCCTTGGCAATCACCTCTGTTCAAGGACAGTGGACACAGTCACACACCTCCCAGGCTTGCTCCTGTCTGCCAACTGTGATTCCTCCCCCTGCCCCTGTTTCAGATCAGTCCTCAGGTTTTGCCTCCACAAGCCTCTCGGACCCCCTGCCACCAGTCCCACCATCCCAACCTCCCGATTGTGGCCTGTCGCCCCTTTGTGAATAAGCTGTGTACTTGGCTGAGATTCCCACCTTCCCAGTGTCCCTCCTGGGACTTGGCAAGCATAAAACATGAGCTGGCGCAAGGACAGAGGTCTTCAGCTTCCCTCTCCCCCTTTCTTCCCACGCAGGCTTTTGGACCAGGTTCTGAAAAGGACTTTCCTCAGGCCGCTTCCCTGCAGAGGGTAAGGCGTGAGGGACCCCGACCAGTATCTGAGATCGCACAGGGCACAGGGTGGTGAGATGGGATCTCCTTCTGGCTCAAATGTGTGTCCTACTCTGTCCCCCTAGCCCTTCTGCCTGGCACCCTCTGTACAGACAGGACCACCAGATCCTGCACTGTCCCAGCTTACCTTCCACCCCTCCTCCAGAAATTCCTTCCTCCTCTCTCAGAAAGTCTTCACCAACCACCCTCCTCCTCTCTTTCCCCATCCAAACCCTTGCCTGCTGAGTGGAGATAAATCAATCTTTCCTTCTTCCTGGAACTTCCCTTGGTACCTTAATCCCTTTCCCTGAATCCTTGCAGCTGGTGCCTCTGGGCCCTACATCTGCTCCTCAGTTGCTGGCTTGGCAGACGTCAATGAGTGCCCGTGCAAGCCTCGCTCTGCGCTGGGAGCTGCGGATGTAGAGACAAGCCCACCACAGACCCTGTCCTCCAGGAGCTCCTAGATTAGAAGGGAAGTGTGGACATTTCTCCCTGGGTGCCTGGATCCCTTCCAACTAAACATCCTGCAGCAAGCGCATCAGCCTTTCCTGGAGACTGATCTTTCTCTTGGGCCACTTCTTCCCATGGCACCAGCACAAATAATGATGGGGCAAAATCAGCGGTCATGGGGACCGGAGGGGGGTCCCTGTGCTGCAAGGCCCGGAGAAGAAGACTTTCCAGGCTGAAAGGGGTGAAGGGGAGGAGACAGGGAGCCTTCACCAAAGAGGTCATATTTGAGCTGAGCTGGGAAGGATGGGAGGGATTTTAATTTCTGAGACGAGGAGGAGGAGAGAGAATGGCAGAAGCCAAGGCTCAAGGACGAGACATACACAGAGAGGCTGGTTTGTAGTACAGGAAGGGGAGAAGTGAGAGAAAAGGTGGAAAAGGATGTTCGGGCAAAGCTTGGTGGTCCATGCCAGGCTGAAGAGCCTGCATTTCCTCTACAGGCAATGGGCAGTCTCTGAAGATTTTGGGAAAAACCCGTGAAATTGACTGGATGAGGGAGAGGCTGCTGCAGGTCGGGGAGAAAACAGAGGCTTCGCAATGCTGCTGAGAAGTAATTGATGGAGGCTGACCCCGAAGGACGGACGTAGGAGAGGAGGCAGCAAATGTATGAGAATATAAGAGACAGGAAGGGATAAGGCACAGGTCGTCCGGGAGGCAGGGAGACGGGTCCCGGAGACGAGGACGAAGGGCAGCTGCAGGAGAAGAGCGAGGTGGCTGGATCATATGCAGCATGCGGTCCAACGTAATAAATAGATGTCGGAGACCCACCACGTAAGGGTTCGCTTTCTGCTCTCAAAGTGTAGGACTTGATAATGACTACGATCTGTGAAGGGCAAAATAGGGACAGAGGGAGGCAGACATAGAAGCTGGCGGAGGAAGGAGGCGCACAAGCTTGGGGGCCTCGCTGAGTCCTGCACACCTCCGCTGTGGTCCAGGCTGAGCGCCCCCTGGCACTGTACCTGCAGCCTGGCCAAGTGGTGGGGGTCAGCGGGCAGCCTGCGGGAGCGGACCCGGCAGGAGCCCCGCCCGCTTGGGAAGGAGGCGGCGCAGCGCCCGGGGAGCCACGGAGCCACGCCCACCCCGGTGGGCCCGGGTGGGGCGTGGCCTCCAGAGGCCGCAGGGACTGGACCCCCTGCTCTGAGCCGGGAACTCCAAGCGGAGGTCAGGCGGCCGAGCGCCACCGAAAGGTGGACACCTGGCACAGGTAGAGCCCCTGCGTTCAGTCCCAACTGTGTCCGCTGCCCGGGTGACTTTGGGTGGCTCAGTGCGTCTGTCTCAAAGGCCAGCGCTAACGCCTTCTAACTGTAAAACAGGAGAGTTTCAGACACAAAGGAAGAGGTGTCCCTTCCTCAGCGAAGGGAGCCTCCATCCTCCTGGCTGCTCCTGCCACCGCGGCCACCTCCACTTCCTCAGCCCCCGTTTCTCAAAAGTCCCAGGTTCCAACTCCTAAACGTCTTCTGAATCTACCCACGTGTCTCCTGCCACCCTACTGCCCTGCCCTGTAGACGGACCACTGTGCTCTCGCGATCTTATTGGCCACAGTGGCATTCTTCCTGGTCACTCCAAACCCACACTTGCCCCACTAATCCATGCCCTCCTCTGCATCCACAGTAACTTTTTAAATTCTTTTTTTTAAAGATGGGGCGGGGGGTGGGGTCTCCCTGTGCTGCCCAGCCTGGACTCCAACTCCTGGGCTCAAGGATCCTCCTGCTTCTCCTTCAGCCTTCTCAGTGGCTCTAATTTTTTAATGCAAATCTGCTTAAGCTCCTCCACTGCCTAAAAAACCTTTAAATCATTTCCTGCCGCTCTTAAAATTAAATCACGCCTGATCACCTGCCTACTCCTCGGCTCCTCCTGTGTCAGTTTTTCTCTGTCTCCCAGTGCTTTGGCCATGCTGGCTTCCTTCCAGCTCCTTGCCTCTGGGCCTTTGCCCTTGCTGTCCCCTCTGCCAGGAACACCCTCATTCCCACTCGGCCTGGATAACTCCCATGCAGCCTCCCACAGGGAGCTTAATTATCACTTCCCCGAGAGACCTTCCCAGCACCCAGATTCAGTCCACCCTGTTAGTCAGTTACATAGCACGTGTACTTCTTCCTAGCACTTAATCTCCTTTTGCAAATACATATGTACTACTGTGATAGTTTTGTTTGTTTAATGTCTGTCCCACTGGACTATAAATCCATGAGGACAGAAGTGTCATCTTGTTAGCTGCTATATGCCCAGTACCCATAGTTAGTGTTGATGGAATGAAAGAAGGAAGCCAGGAATTAAACAAGGAAAGAAGGATGGAAAGAAAGGAGGAGGGGAGGAAAGACGGAATGGAGGAGAGAGAGAGGGACAAAGGGAGGAGGGAGGAGGAAGGTAAGATGGAAGGACTAGAGGCAGGAAACTGGAGGTCATCTTTGGATCCACAGTCTGCAAGTATTCTAAGATTCAGGTCAACAGAAGGCGGGAGATTGGTCAGTGTCTGTGGAAAACGGATCTTAAACAGCTCCATCAGGGGACAGAGGCAGAGCAGAGGCACTGGGCCCAAGTTCTAATCTGAGTGCTTTCCGTCCACTCCTGCTGCTGCTTCTTTTTTGTTTTTTTTTTTTTGTTTTTTTTTTTGTTTTTTTTTTTGTTTTTTTTTTGAGACAGAGTCTCGCTCTGTCACCCAGGCTGGAGTGCTGTGGCCGGATCTCAGCTCACTACAAGCTCCGCCTCCCGGGTTCACGCCATTCTCCTGCCTCAGCCTCCCGGGTAGCTGGGACTACAGGCGCCGCCACCTCGCCCGGCTAGTGTTTTTGTAGTTTTTAGTAGAGACGGGGTTTCACCGTGTTAGCCAGGATGGTCTCGATCTCCTGACCTCGTGATCCGCCCTTCTCGGCCTCCCAAAGTGCTGGGATTACAGGCTTGAGCCACCGCGCCCGGCTCTTTTTTGTTTTTTTTGAGGAGTCTCAGTCTGTCGCCCAGGCTGGAGTGCAGTGACGCGATCTTGGCTCACAGCAACTTCGCCCCCTGGGTTCAAGTGATTCTCCAGCCTCAGCTTCCTGAGTAGCTGGGATTATAGGTGCTTGCCACCACACATGGCTAATTTTTGTATTTTTAGTAGAGATGAGTTTTCTCCATGTTGGTCAGGCTGGTCTGAAGCTCCTGACCTCAAGTGATCTGCCTGCCTCAGCCTCCCAAAGGGTGAGGCCTCATCACAAATGCTGATTTGGGACGTGCATCTTGTTCTACGAGCCACATTGCTGCCACTTACAGAGGTTGACTGTTACTGCTCTTGGGCCCTCTTGAGTGGCAGTGGGTTTTGCCAGCAGTTACTGAGATCTCCCTTTAAAGTCTCTGTATTCCTGTTATAATTGTTATGACCTCAAATGACCTTCTCTTTCCAGAGATCTCTGGGAAGGGGTCTCTTCAAATGGGCATCCCACCTACTACTGCATACTACAGCTCCTATTACACACTAGGCATTATAATACTGTGACTTTACCACCTGGTGAGTGACTTTTTACATCTTTCTTCATTTTCGTTTCATATTTCTTGATTTATCACCTGCGTGAGAAAAAGCTGTCCCTGGTAATTTTCTCCATTTAGTGTTTATCATCCTTAGTTCATGTTAAAACAGAAATATTTCTCTTTTAATCTTTTTTTTGGGGGGGGTAATGGGGGGACAGAGTCTCATTCTGTTGTCCAGGCTGGAGTGCAGTGGCGTGATCTCTGCTCACTGCAGGCTCAACCCCCTGGACTCAAGTGATCCTCCCATCTCAGCCTCCTGAGTAGCTGGGACTACAGGCACACACCACCACACCCAGCTAATTTTTGCATTTTTGGTAGAGATGGGATTTTGCCATGTTTTCCAGGCCAGTCTCAAACTCCTGGGCTCAAGTGATGTGCCCACCTTGGCCTCCCAAAGTGCTGAGATTACAGGCATGAGCCACTGTGCCCGGCAAAACAGAAATATTTCTTATTCAAGATTTACTCAATAATTTGTAGGCCACTATTTATACTCTTTTTATCAGCTCAGTAATAATATTTTCTGGGTCTATTGTAAGTTCTTATTGTCTTCATAGTTTTATTAGCCATAAAATGAAACTAAATAGAGTAACAGTTGTTTAATTTAACATCTGAATCTTATTCTTGTTCAGGAAATAATTTAGATAAAAATAACTATTGTATACCCTGAATGGTGTATGAATCGACATATGGCTGTTTATAGAATTCCATTCTATTAATAATTTTAGAGTTTCCTGGTTTCTTTCTGATACTAATAGAAATCCAACCTCCCACTCCCTCTCCACCCGTCTAAACTTGCTATATCTGGGAATTTGGGCTGTGAGGTAAGGGAGGGGCCTCAAAATCTGAAAGCTGTCATCCTTCACTGGGGGGATCTGACCTCAAGGAGAAAGAACTTTTCTCAGAGGTCAAATATTCACACGTGCAGAAAGAACTCTTCCTTACTGCAAGTGAAGACCAGGTCTGGACGCATCATCCCCTGAACCTGCAGGGAGCAAGAGGCAACACAGAATGGTGCAGCTGGTGAACACACTGCACTCTAGGCGTGGCCCTGGGAGCTGTGCTATCGCATCTAGGAGTGGCCCCAGAAACTGTGCTGTTGGAATGTAGGGGTGGCCCAGGGCGTTGTGCTGTTGCATCTGGGAGTGGCCCTGGGAGCTATGCTATTGCACCCTAGGAGTGGCCCAGGGAGCTGTGCTATCGCATCCTAAGAGTGGCCCCGGAAACTATGCTGTTGGACCCTAGGAGTGGCCCAGGAAGCTGTGCTGTTGGACCTGCCTGGAGAAACCCTCAGAGATGTTCTGGAGGCTCATAACTGTGGGCAAGAGGATGGCCAGGTAGCTGGGAACTGGCTCAAACAGATGCAAGCAAAGGAGCTGGTCTGAAGAGTGTCTGGGGACAGGAAGAGGGGAGCAGAGGATCTGGGCTGATTTTCCAGCTCTGTCCAGGAGGCAGCCTGCTCTGGAGGAGGCATTCACTCTCCAGGCCCTGCCCACCACACAGTGACTTCATCTGGGCTGGCGAGAAGGCCTCCAGCGACCCACACAGCTTCCTGGGTTGTGGTTCCAGACTAAGCCATGGGCAGCTGCTGGACAAGAATGTAACAGGACCTGGAAAGTTACTCCTGATCTCCTTCTACCCACAGTCAGGAGGCAAAACCCACCTTCAGGTTGTCTCTACTATTAGCCAGCCAGGGCCCTGGACCCTAGCACATCCCTAGGGGAATAGATGTGAAGTCACAATTCTGTCTCTGCAAAGGTTGTACCCAGACTTGGGCCCCAAAGCACAAGCCCAAATGAAGCCCTGAAGAACAGCCACCCGCTGCCTCTCCCACCCTCTTCTGCCTCACTTCTCCTCCTGCTTCACTATTTTCCTTTGGATTTCCCTCTCTAGGTCTCTGTCTTCTGTCCCTGCCTTTGTCTCTCTGCCTGTCTCCCCATCAGACCTACCTCCAGTAGCAATCTGACTTTCTTCTTTCTAGGGCAATAAATAAAGCCCAAAGGAGGAAAAGCAATGAGAAAAGTGAAGGGGAAGGTGTTTTTCGCCCAATCCCCTTGCAAAGTCTGTAGGATGGGGAGACCGAGGCACACCGGGGCAGAGACTTGAGGCAAGTGAGGCCAATGAATGCCAGCCATTTGCTGGGCACCACAGCACAACTGTGTCATGAGGGAAAGAAAACCTGAACTCACGGTGCGGAAAGTCCATTTGGCATTGGGAGTAATTTTTACCACTTAGCTGGGGCAGAGAAGGCAAAAAGCTACAGTTGGGCTTTCGCTGCTGGCCATGTTGGAGTCAGTAGTACTGGACTTGCCCTCAAGACCTAAACAACAAAACATACAGAACAACTGTTTCTAGTCACTGGGTCATAGGCAGCACCGGACTGGAATTGGTGTTGGTTTTTGTTTTCCACACAGCAGAGCATTTCACCGAAGGACTGTAATTGTTGAGAAAGAGGAATACATGAGGTGAGGCCTGCATTTGCCTTACATTTCTACCCATAGCACTTTCTAGATGGCAGAGATCAGATTGCAGACCTGCTGAAATGGCTGGAATTTGAAAGCCAGTATACCTGTTATGGGCTGAACTGTGTCCCCCCAAAATACGTATGTTAAAGCTCTGACCCCAAGTCCCTCAGAATGGGACTATAGTTGAAGATAAGGCCTGGAAAGAGGTTATTAAGTTAAAAATGAGATTGTCAGGGTGGGCCCTAATCTAATCTGACTGGTGTCCTTCTAAGAGGAAATTTGGACATACAGAGAGACAACTTCATTTGGTACTCCTAGCCTCTTGAACTGTAAGAAGGAAACTGTAGCAGCTACAGGGGTTCCTGGTGGGCGATTGGCTAAGGGCTAGGTTGCTATGCACAGGGAAAGACTTCACAAAGCCCAGCAGAGAGTGGCTGCTGTGGGCTGAGAGCTGAACAGGGTTACCACAGTTCGTGCAGGGCCCAGAGACAAAGTTCTAGTCCAGCAAAGAGAAGTGAGACCTCAGCGAGCACTTCAAGCATCTAGGAGTAATCTCAGAAAAAACACACCTTAGGAGTAACAACCACGCTCTACAGTAAGTGCCATACTCTGGGACTGAGGAGAAAACACATAGCAAAGAAAAAAAACAAAAAACAAAAACTAGTCTGGCAGGATCAAGACGATCCACCTGTAATTTAATGTGTACCAGAACAAAACTCGATACCTTTTAAAGAAAGAAAATATAAACTGGATTCCCTACAATGTATCATCCATAATATTGGACATATAATAAAACATCTTTAGACATGAAAAGAAGCAGGAAAATGTGGCCCATGATAAGCAAAATAGACCCATAATTGTTTATTGTAAGCTAATAAAAACAGGCCCCCAAATAACAGAGATGTTAGAATTAGTAGATAGAGACTCTTAAACAGCTATTATAAATATGGTCAGGGATTTAAAAGAAAAAGATATACATAACGAGTGAGCAAATGTAAAATTTTAGCAGAAAATTGGAAGCTATAAAAAAGATACAAATGGAAATTCTAGAACTGAACACTATGAGATCTAAAATTAAAAATTCACTGGATAAACTTAATATCAGATTGGAGCCTGCAGAAGAAAGGACCTACAGTAACCTTGAAAACAGATCAACAGAAATGATCCAGTCTGAAGACTGTAGAAAAAAATATTTTTTAAAAAATTACCAGAGACCCACTGACCCATGAAACAATATAAGTTATTGATATGGTTTGGCTGTGTCCCCACCCAAATCTCATCTTGAATTGTGGCTCCCATAATTCCTACATGTTGAAGGAGGGACCCAGTGAGAGATAATTGAATCATGGGGGCGGTTTTCCCCATACTTTTCTCATGGTAGTGAACAAGTCTCAAGAGATCTGATGGTTTTGTAAGGGTTTCCCCTTTTACTTGGCTCTCATTTTCTCTCTTCCCTGCTGCCATGTAAGACATGACTTTCACCTTCCACTGATTGTGAGGCCTCCCCAGCCACATGGAACTGTGAGTCTATCAAACCTCTTTTTCTTTATAAATTACCCAGTCTTGGGTATGTCTTTATCAGCAGCAAGTGAGTAGACTAAAACAGTTATCTAACATATATAATTGGAGAATCAGAAAGAAAGGAAGAAGAGAATGAGCAGAAAAGAATATTTCCAGCAAAAAATGGCTGAAAATTCCCACACATTTGGTGAAAAACATGAATCTACAGATCTAAGAAACTCAGGGAACTCCAACCAGGGTCAATACAAAGAAAAACACACTAGCCACATCATAATCAAACTCCTGAAAACTGAAACACAGGAGAAAAATCTTAAAAACATCCAGAAGTGTTGGGAGGGCAAGAAGGACACATTAAGAACTACAAGTGACAGCTGACTTCCCATAAGAAACGGTGATGAGGAGACTATGGAACAACATTCTTCACATGCTAAAAGAAAATAAAACCCTGTCAACACAGAATTCTATATCCAGTGAAAATGTTTTTCAAAAATGAGGGAATACAGTTTCAAAAACTCAAATAAAATAAAGGCTAAGAGAATTCATTGTCAGCACATATGCATGCAAGAAACAATAAAGGAAGTTATTGAAGCTGAATGGAAATGTTACTACATGGAAACTGGTCTGCAGGAAGAAGAAAGAACATTGGAAAATAAATACGTGGGTAAATATAAGACTGTCTTTTTTCTTTTTTAATTATTATTTATTTATTTTTGAGAGTGAGTCTTGCTCTGTCTCCCAGGTTGGAGTGAAGTGGCACGATCTTGGCTCACCACAACTGCCACCCCCTGGGTTCAAGCAATTCTCCTGCCTTGGCCTCCCAAGTAGCTGGGATTACAGGCACCCACTACCACACCCAGCTATTTTTTTTGTATTTTTAGTAGAGATGGGGTTTCACCATGTTGGTCAGGCTGGTCTTGAACTCCTGACCTCATGTGATCCACCTGTCTTGACCTCCCAGAGTGCTGGGATTACAGGTGTGAGCCACCATGCTCTGCCCTTTTAAAAAATTATTTCAAAGAAAACTGTTAAAAATAATAACATCATGTTGTTAGGTATACAACATATATAGAAGTGACATGTATGACAATAGTGGCACAAAGGATGAGGGAGCATGGAATAATTCCATTGTAAATTCTCACATTTTTCATGAAGTAGGACAATATTAGGCAATCAGACTTGATGCATTAAGGAAGCAAATTCTACTTTCTAGAGCTCCAGTGACAGATGCATCATCATGGAGGGATCTCAAAAGCATGCTAAGTGAAAGATGCCAGACATAAAATACTATATCCTATATGATTCAATTTATGTGAGCTTTTTAAAAGTGTAAAACCATAGTGACAGGAAGCAGATCAGTGGTGGTTTGAGGCCAGGAATCTGGAGAGGGTATCAACTACAAAGGGGTGTGATTTGTTTTGGGAGGGGGACAGTTTTGCTCTTCTCGCTCAGGCTGGAGTGCAATGGCGTGATCTTGGCTTACTGCAAATTCTGCCTCCTGCGTTCAAGTGATTCTTCTGCCTCAGCCCCCTGAGTAGCTGTGATTACAGGTGCCCACCACCTTGTCCAGCTAATTTTTGTATTGTTAGTAGAACTGGGGTTTCCCCATGTTGTCCAGGCTGGTCTCAAACTCCTGACCTCAGGTGATCCACCAGCCTTTGCCTCCCAAAGTGCTGGGATTATAGGCGTGAGCCACCGCACCCAGTCAGTGTAAAGAAATTTTTTAGTGAATTGGAACAGCTCTATATCAAGATTGTGGTTTTAAAAATGAAACATACAGCATGCATTACCAAAATTCATCAAACTGTATACCTAAAGGGAGTGGATTTTATTCTTTATAACGTGTACTTCAACAAAACTAAAATATTTCAGAAATACAAAATTTGTGTAAAAATACAAAGAACCCAGAGTATCCGATTTTGAAAAAGGAACTAAAGTTGGAGAACTTATACTATATTATTTCGGCATTCTGGGACTTAGGACTCACCCTGGGGAGCAGTATAGTAACCAAACACTGTGAGGGGAAGCTACAGTCAGAATGAAAGGGTGGGGCCTTTCTCTCAGGCTCTCCACGTGGCATGCATCACCAGCCAGGCTCATGTTTGCAGCAATGGCTTCCTATTTTTCTCTGAGTCACACTGAAATTCTTATAATAGCCTAGAAGACCATGTTGTGCTGGCTCATGTTCTCCCCAGCCTCCTCTCCTCCATTCTTCCCCTCCATCATTCTTTTGCAACCACATTGGCCTTCTTGCTGTTCTTCAAACTCACCAGGCATGTTAAAGCCTTTGCTCTGGCTGTTCCCTCTGCCTGGAGTGCCTTCTCCCAGATATCCCTGGGTCACTCCCTCCCTTCCTTCCAGTCTTTGCACACATCTCACCTTCTCAACAAGGCCTGTGCGGATGCCCTTATTTAATACTGCAAACCACCTTCTCTCTCGCTTTCTCTACTGGCTTCTATGCCTCTATTTTTGTTTTTGCTATGCACTTTAACCTTCTAGTATACTTTACACTTTACTTATTTCTTATGTCTGTTGTTTATTGTCTGTGTTGCCGTGCTGGAAAGCAAGCTCCATGAGGACAGAGAGGTTTATTAGCTTATTTATCAATATACCCCAGGATGTAAAAACACTGCACAATACACAGTAGGCTTCAATAAATATATGCTGAACAATGAGCAAAATTTCATGTCTTTTGTCCATTGCTCTTTTCGTTATCTTTTTCTTATTGATTTGTAGAAGGTCTTTATATATAATTAGCTGCATGTGGCCTCTGCTGGTTTCATATGTGACTGATATTTTCTTCCAATTTGTGACTTTGACTTTTTTCACTCTCCTTATGATTCATTTGATGAGCAGAAGTTCTTAATTTTAATGTAGTCTGATCTACCAGGTCTCTCCTCTATTGCTTATGTTTTTGTGTCTTGTTTAGAAACCCTTCCTTGCCTGAGATCATAAAGATAATCTCTGTTATCTTCTAAAAGTTATACAACTTTGCCTTTTAAGTTAGAGTATGGAGTATACATGGAATTGAGTTTTGTGAAGAATGTGATGTATGGGCACAGTTTTATTTTATTTTCTATATTGAAAACCAATTATCCCCACACTATTTATTGAATAGCCCAATCTATCCCAACAAATCTGCAGTGCCCATTCTTGTCATGAATTAGATTTCCACATATGCACTTCTCTTTATGTATTTGTTTATTCCTATACTAAGACACAGTCTTAACTATAGCATTAAAATATTCTTGATTTCTGGTAGTACAAATCTTCCCTTACAAGTTCATTTCCTACCTATGACATGTTTTAAAGTTTTTATCCAATGCATAAATTGCTTACATTTTTTAAATAAAATGTATAGGTATAGTAAAATATCTAACTAGGTGGAAATGTTCATGAAACATAGGTTTCAAAATCAGGTTACAAAACACTTTGCATAGATGGTTTTAATTTGAAAAAATTAAAAATTGTTTTTATATTCAGCATAAGTTTTTTAAAAAAGGAAAGGCCATCTTCCTAATTACTAACAGTGATTCTGTCTCTCTGGTTGGTGAAATCGTGGGTACTTTCTATTATCTTCTTTGTCTTTATCTCTATTTTCCAAATTGTCTATCAGGAGCATGAGAATTCGCCATGAGAACAAAAATTAACTTTATAATTATTTTTAGGTAATGATGTGTAACAGGAAGAACAGAAACGCAATGTGCAGGAGGGGGCAGGGCTCGTCTGGGGTGGGGGCGTGTGGGCGGGCAGGAGGCCTCGCGGCCCAGATGTCCCTTGCGGTGCCTGGGAGGACAGAGCCACCGTCACAAAAAGAAACCAGAAGGAGGAGCTAATTTTGGGGCAAGGAGAAAATGTTAATCTGGTGCTTGGACTTCTTGAATTTGAGGGCCCGATAAGGCAGCAGGGGAAGAGTCCCGCCCAGAGCCAGAGCCCGAGGCTGGAGCTCCCAGAGCGTCTGAGTTAGGGCGGGAGGATTTGAGGAGCTGAGAGCACAGCAAAGAGACCACTAAGGATGGAGGGGGCAGGAGAGGGGGTCCCAGGACAGCCCGCTGGGGACTGGACGGGACCTGGGGATGAGGAGGAGCTAGAGATTGGGAGCAGGCTGGTAATCCGGGGTCAGATTAGGAGAGTGTCATGGACACCAGGTGGGAAGAGGACGGAAGAAGAGGGGGATGGTGGGGAGGAGGGATGGTGCCAGCCAAGGAGAGACGGCTCTGAGGAAGGACGTGAGCAGCCACGGGACCACAAGACAGCAGCTTCAGGGAAATAAACCCCTGCAGAGCCACAGTCGGGGCTTGACTAAGGGGAAAGGGGGAAGGCAAGGAGCCCAAGGGGTTTTGTTTTATTTAGAAGCTTCCTGGTCAGGGAAATGGAAGCCAGGAAGCTGCTGCGTACAGCAGCTGGGAAGGGTGATGGTTGAGGAGAGCTGTTGCTGTGGGTAAGGAAGCAATGCTGGGGGAAATGATTAAAACAGAAGAAAATGCAAGATGTTTAAGGAGTCAAGTGGGTATGGGGCCCAGGGCTCAAATGAAGCACTTGGAAGCCCACTGAAAATACTGGCACACTTTGAGAAAAAACAGATTATGGTGAACGATGCTTCAACGTGGCGAGAAAGGGCTCGTGGGTTCCAACCCAAAGAAGGTGCAGTGTGAATAATACACCATTCACACAAGAGCTCACACTTACACAATAGCAGGCAATGTCCTAGACACTACTTCTGTTCCTGGGACAGCCTATGACAAAGAAGCCATTATTTTCCCCATTTTTACAGATGAAGAAACTGAGGTACAGATAGGTAAAGTAAAACATCCAGGGTTCTACAACTAGTAAGTAGCAGAGCTGGGATATGAACCCAGACAGTAAGTCTGGCTCACATGTCTCATTGTTAACCACTACACTACGACATCCGAAGAAGAATTTAGTTTGACCACTTGTATTGGTCTGTTCTCACACTGCTCTAAAGAAATACCCGAGACTGGGTAATTTAGAAAGGAAAGAGGTTTAATTGACTCATAGCTCCACGTGGCTGGGGAGGCCTCAGGAAAATTACAATCATGGTGGAAGGTGAAGGGGAAGCAAGGACCTTCTTCACATGGCGGCAGGAGAGAGAAGAGTGAGGAGTGAAGGGGGAAGTGCCCCTTAAAAAACATCAGACCTTGTGAGAACTCACTCACTATCACTAGAACAGCATGGGGTAAACTGCCCCCATGTTCCAATCACCTCCCACCAGGTTCCTCCCTCAACACCTGGGGATTACAATTCAAGATGAGATTTGGGTGGGGATGCAAAGCCAAACCATATCACCACTCAAACCACAGGAGTTTATGAAGCTGGATATGCCTGGAGGAATGCCATTCCCCCTCCGGGAAACAGAGAATTAATCCCTGCCCTGCCCACCACACAGGGATGCGATGAGAGCCAGGTGGGAGTGCCCTTTGGGAATGCTTAAGGATTCATCAGATGTAACTTGCTGTTCCTGTGAATCAAGTGTTTTCTCAGGATCCTAGGAACAAGGCCACCTGCTGAGGGCTCCAGCTCCTATGCGGAGACTGCAAATGGGGAGATGGAGGGAGCCAGCTGTGAGGGCCTGTGCTGGGAGCAGCTGGACTTGAGCCATCCTGGTTTTGAGGCACTATCCAGTTATGCTCAGGTGTGCTAAGAGAGGCAGACGGGAAAGGGGAAAGGATGATTGAACCCCCAAAAGAGAATGATTTTTTTTATGAATTACCTGCTCTACTTTACATGATGTGCAGGGCACTTCCCTCAACCATCTCACAGAATCCATCTTCAAGATGTACCTATCACATCAGTATAATCATTTGCATTTCACAGATAAGGAGACTAAGGTTCATGGCAGTTCAGAAACTTCCCAAAGCCATGTGGATTGTGAATGGCAGGGCAGAACTGAGATCCAGACGCCAACACACAACTCTTAGGTTAGGACTGGTGTGGTGGTTACAGGATTGGAGGAGGGGCCAGAGGGAAAAGGGATTCTAGAGGATTCTGGAGGTCTGGAGGGGGGCTTCCCTGACATGGCTAGCTGGGAGACGCAGGATGTAGAGCAGAAGGTAAAGGAAACCTCCTTCTCTACTTGAAATGTGACCCTAAAGTAATGATTCCTAAACATTAAGGTCACAGAGTCCTTTTGGAAGCTGATAAAAATTGGACTCTCACCTCAGAAAAGATATTCAGGTTTTTTTCACATGGTATTAGGGGGTTCATGGCCCCTCCAAATCAGCCAGTCCATGCAGGAGCTGAGCCCAGGACAGGCTCTGATGACCGATGCATTGGCCATCCCATCCCAGCCAAGTTCCTGCTTGTCTGTGTGGAACCACGCTAATAATAGTGTAGTTTGATGAATGCATTAGGGCGCTTTGTGATGCACAGGTCAGATCCCTTTTTACAACGGAAGGACTTAGTCCCCAGCTGCTGGGAGTGCTGCCACCCTGACAGGCCTCATCCCTCTTCAGGAACTGTCGACCAAAGAAAGTCACCTTATCCAAAGTCAAACCTTCTTCCCAGGGCAAACCACTTCAGCAGCTGACTCTGGAGAGCTCTGCAGGGCCACCTGTGCTTCAGAGCTTCCCAGGGGTCAGGGAGGTCTTCACAGGGCCTGTGCTGCAGCCTAGCCTCTTCTGCCCAATCCTGCTTCCCCTCCTCAGGTGTGGATTCTGAGGACATGCCCAGATAAACCCCCATGTGCCACTCACCCTCTCAGAGAACCCAACAGTGACACACAGACTCTGCTTTAGTCAGGAAAGTGACCGGCAAGGGAAATCTAAGTCTTGTCCCCTTTTTGCAGATGAGAAAACTGAAACTCAGAGATGGCCACTTGCCCAAGGTCACACAGCTAGCAATGGTGCAGCCAGGGTTTGAACCCAGTGTTTTGGAAGCCAAACCTCACAGCCGCTGTACCCTTCTGGCATCTGGAGGTGGTCAGCCCCTGAAGAACATGCCAAGAAGGGGAGGCGAGGGCTCGATTAGTGTGAAATGGGGGCAGGTCCCTTGGTCCTGGAAGGCTGCAATGTGTTCCCCTGCTGCCTGGGCACATTCAGGGTTGGACACCTTCCCCAGTCACCCAGAGGCCAGCCACAGGCAAGGAGGAATGATGGCAGCGTCTGGGTTGAGCTGCACTGCAGGCCACCTGAGCCACTCTCTCATCGATGCCCTAACTGCCTGAAGTGGAAGAGCAAGAGCTCAGGTTCTAGGTCCTACAGGACAGCAGGTGCCCACAGGTCACACCCTCACCAGGAAGGCCACCTGCTGTCCTCTAAGGAGCCCTAGACCTGGGTGTGTGCCACCCTACCATTTACTAGCAGGGGGCCCTTGAGCAGGTCACTCAGGTCATACCCCATCTACTTCATGCCCCTGGCATCATTTAGGGTGACCTCGGTGTCTATATGAAGGCCCGTTCCTGGGGCCAGTCTCCTGGGTCCTGTGTCTGCAGCTCCCTAAGGTACCCACACCCAAGCTGACTCCCTGCAGCCCCGTCCCCACCAGTCCCCTTGCTCCCAGCCTATCAGGCTAGTGGGGACACTCCCTGGCTGGGCCAGCCTGCTTGCCTGATCAGCTGAGCCATGCTCCTGTTGATGCCCTAACTGCCCGAAGTGGAAGCAGGGTCTCAGGCGCCCTGTGTCCCAGAATGCCCCCCACATTAGCACACACGTTCTGTTGTCCCATCATGATGTCCCAGCAGCACAGACGTTTTGTAACTGTCAAGAACGTGGCAGAGCATGGAATCCGTTACATAAGTGATCTAGCTTAAGCCATGGTGCATCCTGTTTGTTTTGTGACAGGGCAGAAATGGAAAATTTTGCCTCAAGGTGGAAATATAAAGCAAAGACAAACTATGAGAGCGTCTTGCAGAGAGGCCTGTGTGCTGTGTGTGTCCTCTTCTGCTCCTTACCGTTCCCTGGCTGACGTGGGACCTGCGCAACTCCCTGGCCTCGTTGTCTGCCTTCCACACTCATCCATCAACACCCAGTCCAGATCAGCTCCACTCCCACAGTGCCTCTAGAAGGAATAATGGCATAACCTTGCAAACTGATGCCACATAAAGCCATGGTTTTTAACCTCAGTGGGGCCTCTGCACCCCCTGGCAATCCTCTGGGTTGTCCCCACTTCTCTTGGCAACTGTTTTCAATGTTCATAACCTGCCTCAAGTCCTCCTCTACCAACCCTGCAGACAATCTTGCTCCCACAGCCCTGATGCCCACCAAAGCTTCCAGCTGTGCCCTGCTCTGACGTCCTTGTGCCCTCTGCAGATTTAGTCTGTGCCACCCGCCTTGTCCTCCTTCATTCCAGAACAGTCCAGGCCATGGTTCTGTCCTCTTCCTGCTGGCGGCCCCAAAGCCTGTTAATATGCTCGCAATGTCCACTTACTCCACCCTGGGTCTCTCTAGAGCTCTGGCCCTCTCTTTTCTCCACATCTCAGCTAAGCTTTTTGGAAGAGCAATCTATACTCTCAGATACCAACATTAATGAGAACAAAAATAAAATATTACAAATACAATTCAGCAGAATAATAATACAAATAATAACATAACGACAAAGGAAAGTTTTTTCCAGGAATTTGAAAATCATCAACATCGGGAAATCTCTCTCTCTCTCTCTTTTTTTTTTTTTTTTTTTTTGAGACAGAGTTTCACTCTTGTTGCCTAGGCTGGAGTACAATGTGCGATCTCGGCTTACTGCAATCTCTCCCTCCTCGGTTCAAGCAATTCTCCTACCTCAGCCTCCTGAGTAGCTGGGATTACAGGCATGTGCCACCATGCCTGGCTAATTTTGTATTTTTGGTAGAGATGGGGTTTCTCCATGTTGGTCAGGCTGGTCTCGAACTCCCGACCTCAGGTGATCAGCCCACCTAGGCCTCCCAAAGTGTTAAGATTACAGGTGTAAGCCACTGTGCCCAGCCTTGGGAAATCTCTTAATGCAATTTATCTCATGAATAGATGAAAGGAGAAAAATCATACAATCATTTGATAGAAGCCCAAAGGACATTTGATAAAATCCAATATACTTAAAGTATATATATATTCTTACTAAACTAGCAATAAAGAGATAATCCCAAAGCAGGATAAAGAACAAATCTAAACCAAGAGCTAATGTTATACTTAAAGATAAAACTCTGACCTGCGAATGCATAAGAATTTCATTGATGAACGCTATCATGAAATATTGTTTGGAAGTGAGTTCTAGTCAAAAGAAAAATAAGACCGGGCACGATGGCTCACACCTGTATCCCAGCACTCTGGGAAGCCAAGGCATGAGGATCACTTGAGTTCGGGAGTTCAAGACCAGCCTGGCCAACATGGTGAAACCCCGTCTCTACTAAAATACAAAAATTAGCCAAGTGTGCTGGCACACACCTGTAATTCCAGCTACTCGGGAGGCTGAGGCAGGAGAATCGCTTGAACCCAGGAGGCAAAGGTTGCAGTGAGCCAAGATGGGGCCACTGCACTCCAGCCTGGGAGACAGATTGAGACTTCGTCTTAAAAAAGAACAAAAAAAAAGAGACTTTTTCTTTTTTTAAAAAAATGTGGTTTAATTATTGTAAAGAGGGAGTTAAAAACTTGATTGACTTCATAGAAAATCTGAAGATCAAGTGAAAATTATAATTAATAAGATAGTTTAATAAGGCAGTTATAAAAGAAATGTAGATAATTTTATTAGCTTTTAAATACAGTGGCAACCACCAACCTGAAAATAGAATAGGAAAGAGAATTTCATTCACAATAGCAACTAAAATATAAAATATTAGGGAAGAATTTAAACAAGAAGAGTGCAAACCTCCGTAAAGAAAAGCCCTCATGCTTTACTGAACAATTTGAATTAAGAGGAGGCCATACTTTGTTTCAAGATGAGAAGACTTGATATTGTAAAAATGTCAATCTTGTCCAAATTCACATATGCATTTCCCATAATTGCAATCAAAACCTCAATTGAGTTTTGAGTAGAATTTGATAAAATGAATCTCACATTAATCTGGATGAATAAGTATGAGGAAATTCATAAGAAAATGTCGGGGAAAAAGACTGAATTAGAACAGGGCACACTTGTCATACCAAGTATGAAAAAGGTATATTTTTAAACCTGTAGTAATTGCAGCAGTAAAATTCTGGTGTCAGAGGAAACAGACAGATCAAAGGAGCAGAATATAAAATCCAATTGGCACTTCAAGTTGGTGAGGGAAAGAAGGTGCTATTCAAGAAATGGTGCTGGGATAACACGAAGGCTGTTTTCTCCTCATTTGAGGAAAGGAAGGGAGGAAGGGAGAAAGGAAGACAGGAAGGCAGGAAAGAAGGAAGGAAGGAAGGGAGGGGGGAGGGAGGGAGGAATACCTAAAGTGGGGGTACCTGTATGTGTCCTTTCAAGGCATCCTATATCTATACAAAATTATTTATATAGAAAAAAGTAGTCATTTGTCTGCCATGTATGCTTGCAAATATCTTTCCCCAATTTATCGTAAGATATTATATATGTGGCTTTTTTCTAGTGCAGAAGTAAGTCATTTTTATATAGTTAGTTAGTTTATTTATTTATTTATTTATTTATTTATTTATTTATTTATTTATTTATTTATTTTTGAGACAGGGTCTTGCTCTGTCACCCCTGCTGGAATGCAGTGGCTCAATCTCAGCTCACTGCAACCTCGGCCTCCTGGGTTCAAGCGATTCCCCTGCCTCAGCCTCCCGAGTAGCTGGGATTACAGGCGCATGCCACTACATCCAGCTGATTTTTTAGGTATTTTTAGTAGAGACGAGGTTTCACCATGTTGCCCAGGCTGGTCTTGAACTCCTGGCCTCAAGCAGTCCACCAGCCTCAAGCAGTCTACCCGCCTTAGCCTCCTAGAGTGCTAGGATTACAGGCATGAGCCACCACGCCCGGCTGATTTAATTTTTATGTGTGTTACGGCTTCATGAGTCTTTCTTTACTCCAAGACTTTGCGTGTGTATGTGTGCATGTGTGTGCAGGGGTGATTGTGTGTGTCTATGCTCCATATTTTCTTCCAGTACTTTTATGACTTCAGCTTTAACTTGAATATTTTCTCCATTATTTTGATGTAAAGAGTAAAGTGGGAATCATCTTTTCTCCTAAATGTGTCTTCAGCTGTCCCAGCCTTATATATTGCACTACCTGTCTTTTCCCATCTGATATGAGATGCCATTTTATGATACACTAAATTCCCATATTAATTTGGGTCTATTTCTGAGCTCTTCATTCTGTTCTGTTAATCCGACCGAATATTCCCATGTACTTCTCTATTTTAATTATGTTTTCATATGTGGTGAAACTGATCTCGTCTCATGGTTGTTGTTTTTTTCTCTTTTTAAAGAAAACTTCCTGGATATTTGTACATATTTATTTTTCTGTATAAACTTAAGAATAAGCTTGTCTGGTCGCAAGAAAAAAGTTATCTAGGTATTTAAGTGTAAAGCATAATTTAGAAGAATTAACATCTTTACAATACTTCGGATCAACATTTTCCAATTCAAGAAGGGAGTTTCTTATTTCCATTTCATGAGTTCTTCTATATGTTCCTCAATAATGTTTTAAAATTCTTCACATGAACCTTGCACGTTCATTGTTATTACAATTGGTTTTCACCTTCCATTGTATTTTTAAACTTCCTATTGCTTTATATGGGAGTGGTATTAATTTGCCATATTAATTTTGTATCAGAAACTGTATAGAATTCTTACTATTTATATTTTTTCCCATTGACTCTCTTGGGATTTCAAGTTGTGAAATCACATCATTTAATATTACTGATATGAACTTACTTCCTGTTTTCTAATTTGGTGCTTCATTTCTTTTTTCCTATTTAACTGCTTTAGTTAATAGTTCATGTAAGTGCTCCTTACTCTGGTGGGAGTTTCATCATACTTTTCTATAGTTTTATCATTAAACTAGACAATGGCTCTAGCTTTAAATAAATAGAAATAGAAAAATGATTGAAACACAAAATAGGTATTTCACAGAAGGAGAAACAAAAATGACTCAGGAATAGATAAAAAGATATTCAACCTTATCTAGAGCATTAGCCTGCTCTTTAAATGCTAAAATCCGGGTTTTGTCCCTGGTCCACCATTTTTCTCACTAGCTGTTCTTTGGGCCACTGCCCCATTGCCCAGCAAAGACTGACGGCCCCTCAGTCTAGGGTTCTAGGACTGACCTTTCCCCAGGGCATCCAATTTGTATCTTCAGCAGGCTCCTAGACATCTTCATTGTCTGAAAGCACCTCAAGCTCAACATGTTCAACACTGAACCAACATCTCAACCACCAAACCTCTACCTTATTTAGTGAGTTGCCTGGTCATCTGCCCATTCCTCCAGGTAAAGCCTCCTCATCCTGTGTGCTCAATGAATCAAGTCTTGCCATGCATTTACCCTCTAAATATTTGCCTTAATTTGCTTTCTCCAACCCTCCAACCCTCCACCCCTTGTCTTGGTTCAGACCACCATATCCTCCCCTACATGGATTGCTGCAATGGCCTCCTAAATTGATTTTTCCTTTTCCATTGCTGACCCATTTAGAATCAGCTTCCAGAATGATTGCTATCAAGGTGTATTTCTAAAACCCAAATTCAATCACATCACTTTCCTTCTGAAAACCCCTAAGTGGCTCTTCACTACCACAGGGATGGAGTCCAAGTCTCTGCCAGAGTCTACATGGCTCCTGTGACCTGGTTCCACCAGCCTTCCTTGTTTTCTGGGCAGCCCATCTTGGATATCATGCTCCAGGGATACTAAAGACAGGTAGTAATACCACACTGGTCATCTTAACCACCAGCCAGCCTCTTGGTCCAGGCTGCCTGCATCTTCCTTCAATGCATGCTGCTTGTCATTTACCACATTTGCCTTTCTTTAAATTAAATTAAATGTAATTTAATTTTTGAGACGGAGTCTCACTCTGTCACCCAGGCTGGAGTGCAATGGTGCAATCTTGGCTCACTGCAACCTCTGCCTCACAGGTTCAAGTGATTCTCCTGCTTTAGCCTCCCGAGTAGCTGTGATTATAGGCATCCGCCATCATACCCATCTAATTTCTGTATTTTTAGTAGAGACAGGGTTTCACCATGTTACTCAGGCTGGTCTCAAACTCCTGACCTCAGGTGATTCACCCGCCTCGGCCTCCCAAAGTGCTGGGATTACAGGCGTGAGCCACTGCGCTTGGACCGCTTTCTAATTTAATACAGAGTTGAGGTCTTACTATGTTGCCCAGGCTGGTCAATAACTCCTGAGCTCAAGCAATCCTTCCGCCTTGGTCTCCCAAAGCACTAGGATTACAGGTATGAGCCACCACACCTGACCACTTAGCACATTTTGATTTGAGGTTTTTATATGTTTTATGCACATGGTTTAAAAAAGTCAAACTATCAAAAGATTGATAATGGATAAAATCCAACCCAAGTCCCTCTCTCCCATCCCAGGTCCACTCCCTGGAGGCAACCACTTTTGACTCTTCAGCTGTTTCTTTGGTATTTATTTTCATATCTCTAAATAATATATTTATACAGTTATTTCCTGATTGATCAAATGTGTATGTCATTTTTACATCTTACATAAGAAAGGAGGGCTTAGTTCTGTCACGTTGCCTGTCCTATTCTATCACTATCTTTGCTTAAATCATGCTTCCATTATTGTGACTATATTAACCTTGTTGCTGCAGAATCAATTAAAGTACAAGGTTACATTTTATTTTTGTATGTAGATTTTGATTTTTTGGTTTTCCAGGGATTTCTAGTTGTTTTTATTTTACTTTTTTTCATGAGCTCCTGTAAACACTCCTCTATGCTTTCTTGAGAAGCTCTGGCACGTAGGAACTTTATCAAGTCTCCGCCTTTTCAGGGCACTCCTTGCCATGAGCCCTCTGTCCTCAGCTCCCTGTGCTCCCTGCACAGCTATCAGCCTGGGACTTCTCCCAACTGCACTGCAGAATGGAGCCATCGTCTCTAGATTTTTCAGTCTGGCTTTCTTGGCTTACTTTTTTATTTTGCTGGAACACATGATTAATAACTTCCATAAATAGGGTGCTGAGTCCTGACATATCTGAAAAGTATCTTTATTCTACCCTTATGCTTGATGATACTTTATCTGAGTGCTGAATTCTGGATTTAAATTACTTTCTCTCTGAGTTTTGAAGGCCAGGTTGCCCTGCATTCTAGGGCCTAATGTTGCCATTAAGAATTCTCTGACAGGGGATGGTGGTACATGCCTGTAGTCTCAGCTACTTGGGAGGCTGAGGTGGAAGGATTGCTTGAGCCCAGAGTTCAAGTCTGCAGCAAGCTATAATCTCGCCACTGCACTCCAGCCTGGGCAACAGAGTGAGACCCGATCTTAAAAACAAAACAAAACAGAATTCTCATGCCACTGTAACATTTATTGGGGATTTTATATTTTCTTTGTGGAAGTTTCTTGGTTATTCTCTTTGTCTCTGATACTCTGAAATTTTAGGTTGACATGCATTGCTGTGGATCTATTTTCATTCTTTCTGCTGGGTGGACTCAGTGGAGTCTTTAAGGCTTCTAAACTTCAGGGTTGAGAATTTTCCAGTATTATGTATTTGATAACTTCCTCCCTTCAATTTTCTTCTCTTTCTGGAACTCCTATAGGCCAGTATAAACTTATCAAATTGATTCTTTTTTTCATTTTTATGATCTTCTCCTTTTGTCTTGTTACTCTGCTTTCTGGGAGATTTCTTCAACTGCATTTTCCAATTCTGCTGAAATTTTATCTTCTACTTCCTGGGGGGTTTCCTTAACTTTATCGCTAATTCTACTGGATATTTTATTTGGGCGGCAGTCATTTTTAAAGTATCTTAATTTCCAAGAGCACTTTCTTGTCCTCTGAGGTTTCCTTTTCAGTATTGTGGACATTAATTCAAGGTTTGTTTTGTTTTGTTTTCAGTTATTTTCTGTTTCTTACGTTATTTCCATTTCCTCAGGGGTTTTCTCTTTGTTTTCCTCGGTCTCAATCACACTGGACTTTCCTTGGGGGTGGATTAGCTTTGGTTATATATTTACACATTTAAGAATAAGACATTGATCATGTGGGAGCTGTGTGTTTGGGAGTGGGGTTTTCTTAGGAGCTGAGTGTGGCTTTTGGGTTTTCAGTGGGAGCTGGCTCAGTGGCATCCTCACATGCCTGTTCTCTGAGACAACTCAGTCATCCTGAGAAGAGACTTCCAATGTTCTGGCTGAGGGGTAGGGCTCTACCTGTAAATACTGAATTTGGTGTAGGGGCTGTGATAGGGCTTTGCCTGTAAATACTGCATTTGGTGTAGGGGCTGGCTGCTTTATAAGTGGACTTTCAAATAATCCCCTTATTCTGGTACCAGCTCTCTCTCTCTTGCTTTCTGCCATACCTGGCCCTTAGGGAACCCCCTCCTAGGAGTTCTCCAGGGGCAAATAAGCTCCTTCTTTCCCAAACCCCTTTCTTTGAGTGCTCTAAGCTAATGCTTCCTCCTCTCTATTACACTGCTATCCCACACCTCTGCTCCACCTGCTCTTCTAGAACTTGGTAGAATCTTCATCTGCTGATGGCCTCTCTTCCTCATTGCGTGTTAATGTTTTCTTTTAAATCTCCTTCCTATAAGTCTAGAGGATGTCTTGGGAGAAAAGGGAGATGAATATGTGTTTAATTCTCCATTTTATGGGACTGTTTCACTGCTGGCTCAGCTCCCAGGGACAACAGCTGCTTCTAAATCATCTTTGTGTCCACAGAGCTGAGCACGGTGAATGGCATAGGTCAGTCAACAGTCTGTAAAATAAACATTGAACGGAATTGAACCTACTGGTCTCACCATAGTACAGTGCCTGGATTAGCCAGGATAACAAGGAGGCACAAGAATGTCACATACAGAATGGTGAATTCTGTCTGGAGAAGAGAAGACATTAGTGGGGAGGCACGGGGTAAAGGGTCACTGATATGGTTTGGATCTGTGTCCCCACCCAAATGTCACATTCAATTGTAATCCCCCATGTTGGGGGTAGGGCCTGGTGGAAGGTGATTGGATTGTGAGGGAGCATCCTTCACGAATGGTTTAGCACCATCCCTTTGGTGCTACTCTCATGATAGAGTTCTCAGGAGATCTGGTTGTTTAAAAGTGTGTGGCACCTCCCCTCTCTCTCTTCCTCATGCTCCAACCACATAAGATGTGCCTGCTGCCCACTTCACTTTCCTCCATGTAAGTTTCCTGAGGCATCCCTAGAAGCTGAGCAGATGCTGCCACGCTTCTCGTACAGTCTGCAGAACCATGAGCCGATTAAACCTCTTTTCTTTATAAATTACCCAGTCTCAGGTATTTTATAGTAATGAAAAAATGGACTAATACAGTCATCTACAAGTATCAAGGATATCTCACGTAGAAGAGCTGACATGTTCTATGTAGCCTTGAAAGGCGTGACCAGGACCAGTCAGAGGTGGGAGATGCTCAATGACAGGTTCAGCTCCTTGTGTGCAATCACTTTCTAACAGCCAGCTCCCTATTGATGGGACAGACGACCTGGAGAGGTGATAAGTTTCCTGCCCTGAGGATGTTCAAGCAAAGCTGGACAACCAGTTATTAGAGCTGCTGTAGAGAGAATTCAACTCACTGAGTGAGAGATCGTAATGAGATCTTTTTTAAACCGCCAGAATAAAAACATCCTCTTTTATAGCAAATATTTGATAATATCCTCTTATTATCCTGAAATAACAGAGTAAAACCCCACTTTTAAAAAACTGACATATTTTAAAAAATCAATACAATTCCCTGATATATAAAACTAAAATGACATAAGTTACAAGAATATGCTTTTCAGCATGTAAATGTTCAGACATGATTATGCATAACAGAATGAAATAATGACATGCTTGCGCCTATATGTAGAATCATCATGAATGCATGTGGTGCAAATGTAGACTGATGCAGGGGTGTTGTTTTAATCACTCAATTACTGTTGGGAGCTTTGCCTTCAGAGATGTGATTTTCCAAAATGACACACAACTCTTAGTAAAGTTTTGACATACAATCTCTCGACTTTTCTGGGACCAACATTATGACAATTTTTTGTTGTTGTTAGAGATGGGGTCTTGCTATGTTCCCCAGGCTGGATTCAAATTCCTGGGCTCAAGCAAATCCTCTCACCTCAGCCTTGAAAGTAGCTGGGACTACAGGCACACCACCATACTCAGTACTCCTTTATTTATATACAGAAACATTCCCAGGAAATTACACTGTTTTTCTATTAACCATAGTTCATAGAGAGTTTGAACAAGTTTTTACTGCTTGGCAAGGCATTCAGAAGCCATGGGAGGATAGGCACAGTAGCTCACGCCTGTAATCCCAGCGCTTTGGGAGGCAGAGGTGGGGAGACCACTTGAGGCCAGGAGTTTGAGACCAGCCTGGGCAGCATAGAAAGACCTCATCTCTATAAAAAAAAAAAAAAAAATTAGCTGGGTATGGTGGCACCTGCCTATAGTTCCAGCTACCCAGGAGGTTGAGACAGGAAGATGGCTTGAGCCTAGGATTTTGAGGTTATAGTGAGCTATGATGGTGCCACTGCACTCCAGCCTGAGTGACAGAGCCAGACCCTGTCTCTCAATAAATAAATAATGAAGTAAATAAAGCCATGGGAGTAAGGGACAGAATTTACTGTGCAGGATTGAATTGTGCATTGCACAAGGCCAGGCGTACCTGGCCTACACCTACTAAATATGGATAGCATTCTTCTAACTGTTGTGCCATTGTAGACATATCCCCACATATGTCCAAAATGCCTGTAGGGGTCACCACTGCCTGAGAACCACTGGACTAGTTGATCGCTAAGGTCCCTTCCAACCCCGGGATCCCCAGAGTCCTTCAGGAGCTGGAGAGTCAACCCTGGGGCAGATGAGCCTGCTAGTCTCCATTCTCTACAGCCATCTGGGCTGGAGGACACAGAGCAGAAGCTGCTTCTGGGTACATCTGTGGGGCTTCCTCTTTCCAAACAGAATCAGCCCAGCTAAGGGACCAGCAGCCCATTAGCCATCATCCCCCAGGAAGAAGGTTCATTGAGTTGGGGTGACTGCCCCTGCATTTGACCTTCCTGAGACAAAGGGCAGGGAAATTTGACCCTGAAGATGGTGGCACCAATGGTGCTCTCACAGCACCCTTGTCCTTCCTTTCTTGCCCTTCAGCTTGCCTAATCCCCAGACTTGAGGGAAACCACCCACCTTCATTCTGCTCACCTCCTGAGTCCCTGGCTGGAAAAAATACAATGCCATGCAGGCTGCTGGGGCCAGTGCAGACAGGGGCCCTGCCTCCCACCTCTGTCCTACTCCCCAGAGGCCCAGCCACTGACTCAGGCCACCCAGCCCAGCATTTCCTCCCAGCTGTCAGCAGATGCCTTTGTGCCTTGTCAGAGAACACTGATGGGAACAATGTCCATCTCTGCTTTCCAAGATTCATTCCTCTCTCTGTGCTCTGAATCCCATCTTCTCCTAGCATCTGGAGAGGCAGCTCTGTAGTTACTTTCTCTCCCTCTGCATCTTTAACCACTTAACTTTTTCCTCTCAGCTCAGAAACTGGCTAATGGCTCCATTATCAAACCCTGTTGCTAGTCCCCATCTCCTGCTTACATTCTCTGCAGCACTTTACTCCACAGTCATGCTCTTTCTCCTGAATGTGTTTTTGTTTTCAGGAGTTCTGTTTCATCTTCTGATCTATCCTTTCAAGTTTGTCTTCGTTGGCTCCTTCCCACTCTCCAACCTCCCTCCCCGCTTCTCCTTTTCCTCTTCCTCCGATCCCCCTTTGAATAATGCGGTCCCAGTGCCCGTTCTCCTCTCCCTTTCCTGCCCTAGGTTACCCCACTCACTCCTATGGCTTCAGCAGCCCCCTGGATGCTGCTGACACCCTGATCTACTTCCAGTCTCAGCTTCTCAGCTCCAGTCCTGAATTCACAATTTCCTGCTCCACCTGTCCAGGCTCGCTCTGCCTCCAGAGTTCTTTTTTTTTTTTTTAGATGGAGTCTCGCTCTGTTGCCCAGGCTGGAGTGCAGTGGCGTGATCTCGGCTCACTGCAACCTCTGCCTCCCGGGTTCAAGCGATTCCCCTGCCTCAGCCTCCTGAGTTACTGGGATTACAGGCACGCACCACCACACCCAGCTAATTTTTGTATTTTTAGTAGAGATGGGGTTTCACCATGTTGGCCAGGCTGGTCTTGAACTCCTAACCTCGTGATCCGCTCGCCTTGGTCTCCCAAAGTGCTGGGATTATAGGCATGAGCCACCGTGCCCGGCGCTCCAGGGTTCTTTACTTCACTGAACGGTGCCACCTCCATGAAGTTGCCTGAACTGCACATCTGGGAGTCATGGTGATCCTCACTCCTTCTCACCCTGTATGCAATCTGCCTAAATCCTGTGGGCCGACATCCTCTCTCAGAGCCGTCTCCTGAACCTGGCCCTCCTCTCCACCCGCTCTGCCATCCTCCTCATCAAGAGGCCTCTGGATTTTTTTTTGTTTGTTTCGTTTATTTTTAATTGTTTTTTTTTTTTGGAGAAATGGAGTCACACTATGTTTCTCAGGCTGGTCTTGAACTCTTTCCCTCAAGCAATCCTCCCTGCTAGGCCTCCCAAAGCACTGAGATTACAGGTGTGAGCCACCACACCCAACCAGCCTCTGGATTCTTTCTGAGTCCCAACTACTGGTGTCGATGACAACCAGGTTCTCTCTATTCCAGTTCTTCTACTTTCTCTTCTGGAGTTCTCTACCACAAAGGCCAATCTGACTCATAACATTCTTCTCCTTCTTACCTAAAGCCTCCAGAGGTACCTCAATGTCCACAGCAAATGCCAAGGCTCCTCTGAAGGACACGAGCACCCTTCATCATCCTGCACTGCTCACCTCCCCTGCAGCTGTCCTGAGCATCTGTTAGCCCTGAACATCCCAGGCCCTGCGAGACCATTCCTTTGCTCCCCACGCAGCAAAGGGCACATTCCTGTGCTCTCTCACACAGTGTGCTCTGCAAGCTTCCATAGGTGCTGGTATTACCCTTGTGTTATAACCAAGAGCTGTATGCCTGCCTCACCCCCGGTTTTGTTCCTCTTTGAATACACAGCACCCTGTGCGTGCTAGCACAGAGCATGTACTCAGTGATTATCAGTAAAATGATTGCATAAATGAATGAGCAGAGGGATTGACTTGAAAATTACACCCTTATCTGCCTCATCATCATACCATTCCCTAGGCCACATTTTAATAGGTATACAAATCACCTGGGAATCTTGTTAAAATGCAGATTCTAGACCAGCCTGGCCAACATGGTGAAACCCTGTCTCAATTAAAAATATAAAAATTAGCTGGGCATGGTGGTGCATGTCTGTAATCCCAGCTACTCGGGAGGCTGAGGCAGGAGAACCTCTTGAACCTGGGAGGTGGAGGTTGTAGTGAGCTGAGATCATGTCATTGCACTCCAGCCTGGGTGACAAGAATGAAACTCCATCTCAGAAAAAAAAAAAAAAAAAAGGAAAGAAAGAAAAGAAAGAGAAAGAAAGAAAGAAAGAAAGAAAGAGAGAGAGAGAAAGAGAGAGAAAGAAAG
>NC_045441.1:117347064-117497631 GCF_002776525.5 Piliocolobus tephrosceles | reverse complement strand
AAGAAAGAAAGAAAGAAAGAAAGAAAGAAAGAAAGAAAGAAAGAAAGAAAGAAAGAAAGAAAGAAAGAAAGAAAGAAAGAAAGAAAGAAAGAAAGAAAGAAAGAAAGAAAGATGCAGGTTCTGATTCAGTGGGTCCAGGGTGCAGCCTGAGATTCAGCATTTCTAATAAGCTCTCAGGGGACACTGATGCTGCTGGTCTGCTGACCATACTCAGAGGAGCAAGGCCCTATCCTATGCCAGTGGTTTTCAAATTTTGCTGAACACTAGAATCATCTGAAGAACTTTTAAAAAATCTTATTTATTTGTTTATTTATTTATTTATTTATTTATTTATTTATTTTCTTTTTTTTTTTTTTTTTTGAGATGGAGTCTCACTCTGTCACCCAGGCTGGAGTGCAGAGGTGTGATCTTGACTCACTGCAACCTCCACCTCCCGGGTTCAAACGATTCTCCTGCCTCAACCTCCCAAGTAGCCAGGATTACAAGTACCGGCCACCACGTTCAGCTACTTTTTGTATTTTTAGTGTAGATGGGGTTTCACCATGTTGGCCAGGCTGGTCTCAACCTCCTGATCTCAAGTGATCTGCCCACCTCGGCCTCCCACAGTCCTGGGATTACAGGCATGAGCCACTGTGCCCGGCCTTAATTTTTTTTTTTTTTAGAGACAGTTTCACTCTATTGCCCAGACTGGATGTGGAATGCAGTGCAGTGGTGCCATCATAGCTCACTGCATCCTAGAACTCTTGGGTTCAAGAGATCCTCCTTCCTTAGTCTTCCCAGTAGCTAAGAATACAGATGCATGCCACCATGCCTGGCTAATTTTTAATTTTTTAAAAATAGAGATGGAGGTGCAGGGGATGTTACCCTGGCTGGTCTCGAACTCCTGGCCTCAAGTGATCCTCCCACCTCAGCCTTCCAAAGTGCTGGGAGCTCTTTGGAAACGTGGGGCTCGAGCCACCACATCTGGCCAAAAGCCTGATTTTTACACTAATCAAATCAGAATGTCTGGGGGAGGGAGACAGCTGTCAGTATTTTTAAAGATCCCCCATGATTCCAATGTGCAGTAAGGTCTGGGAGCCCCTGGCCTATGCCATCTCTCACTTCCTCAGTGATGACCCTTAGCCCTGTGTGCTCCTTAGAATCACCTGGGAGCCTTCACTCCCCACTGGTGCCAGGCAGCACCCAGATGAACTAAATCAGAATCTCTGCAGGTTGAACCTGAGCATTTGTAAACCTCCGTAAGTGATTCTCATATGCAGCCAGGGTGACAGCCTTTATTTTCAGACTCTACCTGTAAGGAATGGCCACAGATATGAGAGATCACTGACTCCAGAAGGAAGAGTAAGTGTGAAGTCAGGCCTGAGGCTCTTTAGCTATGCACTGTGTTTTTGGGAACAAGTCCCCCAAAATCCAGCCATAAACTGGCCCCAAGACTGGCCATAAAATCTCTGCAGCACCGTGGTGTGTCCATAATGGCCCTAACGCCCAAGCTGGAAGGTTGTGGGTTTACAGGAATGAGGGCAAGGAACACCTGGACCACCTAGGGTGGAAAACCGATTAAAGGCATTCTTAAGCCACAAACAAAAGCCTGAGCGATCTGTGTCTTTAAGGGTGTGTTCCTGCTGTAGTGAACTAGCCCAATCTATTCATTTAATCTGGCCCATCCCTTCGTTTCCCATAGGGGATACTTTTTAGCTAATTTAATATCTATAGAAGCAATGTTAATGACTGGTTTGCTGTTAATAAATATGTGGGTAAATCTCTGTTTGGGGCTCTCAGCTCTGATGGCTGTGCAACCCATGATTTCCCACTTCGAACCTCTATATTTCTGTGTCTGTGTGTGTCTTTAATTCCTCTAGTGCCGCTGGGTTAGGGTCTCCCCGACTGAGCTGGTCTCAGCACTGTGTCATCTCAGAGAAGTTAATTTAGCCTCATCTCCAAAATGAGATTTAAAATACACACTCCCACTTCCTTACCCCAATTTTAGTGGAGATGTCTGGAAGTCATCAAGCCTCAAATGGAATTTGGACGAGTGCCCACATAGGAGCCTGTCTTCACCTCCCCGAAATATGGGGGACATCACTGCATCCCAACCCATCAGGTTGGCTTCAAACGCCAAACGCTGGCAGGAAAAGTTTCTATCATGCATGAACTCCCAGCTGCAAGCCCAGCTAGGGAGCAGATGGTTCAGTACAGCCTGGGCCACCAAAGGGAAAGTCACAAGGACTTGCATTCATCGGCAGACTGAGAGGTGGAATCAAACACAACCCCTGCAAAGCAATCTGGCCTGCAGCCTGAATGCTACATGGTGGGCTGGTTGTCCCTGCACAGGGACAGGGCCCACCCGCTGCTCTCAGCACACACCGCAGTGCTGCCACCTGACCCATGGCAATGAGCCTGCAGGTTTGCACCAGATGCCTCTCTTGTGAGCTGACTCTGTAAATCTACCCTGGTGCTGAAGAACAAGCACAAAATGAACACAAATCTCAGGTTCAAATCTAGCCCACTCCTGGTGATATGAGCTTGGAACTCAGCTTTCTTAGCTGCTGTTATTATTTTCTGTTTTATCAGCATCATACACACATATACCAAGTCACTGGGCCAAGCTGGCACACTCCTCTCCCTGGAGGCAGAAGAAACCCTGTGCCACAAAGTGCAAGAGGGTGAGGATAGAGGAGACAGATTCCAGTATGGACAGGTTCTGGGTCCTAGGAACGGGGAATCTTGAGACATATTTATATTAAAACTTGTTTGACACTGGATGCAGTGGCTCACACCTGTAATCCTAGCACATCCTAGCACTTTGGGAGACCAGCCTGGGCAACATGGCAAGACACTGTCTCTACATTTTTTTTTTTTTTAATTAGCTGGGCATGGTGGTGCACTTGTAGTCCCAGCTACTCAGGAGGCTGAGGCAGGAGGATCACTTGAGCCCAGGAGTTTGTGGCTGCAATGAGCTATGATTGCACCACTGCACTCCAGCCTGGGCAACAGAGCAAGACCTTGTATCTAAAAAATAATAATTGTATTTATCTGAAATTAAAATTTCACTGGGTATTTATTTGCTAAATCCAGCAACCCTACAGGAGGGGGGAAGGAAGAAATTAAAAGATGTAGCAAATGCCCACGCGCGAAGAGATGGCTCTGGAGGCGAGGGTCTGCCGGGCTGAGCTGGGTTTGGGCTGACAACTTCAGGACTCCAGGGCTCTAAAAACCAGATGGCAACATTTCACAGAATTTTCTGTCCTCAGAGCATTTTCTGGAAATAGGCCTTGGCCAGCAAAGTATAGTGAATTTCTTGAGGCAGGTGAGGCTGGGCTGGGCTGGGGGCTGGTGAAAGATTCAGACTTACACTCCTACCATCTTACCATCTATTCATCCCAAAAGACGAAGTCAACATGACTCTTCCCGACTCCACAGGAACAAAAATGTCCTCCCACCACTTGCCTTCTAATCCTCTGCCTGCATGGATAGGACCTTTTATTCCACAGGTAAAGACTCTGAGGATTCACCGCCCAGTGAAACTGAAAGGCCGCTGGGGCATGATGGCTCACACCTGTAATCGCAACACTTTAGGAGGCTGAGGTGGGAAGATGCTTGAAGCCAGGAGTTCGAGGTTGCAGTGACCTATGTTTACACCACTGCATTCTGGCCTAAGCAACAGAGCAAGATCCATCTCAAAACAAAACTGAAGGCGCCTTCAAGCCCATCTAGTCCCCTCTGGTTACTGCTGAGAAGTCTGAGTCCAGTGGAGGGAAGGTTGCCTGAAGCCACACAGCGAGGGAGGGGCTGGGCTAGGCTGGAACCCAGGTCTCCCCACCTATCTGGTCAGCTCAAGTCCACACTCATAAGCCTTGACTTTCAGAATAGAAATATCATTGATTTAATATGCAAATCCATTTACCAGTTCCACAATCTGCAATCAGTAGGCACCAAAGAGGGTCTAAGGTTCTGTTCAATTACATCCCAACTAGAAACAAAGCTGCAGAGGATCCTGTTCTAAAAAGGGCAGACAACTTCCAGGGCATCTGGAGACAGCGCCACTCACTGTGCCTGCTTTGGGAAGTGGTTGTAGCTTACAGGTGTCTTCCCTGATGGACACAGACAGCATGTACTGTGGAGTCTGGAGACCTGGGCACAAAGCCTGACCTGGGTGGTCTTGGTTCATACCCTGCCTCAGTTTCCTCATCTGTGAAATGTAACTCACAGGGATGTTGCAAAGGTTAGTGAGATTGGGCACAGGGCCTGAAGCATTTTATTATAAGGCCTACAGTTCAAGGGCTGTCTTGACATCTTTCAGTCCCAAAGGCCCAACCACGAATTCCCCAGCAATCTCCAGACATGCTTGTTCCCACCCAGGGAGAAAAGCTCCCCACCTGGCTAGTTTCCTGTTGGCCAGGATAGCCGCATTGCACCTGGTCTTCAGCCTAATGGGTTTCACTACCCAGCCAGCCCACGAATTTATTCAAACAAGCCAATCACAACCTCCTGCAGGAACCGGGGATACCATCCTTTTTCACTATAAAGCTGCCTCCCACAGCCCCTGCTGTTGGCTCAGCTCCTGGTGCCACTCCCAGCTGCAACCCTCATATGCCCTGCATGGCGTGCTGCATCCTCCTACCCCAGGCTGTGAAGGCAGGTGGCGAATAAATTGCTGCCAATCTCATCTGCCATTGTCCGGTGTTGTATGTTCAGCCATCTCGTACTATTTAGGGCAGGGAATCCCTTGTTTACCAACAGGGCGGATAGGAGGTGGCCAGAACTGGTCACTTAACAAAGCTGTGGACTCTGATGCTAACACACGCCCTAAATCCCTCCCTCCTGGGGAGGGGACCTCCTTGTATTCTTGAATGGCAGCGCCTAGGCTTCCATTTGCAGGGAGAGGCTGAGACCCTGGCAGCAGGAAAGCTTGCCAGGAAGGAATAGCATTTGGGGTCTTCTCAGGGCCAGCAGTACCTGCCCACTTCCTTGACACACTTGTCTTCACTGTATCTCATCAACTCTAACTATAGTCCCATGAAGGGCCATGGCCAGTGTTTCATTTATGTTCATGCTGTGAGAAGAAATGTTGAATCCAAGGTCACACAGCCGGGAGAGATAGGGCTAGGTTAATCCCGCCCCCGCCCCACTGTCAGCACCGACCCTGCACCTTGCAGCCTCTGGGGAAGCAGAGCCACTGCCCACGGGGTGCTCTTCTATGCTGAGGGGATGCCCTCCCAGTCTCACGGACGTCACCCTCAATAAAATGGCTCAAGGGCACTGAGTATTCCTGTGACGGCTGCACAATCCAAACAGCGGCCTTGGGCACGAGATCTAGGTATCCTGGCAAGCTCCACTTGGGGACAAGCACACAGTTAGTTACCTATGCCAGCTCTCTCAGACCTTGGCTCAGCCCCCACTGTGCCCAGGGGTCCAGCTGCCAGACAGTGAGGTGATCAGGAGGCCTCCACATGATTTCTTGTAGGAGGGAAGACCCTGAGCTTCTTGTCCCCGGGAGTAAACTTTAGAACTCTTTCCATTTTGCCATGGATCCTCCTGTCTTTGTTTCGGGGCATAGGAGCTGCCAGCTGGAGTCCTGATTGGGGGTCAGGGTGGGGTGGTTTTGGCCAGCCTGGAGCTGTTCTCCATATGTGCTTCCCCTGGGCACAGTGGGTCCCCAGTTTCTGAACAGTGGGACGTGGGCTTCCATCTACAGGGAGAGGCCGAGACCCTGGCAGGAAGAGAACTTGGCCAGGAGGTGATAAAGTTACCACTGAACCTGAATCAGCCTTTCCCATACCCGAAGGCACCCTGAGCCTCTCAGGAACCCAGACATTTTAGTGAACAAAGGAGCCAGCTCTCCTGACAAGCTCTGACTTCAGATGCTAATAAAATGTTGTTCAGACACACTCAGGACAAGCCTGTGGGTACCTTCTCTGCTTCAGCTAATCCCCATTATGCAGATGGAGAAACTGAGGCTCATCATAAGGACTTACTTAAGCAAACAGCATGGGGCTGAAGGGAGAATTTGGCCCTCTGTGTTGAGCATGGTGCTGCATCAGTCCAGCTCCCTGCTGAGCACCTGAGTCAGGGCACTTAAGAGACCAGAAGCTCCTCTGGCCCATCATATCTGCAATTAGACAAGGACAACTGCAGAGGCTCAGGCTCTCTCCCCGATGCCCAGTGCTGGCTTCCTGCAGGGTGGGGCCCTGCACCTTCCCTGGCTTTTGTTTCCAAGATCCCTGCTGTGCAAAACCAGAGAAACCATGCTCATATCCACAAGCAAACTTCCCTGTACCTGCCCGACCTTGGCCAGCCTTCCCCTGAGGCTGCAGCCAGATGTTACCCAGCTGAGCACAGAGGAAGGTCATGGAACCAGGGCAGCCTGGAAAGTGGCCAGGCATGGGGCTAGGCAGACGGTGGCAGCTTTGCACTCCCAGGGGACTGAATTTGGCCTGAAAGACCCTGGGGAGGACACTGACCTTTTGTGGAAGGCTCATCCCCTTACTCTCTGTGTGTTTTGTCCACACTGCCATCTCCTTCACTGAGTCACACGCAGTTCTTTTTGTCTGAAAAGTAATTCACTTGAGAGAACAGCCATTTTCAGGCTTCCGTTGAGACCCGTGGACACTCCGAGAATGTCACAGGAGCTGGGCTTAGGCTTCTACCCTGTCAGAAGGAAGTGCCACTGGACTGGGGTGGCTGCCTCTCCTTCCCTTGTCCCCAGCCTTGGGGGATTTTTCTCTCCTCACTGTGGTAGCTCAGCAGCAGGCAGAACAATGGCTGCTTCAGAGAAAAGGCCATTTCCTGCTGACAGTGTGCATGCCTCACCCCAGGTCCCAGAGCTTCTGCAAAGAGGCACCCTCCTCCCCAAGTCCAGATCTCTCCTGCCCTTTGCCTCAGTGGAACAAAGACAACACATGGATCTGCCCTGGGCCAGATCCGACAAGGTTGGCCTAGTCTCTGCTGCCTGAGAGAGAAGAATGTGGAGATAGGAAGAGTTGCCTGATTCCCTAGTAGGAGAAGGGCTCCCCATCTCCAGCTTACCAAAGTTCTCAGAAGCAGGGTAGGGCAGGATGGGGAGAGGGGACTTCTCCTTGACTTTCTTCACCCATCCCTGAATTGGCTAAGGCATCACATCAACCCTTTCTGCTCTTCCTGGAGGGTTTGGGATGACACGAAGGAGATACCTTTCTCTCTCACTAAGGAGAGGCATCTAGGACCATATTCCAGCAACATATCTGGTGTTTGCCAGCTAAAGGAGTGGGGAGAGCCACAGGTAGAGTTGCTGTATCCCCACCCTACTTGGGGTGGGGGCTACCTCAGAGGTCTCTGGATGACCACATCCCAGTGAAAGCAGTCTGCACGGAGCCCTGGCCCCATAAAAGTCACCTCTAGAGGCATCTTGGGGTGCCCAGGGCACATCTCTGGTGAGGATCTGCACATACATCATCCCATCCAGCGCCCCCAAAGCCATGACATCATCTGAACCCTCTCTGCTGCTGGAAATGGAGAGATGGTTGGGGTTCATTCCATCCCCTTCCACAGGAGGAGGCCTGGATTTAGAAAAAGAAAGGAAGTTGGGACTGTGAGAATGTCTGGAAGGGGGTCACAGGGGCCACCAGTTGCATTTGTAGAATCCAGAAAATCCTAGATCCAGCAGTGCCTTCTGAAGTCTGGCTAGGCTTTTGGGGGAAGGAATCTGGCTTTATTCACTTATTTTAATGAACTGAGGTGGGAAAGGGGAGCCTGTGGCAGCGCTGTAGCAGTCTCTCTTCAGTCACTGCCCTTTGGAGAAAGACGGGCTGAGATGTGGTGACGCCTGCTAGTCAGTTTCAGAGATTTCCCAGGCAGGTTCTGGTCCTGGGAGCTCCTGCCCACCCGACAGAAGTACGGGATGGGAAGGCAGGTTGTGTGTTTGTGTTGGGGGCAGGGAGGAGGGTCTAGGATAGGGTTCTGGAGCTAGCTGGAAGCTATGAAGGCCAGGGCGGGGGCGTTCCAGGCCGGGGCAAGGGAAGAGCACCCTCAGGACCGGGTGTGGAGCTGTCCGGACCCTGGTGCTGAAAACCGAGAGCGGCGATCAAGAGTGCAGAGAGCACCCAGCTGAGCTTGCGCTTCCGCCCTAGATGAGGGGGTCGCGGGGGATGGAAACGGATTCCTCCATCCCTTCTTCTCCTCACTCTCCAAGGAGGGAAGGGCACAACGAGTTGGGAAGGCAGGTTGAGCACTAAGAAGTGTGCAGCCGCCGGAAGCTGCGTCTGTGGGGAAAGTGGGCCGCGATCCGGCTGAGTAGGGTGCAATCTGGGCCAGCTGCAGGGATGAGCAGCGAAGAGACCCTGGAGCAGGGCCGCTCCCTCGCTGGCCTCCTACTCTCCGGGCAAGTACCATGGGTGCACGAGGTGTTCCACGCCTATGGCACAGACACGCATGCACAGAGGACTTCCGTGGGCGCATACACACCCCGTGGACACACAGGGTACGCTCCCAGAAGTGACACACACCAAGCACACGCAGGCAGCCCCGTACACGCACCCTGCAGTGGGCACCAGCTCCCACCAGGCTGCCGAGGCTCCCGCCCCAGCCTGAGTCCTCTGGCCTGGACGCCCCTCCAGCTTTGCTTCCGACCTCAGATGGCGCCGCTGAGGGAGGCGCAGCCGGTGGGAAGCCCCAGTTCTAGCCCAAGACGAGGAAGGTGCGGGAGAGAAGCAGCCAGCCCGCTCCTACGCCCAGAAAGAGCGGGGCGACACTGGCGGTGGGGTAGGTCTCAGACACCCATTATTCTTTCCCAGACTCCCAGTCATGGAGCCAGGACACGAGAGGAGTGTGGACGGGAGCGACTGTGCGTGTCTCCCTCCCAAACTGGGGACACCCCGAGGACCAGCGCGTACCTGTGCGTGGGAGGCCCCGCGTGGAGCCCCCTCAGCGAGTCCCGACCTGCTGGCTCCTCTGGCTGCCCCTGGATAAAGGTGGGGTGGGAGTGGGGGTTACCCGCCTGCCCTCCACAAGCCTCCCGGATGTCCGTGGGCTACGGAGAAACTCCTGCCAGGGCGGCGGGAAGTTGCCTGGGTTCGGGCGCTGGGAGAGGGCGCCCTCCAGTCCCCGGGCTTGGCCGGGGCTCCCGCGCCCCCGCGCCCGCCGCCCTCGCCACCTCACCGGCGCCCTCCCGCCCGCAGACTGCGCCGAGCCCGAAAGCCGGGAGCCCGCCCGCCCTCCCGGAGAGTCTGCTGCTGACCTGCATTGACGTCATTGCGTCATTAGGTTTCCCCTGGAAACACTGGCTCGCCCGAAATAGTAACACATTAATTCAGGCCGGGGGAGCAGGGAGAGACTGTTTGTAACCCTGCAGCTAACTCGGCTCGCGCGAGCGAGCGCGGGGCCCCCACCCCTCGCCAGGGCAGCGCCGGCCGCGCTCGCCTACTATTTTGAGAACAAAGAAAGGCAAAATATAGAACCCGGCAGAGAGGGTGCGGGGAACGCCAAGACCCTCTTGCCTCGCTCGCACGCACACCCACAGACACACGCGTGCGTGCACACCACGCCTAGGTCTGTCTACCCTCGGGCGGACTCTCGGGAACCTCCTGGGGGAGGGGGTACCCAGATCCCCGGCGCGCAAGGACAGGTCCGAGTCGGGGTTTCCTACCCAGCTGAGGTGGACAGACAAGGTCCCTCCCCCGACCCTCTACCCAGCACGGAGGCTGACACGGCCCCTCCCCACCCACACCTGCGGGCCGGAGCGGGAGGAGCTGCTCTCCCGGACTGACGGCGCGCCCCTGCCCTCTCTCCCTCGGCCGCTCGGGCTCCCGAGAGTGGGGGAAGCCCTGCCGGGGTCCAGCCGGCCGCCTGCTGTCCCTACAAGCTCCTAGCCTGGGGTGGGCCTAGCCCGCCTGCCCCGCCCCCGCACCTCCTCAGGGGAGGAGGATTGGGAGACCGGTTGCTCTTGCCGGCTCCACAATCTTTTGGGCCGGGGAGTGACCGAATTTTCTGAGCGTCCTCTCTCTGCGGCTCTCCGCAGGCCAGGCGGGCAGAGGTCCTTTACTAGCTGTCGCTTCTTCCCAGCCTGGGCCCTTGACCCAGTCTCTCTGCGAAGGTGAGAAGAATGCGCCTCCAGATCGAAATAGTAAGCGCAGAGCCTCGGACTGTCGGCGGAGGCGGGGAGGCGGAGCGCGGAGCCGCGGAACTCCGAGGGCGGTCGAGGGCGCGCCGGCTGGGCAGAGCGGACTCCGCGGGCTCCCTCGCACACCTGAGTAGGTGCGGGAAGCAGGGAAGAGCATTTGAGAGGGCATTAGCCTTCCCCTTCCTCCCAGAAGCCGCTGCTGGGCATTAACCTTCCTCTTCCAGAGGAAGCGGGTGAAGGGCGCAGAGAGGTCCCTGTTGGTTCATTTCACCCTGGGCTTGTCTCGCCGCTTCTTTTTCTGGCGGGGGTGTGGTGGGGGATTAGAGGGTGTAAGGGTGTGCCTGGGATTTAGGGAAAGGTCCCCCTCTGTGCACGCACAGAGCCTACTGGTGTCTTGCACAGCACGCCGTTCCCCCAGCCCCCTGACCCCAGGTATTCTCCTGTTGGCCTTTGTTCCTTGCTGACCACAGAGATGATGAACAGGCAACCACATACTGACTTTCGTGGACAAACAAACCCAGCTGCCCCCCTCAAGTAGGAGCCCACCAAAGAACAAGTTCTGCAGAGGACAGACCTGGCCTGGCCCTCTTGGGAGCTGCCTGGCCCTCCTTCTGTATGTGCCTTGCTGGTCTCGCTGGGAGCTGCAGAGGCCTCGACTGCAAAACTGGGTCATGGAGCCCACCCCACAGGCGGTTGTGAAGATGATGAGCAATAGTACCTAGAATGTGCTGAAGAAATGAGATGCCCTCTTCCTGCCCCCGCCCCGCCCTTGTGCACGGTTCTCTCCGCAATGAGTGAACCAACACTTGCCACCATATGCATATTCCCTGGCGACATATTTGGGGAAACCTGATCAAGGGACACTCGGGGAATAGTGACATTGAGAGGCTGGCCCCCAAAGAGATGGCATCTGTGGTCGTTCCCTCCGTATCATCAGCCTCTGCTCCAGACTTCAGAAAGCAGCTCTCCAGTGCCTTCAGATTCAGGTTCAATCAAGTGGAGATGGGGAGGGTCAGGTTATGGCTCCACCTCCCTCTCTCTGTGCTTGTTTCCCAGCAAGACATTCACCAAGGCTGCTTTGCTGGGCTGCACCGCCGCTGCCCTTCCCTCACCTGCAGATCCTGTCCCACTCTGAGCTGCAGCCATCATCTCTGCCTGTTTGGCCCTCTCTCATGGCAGGGATCACATGGCACTCACCTCTGTTCCCCCAGCTGCTTCTGGCAGAGTCCTGGGCACAACTGACATTAATGTTGTGTCAACAAAGATTGAAAGTCCCTTTCCCATCTACCACTGCTCCCGTCTACCTCTCCATGTCGAAGTCCATGCAGCCGCCAAAACCCAGGTCAAATGCTGACTCCTCTGTGCAGGCCTCTGTGATCCCCAGAGCTAAGAGCTCACCCACCGTTAGTGTCTGGATCATGGGGAATGGCTCTCAAGGTTTTGATCACATTGCAGCCTGAATGTGGCATGATTAGTTCTCTAAGCTGCACATCTCCCTGCCAGGTTGTAGCTTCTTAGAGCTGGATGTTGGTCTCACTCATCTCCATGTGCTCCATGTGGCTCAGCTGTGCCACTCAGGCACACAGTAGGTGCCTAGGAAGTGTAGGCATACAATAGGTGCCTAGGAAGCTCTGCAGGTCTGCTCACTGTCTCTCAGCCGAGGGCCTGTTCTGAGATGCAGAGTGGTGCTGATGTTGATATCTCTGAAGACCTGGGCTAGGAGAGGCCTGGCTATTTCGGCAGGAGATGCTAGAGTCCACCCAGCTCCAAGGAGAGAGGCCCTGGATCTGCGCAATGAGCTGTTTGGCAGGAAAGCTAGTGCCTTACAATTGCAAGACAGACAGACCCCAGTCCCATCTGGGCCCACAGAAACTTCTGTTATTCAGTGAATAACAATAAACTGGAAACTCAGAGTGACCAAGGGGCTCTGACCCAGCCAGCAAGGATGTGGCAGCTGCCTGCCCAGCACACACATGCAGGCTTGTGACTCTTTCTCTGTGGCCCAGCCCTATCTTGGCCACAGTGCTGCCCCAGGTTGTCTCAGCCTTGCATCCCAGGCCTGTCAGCACATTGATGGCAGCCTGTGAGTCCCAGGGGCCTGCCGGGTCTCATGTAACACTCCCTATCCTCTAAGGTGGGAGTGAAGGAGTTCTCTGTGTGGGAGGGATAGCTGCACCCCACTTTGCCTCTGAGATGCACTTCCCCAGTAGTGTCTGTGCTGCCACTGAGGGGACCTTTGGTAACAGGCTGCTTCAGGTCACCAGGCTCATTGTGAGGAGGCACAAGGGTAGGAGGGAATTAGGAGTCCAGGTATGTTCAGACTTGGCTATCATTGGAATGCAGAGGGGTGGGGCCAGGGGAGAGAGGCTAGAGACATGGAATGCTGTTTGGCATTGGGGGCTTTATTGACTCCCTGGGCTATCTTATAGCTCTGATGCAGCAGGAGCTACAAGATGCCAGGTTGGAGTGCTGCACCGAAGGTTGCTAATGACTCATTTGTCCCTGACTCCTTCTGGTTTTCTCGCCACATCTCCAGTTCAAATTACTGTGAAGGGGAGAATCAGAACGACTCAAGTGGGCACCAGATTAATGAGAGCCTCTGATTCAGGCCACTTCTAGGCTCCTGGGATGTCCAGGGATCACAGCCCTTGGGTCAGACATTCCCCACAGGCCCAGTCACCTGGGCTGGAGTAGAATTGAGGGGCGAGCGTTGTTGCCTGAACTGAAGTTGTCATGGCTCCCCCATGGCAGACCTGCAGGAATGGCCCCATTCGTGGAAAGACTCCTTTGATGTGTTGAGCACTTTGGCTGTCCTGTCCAATCCAATCATGCTCTGGAATAGGTCTTAACCTCTCCCTCTACCCACAGCCTGCTGAGATCAGGATGTTGTTGATCACATGGGCCACAGGTTTCATTGCTGAGCTGATCTCTTCACACCAGGCCTCCCATGGGGCTTGGAGGCAGCTGATCTCACTATATGATGCTGATGGCAATGGGGCCAGAAGGGCCAATGGCCTAGGGAGGACCCACAAGACTGTCTCCCCAGAGGCTGCTCTATGTCCTACATCAGCCCCCACGTAGTTTGCAAGAATAGACTCAGCCAGAGAAGACCCGGGACCTCCTGTTATACATGGGCCAGGAAGAGAGTCCCCCAGTCCCCAACCAGAGGCCTTGTTCTGAGCCCCACTTTGGCAAAGTGATTAACTTGGTCAGCAGAGTCAAGAAGAAAGAGCCTGGGCAGGGAATTAAGAGAGCTGGCTTCTGATCCCAGGACTGCCATTAGGTCATGGTGTAATGCAAGAGAAGTGATGCTCCCTCCCTGTGATTGCTTTTACCACCTCCTTCATACACTGGAGGAAAGGGATCGTCAGACAGAGTTATCAGCACAGACATGGAGACCTGGCAACGACCTCGACTGCAGTGGAAATTGGCCCAACCAAGGAGCCAATGGCCCTCAAATCCAGGGGCTACAGGTGAGCAGGTGGCAGAGTGAGATACCCTCTTGGGATTTGGCTTCTGGCTGACTGGGCCTCTGGTGACCACAGATCCTCTCCTTTCCAACAGACCCTCCATCTGACCCCTTCTTAGCCTCTCTTGTCTGGCAGCGAAGGTGCTGCAGCCCCCTAAATTCTTCCTAACAATACAACTGAAGAATCATTCATTCAGTCACTCAGCAACCTCAATTGGCCCAATGTCACTTATGCCAAAATTGTTCCTCTCTCAATTCGTCTTCCTTGACCAACAAATTCTAACCCAGGCCCTGTCCAGGCTTTTCTCTCAAAATTTCCCAGCACATGGGTACAAACAGTCCCTAGAGGCACCATCATTCCATCATCATCCTGCCACTTTCCAAGCCTGCATCTGAGAGGCATGCAGGGCCCTCTCCACACTCCTCCACCATGCTGCTGCCCCTGCCCCTCAATCACAGTCTGTTTCCCCACATGTTTCTGGTTTCCAATCCCTAGGAAAGGAGCACTGAGCCAAAAATACCACTTGGCAGAACCCTGAGTTCAAGTCTTGCTTTCAGACAGAGGCATGATTATGCTTATCACTCTTTTTGGGGCAGAGGTGGAGGTAGCTGAGAAGCAAGTGACTAAATATGGAAAACCTACCAGGGATCCAGGGGCATAAAATCAAGAGCTAAATTCCAACCGAGGGGCAGAATAGGCGTCAGCTCAGCTGGGGTGGACAAGTTTTGCAACTGGCATTCAGAGAATGGAGCACTCTGGCAGGCTGGAGAAAGCAGGCCGGGTCCACACAGGAGATAACACAGACTGAATCCCAAAGGCCAGTAGGATGTGGGGTGGAGAGAGGGAACTAGAGGAAGACAGATAGATAGGAGCAACTGGATAAAGAAGTGTTCTCAATCCCAGCTACATGTTTGAATCACTTAGGGGCAAGGCTGGGCTGACCCTAAAGCTAATGCAAAGACACTTGGGCCCCACTCCTCAGAAATTCAGATGCCATTGGTTTGGGGTGAGACCTACATAGTTATATTTTTTAAATTTTCACTCGTATTTTGTGATTTATTGTCAATTATGTGGTATGCTATCAGAAATAATTATTTTTTAACTTGTAATATAGTTCAAGAGACTACACAGTAGTGGTTTAGAAGGAAATCTTATCTCTTGAAATCCTGGCTTCCCACTCACTGGCCATCTGACCAGGAACATGTCCTAAGCTTCCTAAGTTTCTTGTTTCCTCCTCTGTAGAATGGTGACAGTAATAGTACTACATCTCACAGGGTAGTTCTGTGGCTCACATAAGAGAATGCCTTCCAGCATTGAATGCTAACACACAGGGCACCATCTTGAATGGCTCTGCAGCTCATTCTAATGTGCCGCCAGGGTGGAGACCCTCTAGCATGAAGCAAAGGCAAAGACATTGAACAAAATGGGCTGTGTTGGGGGCTCTCTTGGATGTTGGGGAAAGTGTGTATCAGAGGGAAGAGAAACAGAAAAGTTGGGTTAGGACTGTATTATGGAATGCTTTAATGATGTGGCAAGATGTTGGGACTCCATCCTATTAAGCACGATAGCAACCCACATTTGAGGGGTTTGAGGTAATGCCTCAGGATGAATGGAATACCTCAGGAATCTAGGGGGTTGGCAGCCTTGACTGGACAGAGGGGGATGGAATCCAGAGAATATTGTGGGACCAGAAGGGCCACGGACATTGAAAAGCAGGGATGAGAGTGAGGTGAAGCATAAAGGAAGAATCAACAGGATTAGGGCCATGGTGGACATAAGTGCTTAAAGAGATTGAAGGAAGACAAATAAATTTAAGTTTTCAAGTCTAGGGGGACTGAGGAAATAACCCTGTGTTGGTTAGGATTATATTTAACTGTGAGTGTCAGACAACTCACATCAACAGTGGATTAAACAAAATAGAAGTCTATATCCCTATCAGTTAAAATTTCAGAAGTGTGCAGTTCAAAGCTGGCAAGGCAGTTCTGTTCCACAAAGTCCCTGGAGACACAGGGCCCTGCCGGGTTGCTCATCTCCCATCCCTAGGGTGTGGTCTCTATTCTCATGGTACAAGATGGTGGCACTTGGGTTCTGGCATCCACATGGAGAAAGAAAAGAAGAACTGGCAAAAAGCAAAAGCCAGGATATCTTGAGTGATTCTCCTCGTATTTACTCATCACATTCACTCACATCCCATTGTCCAGAAATGAATCTGACAGCTACACCTGGTTGCAAGGGAAGCTAAGAGTGGCCTTGTACTCAGCCAAAAATTCTACAGCCTTCCCTATGGTAGAGTAGATGCTGTGTCTCAAAAAGAAGAGGAATTCAGATACTGAGGGAGAGCTGTCTCTGCCATGGCCTCATTTCCTTAAACGGATGAACTTGAAACATGGAGTCAATTTGGGAACATTTTAAAAAAATATTTTGAGTTTGAAAAATGAGGCAATAGGGCATAGACTCATGGGCTATATGGTAAGCAGAATTCTAAGATGGTCCCAAGAGTCCTGGCTCCTGGTGTGCACACCTGTATAACCCTTCCCCCGGATGGGACTTGGAAATATGATGGGAACTTTCAAGGGAGCGTTTAGAGTGACCTAATGGGGATGCAAGTCAAATGTAGGGAGTTCCTGAGGAAGCGGCCAATGAGAAAGGAGGCAGTCACCACCATGGAGAAGCCTTAGCACAGTACACAAAATCCTTCCTGAGCTGGCTGCTGTCTCTTTCTCCCTACTTTTCTTATGCCAGCATCTTCCTTCCACATCGACCCAAATGCTCTGAAGCTGCGGGCCTCCCCACTGTGCTACCTGGAATGCCCTTTGCCCATTCCCTTTGGTGTGATTAACTCCTACACAACCTCCCAAACTCAGCTCAGACATTGCCTTACTGGGAAATCTTCCCTGACCCACAGGGCAGTTAGGTGTCTCCCCAGGGCACTCCCATCATGCCCCAATCCTTGCTTCACCCCTGAATTTATCACATTTTTAGAATTTTACAGTTGATTATGTATTTATCACCCTTCTGAGCTCCCGGAAGGCAAGCACAGAGCTGATTGTCTTTGTAGCCAGAAAATGTAGCACAACTCCTGGGGTGCAGTCAACTTTCAAATACGTGGGCTGCAGGTAAATAGAGAGCCCTTAAAAGCTGGGGTTAAAGGAACCTAGGACAAGGGACTTTCATTCCGGAACTGGTAGAATGAGAGGACAAATGTGGAGTGAGATGCTTTAAAGGAGGACTCTTTACAATCACATTCCACTATCACAAACTAGCAAGGATATTTCTTGGCATTCTTAATCATCAGCCTCAACGAGGGTTAGTTTAGGGAGTTAGAAACGTGATCTTGCTAAGAAGGTGGGATGGGATGGTGCAGGTGAGGCAAGGAAATCTACATCCAAAGCAAAAAGAAAACCTGAACAAGATAAAAACAAAAACAAAGAGGCAATGATAAAGCCAACATTCAATTCGTGAATTGACTACAAATCTCAACAGGAAGAAGGGGCTGTCAAATTCTGAGTAGAACCTCAGGGCTCTTTTTTCCTAGGCACCCCTTCCCCAACCCCAGTTCAGTTCAATTCAGTGTAATTCGGCAACTATTACTTGATTACTTACTGTGTGCCAGGTATTCTCTGCTGCCATAGGCCAGGCATCAGGATGTAGCCATGAAGAAAACAGACACAGACTCTATGCTCATGAATAAAGGAAGACAAGCATTAAGCAGGTCTAGTAATTGCAAGTGCAGTGAGATAGTTGTGGAAGTTGTTTCGTTGTTTCTTTGGTTCCTCATCTTGGATTCCCTTGACCCACTTATTTTTTTTTCTTTTTTCTTTTTTTTTTGAGGCAGAGTCTTCCTGTCTCCCAGGCTGGAGTGCAGTGGCATGATCTCGGCTCACTGCAACCTCTGCCTCCCATGTTCAAGTGATTCTCCTGCCTCAGCCTCCCGAGTAGCTGGGATTACAGGCATGCGCCACCGTGCCCAGCTAATTTTTGTATTTTTAGTGGAGACAGGGTGTCACCATCTTGGCCAGGCTGGTCTTGAACTCCTGGCCTCAAGTGATCCACTCGCCTTGGCCTCCTAAAGTGCTGGGATTACAGGCAAAAGCCACCGTGCCTGGCCATTGACCCACCTCTGATTTCAGCCATGGCTGTGGTGGACAGTCCCGCATGAGCCCAAACTCATCCCTTGCCGTAAGTCACCCTTGAAGCTTTTGCACTGACAGGTTTTCATTTTCTGCCCCAGGTTCTTTCCCAACATTGTGTGAGTCTTCCTGGAAATGACAGGAGAGAGTCCTGGAGTAGTCATCAGCCTCCTTGTAAACCTAGCAACCTTAGTAACACCCCTTTCCCTTCCATGGGTTTCTCCTCCTCCATCTCTCCCCATTCTGTACTCTTGATTTCTGTGCTTGTATCTCCAATACACGACCTGTTCCCAAGTCTTTAACCCATACTTTGTTTTGGGGGGACCTAACTTTAGACAATAAAATTACATGGTGCTACAAGAGGGTATGACAAGGGGATTGAACCTGGTTGGACTTCCTAAGGCCTCCTTAGTAAGGTCTTCTTAAGAGGTGATCTAAACTGAAGAGACCTAAAGAATAGCTAGGAGTTCTCCAGAGGAGGAGATGGAGGATGGATGTGCACAGAGCCCGGATGTGCAAAGGCCCAGAGTCCACACTGGGCATAGCATCTTTGAGGAGCTGAACAAAGACCATGGTGGCTGGAACGATCCCTCAGGAGGAAGAGTGAAAGGAGGTGAGACCTGGGTACAAAGCAGGCCTATCCTGGGGAGCCTTGCGCTGTTGAGAACTTCTGATCTCATCCTAAGACAATGGGTAGCAACTGGAGGGTTTTAAACAGGCATGAAACAGATTGATACATTTTTTAAAGATCACGTTGGCTGCAGTGTGCAGAGTGGATGGGAACAGGGGAGAAATGAGACAATTTGAATAGTTCAAAGGCTGATCAAATAATCCAGGGACAAAAATCATGGTGGAGGGAATGGAGGGAGGGGCAGACTCAAGGAGGAAGAATTTGGAGCACTCAGTGTTGGGTTAGACGTGGCAGTGAGGGGGAGGGATGAGTCAAGGAGACTCTGGGGCTTTCAATTTGAGAAACTGGATGGCCACGGTGGAAAATACTGGCAAAAGCATGGATCTGAGAAAGAAGACAAACAGTTCTATTTTGATTTAGTTTGAGGTGTCCCTGAGAATACCAAGTGGAGACAGCCCTGAAACAGTTGGAACACTCTGAGGGAATGGTAAGAGACAAATCCTGCTGGCCTCAGAGGATCACTTCCCCACTTCTTATAAATCAGCCGTTTGCTGTTCAGCCCAGTGCTGAGCTTGGAGATGCTGCTTTCTAGCACGGCCACTTCCTTGACCAGGGAGCTTCCACTGTCACAGGGCTGCACAGATGTTTCTGCCCACCCCACCCCCAGCTCTATAAATAGGTACAGTAAGAGAAGAGTCCCTCCCAACCAAATGGTTCCAAGTCTCATCTTTAGACGTCTCCATCAATATCTGTGAAACAGAGTCTAGGAAAAAGACTAAAAAAGCTATCTTTATTTAGCCTGGAGAAGAGAAGGAGGGAGAGCTGTGATTCTGCTAGGAATAAACTGCTGCTCTTATCTTTTCCTCCTAAGGTGGCCCAAGGAGGTGGATTTGGGATACAGTTAGAGAACTGATTCTCAAGGGTGGAAGATTTTTGCTCCCATCCACTCCCACCCCGGGACATTGGACACCGTCTGGAGGCATTTTTTGGTTATCAGAACTGATGGTGGGTGGGTGTGGGATGCTACTGGGACCTGGTGGGTAAAGGCCAGGTACGTCTGGGCATCCCACAATTAATAGGACTGTCCCCATGACAAAGAATTATCTGGCCCCAAATGTCCATAGTGCCCAGGCTGAGATACCCCGAGTTGGAGGAATCTTAGTTCCTTAATTTCTTTTGAAACAAACAGCAAGCAGTCACTCCATCCACCTTAAGGGAAAGGGTATTTTATTTGCATGTTTGTTTAGGGTTACATGTGGTTGGGAGCTGGCATTAAGACACGACAGCCGTCAGGGACCCAGGTCTCTCAGTCATAATGTCCTTGTTTCTGTTCTGTCTTCTCACTGCTGGTTGACTAAATCTTTAAAAATTCTAAAGAATGCAACTTGATAGGCTCAGCCAATCCTCACTGCTGCCTTCAGAGACACCATCATAGGCCACCTTCTTTCGCTCTGTCCAACCGGTGGATAGAAGAATGCCTTTTGCTCAGCAGTCCACCTCTCTATCCAATTAGAGGCCACTCTTCTGCAAGGAACAGTCTAGACACCTTCCCTGGATGGGAGACTGTGAGCAGGGCAGTGTAAGTCACAAGAAAATGTTGGAACCAAACACACCAGAGCCGGCGTTTACATTGGTCTTCCTGGCACACAGCTATCTTTCTCTTGCCATAGCAAAGATAGGGCTGAATACAAAGCTATGATTTTCCTTCTTACTCCAAAGCTGCAGTGTCCTATATGGTAGCCACTAGCCGCATGTGGCTATTTATCTTATTATTATTATTTTTTGAAACAGGATCTCACTCTGTTGCCCAGGATGGAGTGCAGTGGCGTGACCATGGCTCGCTGCAGCCTTGACTTCCTGGGCTCAAGAGATCCTCCCCTCTCAGCCTGCCAAGTAACTGGGACTACAGGCATGCACCACTATACCTGGCTGATTGTCTTGATTTTTAGTAGAGATGAGGTCTCACTGTGTTTCCCAGGCTGGTCTCAAACTCCTGAGTACAAACAATCCTATCACCTCAGCCTCCCAAAGTACTGGGATTACAGGCGTAAATCACCACATCCGGCCACATGTGGCTATTTAAATTTTAATTATTTAAAATTAAATAAAATGGGCCGGGCGCGGTGGCTCAAGCCTGTAATCCCAGCACTTTGGGAGGCCGAGATGGGCGGATCACGAGGTCAGGAGATTGAGACCATCCTGGCTAACATGGTGAAACCCCGTCTCTACTAAAAAATACAAAAAACTAGCCGGGCGAGGTGGCAGGCGCCTGTAGTCCTGGCTACTCAGGAGGCTGAGGCAGGAGAATGGCGTAAACCCAGGAGACGGAGCTTGCAGTGAGCTCAGATCCGGCCACTGCACCCAGCCTGGGCGACAGAGCGAGACTCTGTCTCAAAAAAAAAAAAAAAAAAAAAAAAATTTTAAATAAATAAATAAATAAATAAAATGGCCAAGCGCGGTGGCTCACGCCTGTAATCCCAGCACTTTGGGAGGCTGAGGTGGACAGATCACAAGGTCAGGAGATCGAGACCATCCTGGCTAACACGGTGAAACCGCGTCTCTACTAAAAATACAAAAAATTAGCTGGGCATGGTGACGGGTGCCTGTAGTCCCAGCTACTCGTGAGGCTGAGGCAGGAGAATGGCGTGACCCCGGGAGGTGGAGGTTGCAGTGAGCCAGGATCGCGCCACTGCACTCCAGCCTGGGCGACAGAGTGAGACTCCATCTCAAAAAATAAAAATAAATAAATAAATAAATAAATAAAATGAAAAATGCAGTGCCTCAGTTGTATTAGCCACATTTCAAGTGTTCAGTAGTCCCATGTGACTAGGGGCTACCACATTAGGTGGTGTAGACAGAGAACATTGCAACTATTGCAGAAGTTTCTGTTAGACAGCACTGATGCAGACAAAGATACTGACCCAACTGGACATGAATTGAAAAGAGGTCTTAGGGTTGGCCCTGAAGAACATTGGAGTCATCTTTGACTCATTCAGAGTCCTGAAAGCTACCTATGTGTGAAATGCTCTGTGCAACTGTGTTTGTTACAGAGTTCATGCCTCGGCTTGGTATGTCCCCAGCAATTATATGCCTCTGCTCACTGAAGCAAGAGCTTGGAGGATAATTTTACCTGAAGAGGACTGCGGTAACTTACCTATTTAGAAGGGAGCTATACATGTTTAAGAGCAAAGAGTAGTTGAAGAGCTGTGAATAGTGCATAATCAGCTTTTCAAATACCATGACAGTAGATGACACACAGGAATTTACAGCTCAACTGAACAAGAGCACATGACCAGATTGTTAGCCACAGTGACACAGGACTTGTGGTGGGTGGGTGTGGAAGCGCCTACAAGATCTTACTTTCCCAGCTCCCATCTTTCTCGCCCTCTCCTCTTCTACCCTAGTCTTGTTTTGCCTCTAAAGGGAACGCATTTTCTTCCTCCTATGTAGTTGTCATTACTGCCTTTCAAATACTCCCAGCCCTCTGCTCCCTGCCTTCCAGGCACAAGACGGGATTGCATGGCTTGTCCCTTGTGATTGGGGCTGAGCCCACATCACTGGTTCAGCTGGTGAGTGGGAATGCCCCCTGCACTCCTCCAGCTGCTGATATGAGACCACCCAGAGGTCTCTTTCCAGCACGGCAACCAGCAACATTCAAGATGCAGCTGCTCCACCGTCCTAAATCCCTGAGTGACCACCGTATCCGATGCCCCTGTCAGCCCCTGATGGAGGTGTAATGACAGCATGAAACAAACCTGGGTTGTTTTCAGACACTGAGATTTGGCTATTGTTTTGTTTTGCAGCATAATCCAGCCAATCTGGCCTGTTGACTGAGCCTTTCACATAGTCACACCCCAGCCTTACCGTGTGTACGTTGCTATCTGTTGTGTTTATTAGCTGAGGCTGTTTCCTGTTACTTAGAAAAATAGGTGAGTTGAAACTTTCTATATTTGTGACAATCACTAAACTTGGATGTTGACATGACTAGTCTTTTTTTTTAATATATAGATTGGGGCTTTTTATACTAGAACAAGGGGGCCCCCTCACCTGCTGAGAAGGGGAAACCTTTCTTCCTTACACTGGTTAAGTCACAGCTATCTCCTTGGTTCCTTGCATAATGACCTTAAGGCTGACAACACCTTTGGAAAAGGAACTCCTGGTGGTTAATAACAGCAGTGGATGCAAGAGGACAGTAAAACACTGAGGAGGAATTGATGGGAATTTTTTTTTTCTTTTTTTTTGGGACAGAGTCCAGCTCTGTTGCCTAGGCTGGAGTGCAGTGGCATGATCACAGCTCACTGCAGACAACATTGACTCCTAGGCACAAGTGATCCTCTCACCTCAGCCTCCCAAGTAGCTGGGACCACAGGTGTATGCTACCATGCCCAGCTATTCTTTGTATGTTTTGTAAAGACAAGGTTTCACCATGTTGCCCAAGCTGGTCTCAAACTCCTGGACTCAAGCAATCTGTCCACCTCGGCCTCCCAAAGTATTGGGATTGCAGATGTGAACCACCATATCCAGGCAGAATTGATGGAAATTATGTCAATCTAAGATACAGAAGTCTCCCTTCTAGGGAAACAGATACACGACTCCTAGGCTAAGAAAGGCCCCATTCATTCATTCCTCAGCAAACATTCATTGAGCATTTAATAAATGTTCTGCCCAGATGGAGCTTATGTCCTGGTGGGGGTGTCAGGCAATAAGCACGAGGACAAAAGTGCAATGAAGGAACTAAACAGGGACTGAGACAGAATGGCTGAGGGGAGGAGTGGACAGGGAAGACCCTTCTGAATAGGTGAGGATGATCCACTTAAACCAAAACCCGGAGAGAATGATGCCTTTCTTAGCCTGGGAGTTGTGTGTCTATTTCCCTAGAAGGGAGACTTGTGTATCGTGGATTGATATAATTCCCACAGGCACTCCAGCCAGAGAGGCAGAGGCTCAGAGGCCTGAGAGGGAAACGGCCTTCTATATAAAATCAGTAGGGAAAGAAGGTGACCCAAAGCACAAGTGTAGTGCAGTGATGCAGGGGAGAGGTGGGAGATGAGTCAGAGGGGCACAGGCCTTTAGGCCAAAGTAACGACTTCGGGTTTCCCTGTAACAGGAACAGGAGGCCCCTGGAGAAGATTGAGAGGGGCATGCTGTCAGCAGACATTTTCTATAAAGGCCCTGACAGTAAACACTTTAGGTTTTGTAGGCCACAGCATCTCTGTTGCAACTATTCCACTCTGTGGAAGCAGACACAGACACTATACACATAAGTAAGTGTGGCTGGCCAGGCACGGTAGCTCACATAAGCCTGTAATCCCAGCACTTTGGGAGGCCAAGGCTGGAGGATGGCTTGAGCTCAGGTGTTCAAGACCAGCCTAGGCAAAGTAGGAAGACAGACCCTATTTCTGCCCAAAAAAAAAAAAAAAGTTGGGGTGTGGTGGTGCACCCCCATAGTCCCAGCTACTTGGGAGGCTGAGGTGGGAGGACTGCTTGAGCCTGGGAGGTTGAGGCTGCAGTGAGTTGTGATTGTGCCACTGCACTCCAGCCTGGGTGACAGAGCGAGATCCCACCTCAGAAAATAAAATAGAAAATAAGTGTGACTGTATTCCAATAAAACTTTACTTACAGAAAATAAAATTGGAATTTCATGCTTTCTGTGGCACGAAATATTATTATTCTGATTTTTTCAACCATTTAATAACATAAAAACAATTTTAGCTCATGGACCATACAAAGCCAGCTGGCAGCCTGGATTTGGCCTGCAGGGTGTAGTTGGTGGAGCTCTGATTTGGATCACTCAGGCAGAATGACAGTTGGAGCACAGAAACTGTTTAGGAGGCTTTTGCAAAAGAAACCATCAGAAGGGCATGAAGGCTTGACTTGGGTAGTTGTGGTGAAGGTGATGAGAGGATTGGAGATGTGCTTTGGGGCTAGGGCACAGGACACACTGATGTACAAGGCACGGGGGTGAGAGACAGCGGAGTCCAGGATAATTCAATGATGGTGCCATTTACTGCAAAGGACTGCTGCAAAGGAGTAGGAGTGAAGGAAGCAGGAGCTGCCACTGGACTATTTCGAGTTGGTTCCAGTTTGCATCTTGATGGACTTAACCAGGTTTGATTTGGAGTCCAGGGAGTGAGATGTCTCCACACCTGGATGTTTCCAGAGCCTGTTACTTACAAGCTGTGTGACCTCAGGCAAATCACTTCTGTTCAATCTTGTTTGTCCTCTCAATGATGGGGATTTTACTTCTTGCTCATCTCTTTCTAGATAGTGGTGAGGATCAAGTGAGATTTAACTTGAACCTGATCCGGAATTCCCACCAGACCTGGCACTTCAGCACCCACTCCCCGCTTACAATGAAATCCAACTCCAAATGGATTGATGGCTGAGTCTAGATTTTGTGGGGGAATTGTGGAGGCACATCACTCATTGCACAGCAAAACTGGAAATCCTCTTTCAACTTCTCTGTTCTTTCTGGGAAGTCTCTTTCTCTGCTCCAGGTGCCTCAATGGTCTTGCTTCATTTTTCCCACCCTCTTCTTAGTCTTCATTGTATTGTACTAAAATTATAGATTAAATTGAGAAAAGCTGACACCTTTATAATAGTATCTTAGTGACTAATAAGAGTCACTCACTCCAAAACCCCCATTGGGGTTGGAGGAGGGGGAAGGGGCGTATCCTGGTGATGGTAGAACTGTCCTGTATCTTAACTGTGGTGGTGGATACAAGAACCTACACATGTGACAAAGTGCTGTGGCCTCAAACACGTGTGCACAGTGATAACGTGCTATGGACCCAAACACGCGTGCACGGTGGTAACGTGCTGTGGACCTAAACACGCGTGCACGGTGATAACGTGCTGTGGACCCAAACATGCGTGCGCGGTGGTAAAGGGCTGTGGACCTAAACATGCATGCACGGTGGTAACATGCTGTGGACCTAAACACATGCCACCTCACGTGCTGTGGACCTAAACACGCGTGCACGGTGATAACACGCTGTGGACTTAAACATGCGTGCACGGTGATAACGTGCTGTGGACCCAAACACGCGTGCACGGTGGTAAAGTGCTGTGGACCTAAGCACGCGTGCACACACAGGAACACAGGGAGTACAAGCGAAACTGGAAAGTGGAGTAAGATTGGTAGATTGTTTCAATGTAGCTGGCCTAGTTGTGATCTTGTATCTGTGGTTTTGCAAGATGTGACCATTGGGCGAAGTGGCTAAAGGGCATGTGAAATCTCTCTGTATCATTTCTTACAAACGCGTGTGACTCTACAATGATCTCAAAATAAAAATTTTCGTTGAATTAAAAAACACAGCCCAAAAACTCTGGCTGGTAAGCCCCACTCAGGAAGTTAGAAGCTAGCCTAACCTTGAGAGCAAAACCCCCTCACTGGGTTCATTAAACAATTTTCTCTGCTTTTATCTATGTCTAAAATTGTTTATTAAATGAAAGTTAATAAGTATATACCCTTACTGGCAAAACACAATCACCCGTTTGTCAAACCTGAGGAGCTTTAATTTACCCCACCCTTGAACTAAGAAAATACTTTTAAATATTTAAAAGTGAGAGCACCAGGTGAAGAATTGTGTTAATGGTTAAACCAGCATATACTGAGCACTAACTTTGTAACGGACCCCATGTTAGGGATTTGGGGGAGAGTGCAGGAGAACCCAGGTCTCCGGGCTCTTAGACAAGTGAGGAGGGGGAGGTAGACATGGAGGTGGAGGAGATGTGAGTTGAAAAAGTTCTCTAGGTGGCTAAAACATGAGACCCCTGTTCTTCCTATCCCCGTGATTAGGGATGAAATCGGGTGCTTTGGAATTGGTGCACGCTCCCACACTTAGCCCAAGGCTTGAGATAACAAAGAATGGCGAAAAAAATTGTTGGAATTGAATCATATAACTTATTTAGCTAGAAATCCAATTTCCATGACAGTGTTCCTGAGACTGTAGTTCTACAGGAGACTTACAGGTGTTCTTTGAACAAGAGCCCCATAGTCAGGAAGTTTTAGGGAACTGTGGACAGTTCTGTTACATTTCTCCTTGGAAATTCACAAGGTGCACAGAATTGAGAGGTTCAGACAATTGCTGCAATAAATCTGTTTAAATTTGTTTAAATCAGCAATGTTCCAGTTTGTTAGATACCTATTCATATATTGCTTATCCAAGATTTGTAGGAGGGCACTTTTGCTGTAATCTAATGGGCACTTACAATGCACCAGGCATTGTACTATCCTGGTTCCTTTTGCTTCAGGAGTGAGAGTTCAGACGGCCTTCTCTTTGCCTCCCTTTACTGCCCTGGAGGGGTTGAAGGCTTAAACCTTCCCAGAAAGGGGAATGAGTTTTAGGCTGATTCATTCCCTGAGGTTAATGAGCTCTCAAGTATTATTATGAAATAAATGAGGGGGGAGAAGGGATTTCCTGAGAAGGCAATTTCCTAAGAGGAAGGGCCCAGCCTGAAAAGAGATCAGAGGGTAGACCTGGCAAAGACCACTAAAGAAGGATTATGTGAAGCCCAGCCCCTGATGAAAGCAGAGTTGTCACCTGGGAGGGCCTCCCCTCCATTCTAACAGTTATTGCTACCACCTATTATACCCAGGTCTGCTCACTGCCCATTCTGCCAGATTCCCCCCAGCTAGATGACCACCAGCAGGGGTGATGCTTGGTGCAACCCACCATGTGGTTTTCCACACAGCCCTTCCATGTCCCCTAACCTTTCTATACCCCCTCAAACCCCAGAAAAGCAGGGGATGAAATTCTAAACTCTTAATGGGGTTGGGGCTGGGTCAGTGATTACTAGCACCTCTGCAAGGTAAGCGATATTATCCCCATTACACAGATGAGAAAACTGAGGCTCTAGCAGTTTAAGTGATGTTTCAGAAATTTATATAGCTACTTAGAGGCAAAGTAAGAATTTGAACCCAAGTGGATCCTATTCAAAAAGCCTGGATTTTTTTTTTTTTTTTTTTTTGAGACAGAGTCTTGCTGTGTTGCCCAGGCTGGAGGCTGAAGTGCAGTGGCATGATCACAACTCACTGCAACCTCCGCCTCCCAGGTTCAAGCAATTCTCCTGCCTCAGGCTCCCAAGTAGCTGGTATTACAGGCATGAGCCACCATGCCTGGCTAATTTTTTTGTATTTTTAGTAGAGACGGGGTTTCACCATGTTGGCCAGACTGGTCTGGAACTCCTGACCTCAAGTGATCCACCCGCCTCGGCCTCCCAAAGTGCTGAGATTACAGGCGTGAGCCACCACACCCAGCCAGCCATAAAGTCTGGGTTCTTGACAGCAGTCAAGCCCATTACCACCCCATCCAGGAGCCGCCTCCATCCCCATGCTCACCACACCCACCACCTCCTCCCCACCACTGCCTTCTGTAAGTCTTCACTGTAAGACTTCTCCAAAGCAGCTATTGCCACGTCTCTGTCTCCACTTACTTTTTTAAATCAGCAAATATTTACTGGGGACTCTCATTACAAGGCGCGGTTCAGTCCACAGGACAGTTTATGTGTAAGATCTTAATTGATCTTCATAACCTCTGTGAATAGCAAACGGTTAAGGTTTTAAGTTAAATTAATACAAAAAACTACAAAGATAAAGATGCCATTATCTGTACTCTCCTGCCCAAGAAATTACCTCTGTGTAATATTTTGGCATTTTTACTCCTCTGCCTTGTATTTTATGTTTATACTTTTAAAAAAATACATAAATAGGCCGGGCGCGGTGGCTCAAACCTGTAATCCCAGCACTTTGGGAGGCCGAGACGGGTGGATCATGAGGTCAGGAGATCGAGACCATCCTGGTCTACACGGTGAAACCCCGTCTCTACTAAAAAATACAAAAAACTAGCCGGGCAAGATGGCGGGCGCCTGTAGTCCCAGCTACTCGGGAGGCTGAGACAGGAGAATGGCGTGAACCTGGGAGGCGGAGCTTGCAGTGAGCTGAGATCGTGCTACTGCACTCCAGCCTGGGCGACAGAGCAAGACTCCGTCTCAAAAAAATAAATAAATAAATATAAAAATAAAAATAAATAAAAATACATAAATAATATAAGAATACAATATCCCTTAACAAAAAATTTTAGTCATAATGAATAAAGCTGACCTCCACCACCTCCACTCATCTCCCCTGACCTCCACCACCTTCCTATCCTAATCCCTTCCTGCCACCAGGAGAAACACTTGTGAATTTGATGAGTTCTTTCCAGTCTTAAAAACTGCATTTCAGGTACATAATTGTGTCCTCAGAAAATATGCAACTTTGTTCTGTGGTTTTTATTTACATAAACCAGTGTCATGCTGTACCTATCATTCAGCACCATGCTTTTTTCACTCATTATTATTTGTTGAGATCTACCCATGTTCTATATATTTTTCTAACTCATTTCCTATAACTGCTAGGTAAGGTGAGAGGCTAAACGCTGGGAATTTGCCCAGTTTCAAGGGTTGAAGAGAGGAATTTGGACTTGACTAAGTTTCCTTTCAAGGCTTCTTGATGGTGCAAATGCACAGAACTGGCTCATCCCCACACTCCATACCTGCCTCTACCCCTACCCCAGTGGGATAGGAAGGGGGTACCTGCCTTTCACAGCATCCTGTAAGGAGTGAGGATGCCATGTGGTTAGAAGATTAAAGGATTCTGGGCTCACCATTTGGAGGTGGCTGCGTCTACTCCCAACATCCAGACCCAGCATTCGAGCCTGGGGGTTTATAATCATTTGCTGCACCTTAGAAACAAACACTTTCCTGTTCTACTCCCTGTGCCATGTGTCTAGTCAAGATTCTGAGGCATCAGTCTGGCAAAGACCAAAGGCAGGTACCATCGGATGCCAACCCAAGGATGTACCTAGTCTGCTTACCCGTTCTTCTTTGGTGGGACATTGAGATTGCTGCTGCACTGAATGTCCATTCATGGGGCTCCCTAAACATAGGTATTGATTGATTGATTGATTGATTGATTGTGGAGATGGGGTCTCACTTTACCACCTAGGCTGGTTTTAAACTCCTGGCCTCACATGATCCACCTGCCTCAGCCTCCCAAAGTGCTGGGATTACAAGCTTGAGCCACTGTGCCGGGCCTGCACATGGGTTTGACCAGCAGTGGAATCACCTCTGAATTGCCAGTAAAGCCAGTGAACCAATTTATACCCAGACCAGCACTGGCAAAGGTGCTATTTCCCCACACCAATGACAACACTTGAAATTACCACTTTAAAACTGTTTACTTAGCCTCCCCTATCCACATAGTTGTTCAAGACAAAAACGAAACAACAAACCCACATCCACAGGGCCAAATTTAAAATCCATCCTCCCTCCCTGTCTCTCCACCACCTCTCCCACCCATCCCACTGCAAAAACCACCACCGTGTCTCCCTTTCTTCAAATCCATTCTCCATCAGCTACAGAATGCTTTCTTTAAATGAAACATTTCAAAACTTGAGACAAGTAAAGAGAATAATATATTAGAATGCCCATGTGCCCACTTATCAAATATTCAGCTTTTATCAATTTTTAACATGTTGTTGTATTTACTTCCCATCCAGATTTTTATACATTTCCTACACATTTATATAGTAACTATAACCATAAACAATATATAGAATTGTTTTGCATATTTTTGCATATTTTGAAACTTTTTATAAATGGCATGATACAGTATGCATTCTTCTGCCTTGCTTGATTTAGATCCTGTGGGTTTAGAGGCATCCACATTGATATATGTAGCTCTTGTCCATTTACTCTAACTGCTGCACTGTACTCTGTTATATGGCTACATCACAATTTATCCATTCTCCTGTGATTCTAGTTTTCATTATTACAAACAGCGCTGGGGGAGTATGGGCATTCCTGTACACAGTCTCTTTATGAATACGTACAATAACTTCCCTTGGGAATATGCCTACAGTGGAATTGCTGGGTGTAGGGCTATACCTCTCAGCTCTGCCAGATTTTGCTGAGTTGCTCTCGAAAATAGTTATACCAGTTTACCCTCTTAAGAGTACAAACATTAAAATAATATTAAATGTTTAATATCTGACAATACTATCTTGATGTGTATTTAATGTACAATTTCCCGATTACTATTGAGCTCAAGCAGTTTTTCAGGTGCTTATTGACCATTTGGGCTTCCACTTCTTTGAAATGTCTGTTTGCATCATTTGTGATGCAAATTGTTTTTTGTTTTTTTTTAAAAAAAAGATTTCTAAGACTTTTTAATATATACTAGATGCTAACTTGTTGCTTATTTGCATTGCAAAATTTTCTCCAATCTGTGTCTTGCCTTTATGTTCATAGTATATTTTATTGTGCAAAAGTTCTAAATTTTAATGAAGTCAAATGTATCAATCATTTTTTTGAATTTAGAGCTTCTAGCTGGGCACGGCGGCCCATGACTGTAATCCTAGCACTTTGGGAGGCCAAGGTGGGTGGATCACTTGAGGTTAGGTGTTTAGACCAACCTGGCCAACATGGTGAAACCCCGTCTCTGCTAAAAATATGAAAATTAGCTAGGTTTGGTGATGTATGCCTGTAATCCCAGTTACTCAGGAGGCTGAGGCAGGAGAATCGCTTGAACCCGGGGAGGTTGGGGGACGGAGGTTGCAGTGAGCTGAGATCATGCCAATGCACTCCAGCCTGGGCGACACAGTGAGACTCTGTCTCAAAAAAAATAAAAATAAAAAGAACTCCTGTGTCTTGTTTAAAAAATCCAAGCCAGGCACAGTGACTCACCCCTGTAATCCCAGCACTTTGGGAGGCCAAGGTGGGCAGATCGCTTGAGCCCAGGAGTTTGACACCAGCCTGGGAAACATGGTGAAACCCCATTTCTACAAAAATTACAAACATTAGCTGGGCATTGTGGTGCATGCCTGTAGTCCCAGCTACTAGGGAGGCTGAGATGGGAGGATCGCTTGAGCCCAGGAGGTCGAGTTTGCAGTGAGCTGTTAGCGTGTCACTACGTTCCAGCCTGGACGACGGAGTGAGACTGTCTCTCAAAAAATAAAATAAAATAAAATAATCCCTTCCCCTTCCAACTTGAGGTCACAAAGATATGCTACTATATTTTCTTCCAAGAATTATAAAGTTTTGCTTTTCACATTAAAGCCCTTAATCCACACTGAGTTTTTATATCACATCTATGGAGATTTATTATCCTATAAAGATAACAATTTCTCCCAGCATTATTTATTAAACAGTCCTTCTTTCCCCCACTAATGTAATGCAGTCTCTGTCATATATCAAGTTTCCAAATATGACTAGGTTTATTTTCTAGACTCTATTTTAATCCATAGAGCTACTTTTCTGTCCCTGTGCTGAAACCACACTGTCTGAGTTAGTATAACTTTATAATAAATCTTCATATTTTGTATGGAAAGTCCCCTTCCCACGCACTTCACAATTATATTAGCACTTCTTTTCCTTTTGTTCTTCCACATTAGTATTAGAATCAGCTTGCCAAGTTCCACAAAAAATTCAACAGAAATTTTCATTTGTGTTGTATTAAAATTATAGATTAAATTGAGAAGAGCTGACACCTTTATGATAGTATCTTCCAACCCACGTTTATTACCCAGGAGCATTCAAAAATTTCCATTTATTCATATCTTCTTTTATGTCCTTTGATAATATTTTTGTGATATTTCTTCTTAAAGCTCTTGTTTATCTTTTGCTAGATTTATTCCTAAGTATCTTAAAGAGTATTATCATTATAAAGATTTTTTTTAAAAAATTTTCTAACTGGCTGTTACTTGTGTTTAGAGATAATATGAATTTTTTTATGTTGACCTCTTTCAGTAAACTTGCTGAATTCTCTTACTAGCTCTGTTTGTTTTTCTGCGTGTTTTCATGGTAAAAAAAAAATTCCTGGGACTTCCATTTCTGCAAGTAGCAGCCTAGGTACCCTGACAAGTCTTGTCATGATCATGTTGGAAATAGGATTCTTCATGCACAACTGGGATTGCAGGAAATAAGTGAAATCTCCAAGGTACCAAGTGAGCTGAAACCAAGGGAAAAACCAACCATACAGGGGAAATGAGGTTGCCCTGAGTGCAGATGTCCACACATGTAAGTGCAGCAAGATAAACTTTGCAAGACTAAACTTTGGGCCAGCAGCAAGAGGCAGCTAAACCAGGACCCAGGCGGTAAGCTGGGACCCGGGAAGATGCTAAAGTGAGCAGGTTGGCGCCTTGGCACCCAGAAAAAGTAAATGTAAATCTTCTCTGGAGAAAGTCATCCTCAATTAAGGCCCAAAGATTCTCACAGATTAATATCTACCAGTGTGAACTCACAATTGACAATCACCAAAGGCCAGCTGCAGTGGCTCAAGCCTGTAATCCCAATGCTTTGGGAGGCCAAGGCAGGAGGATCACTTGAGGCCAGGAGATTGAGACCAGCCTGGGCAACATAGTGAGACTTTGTCTCTACAAAAAAAAAAAAAAAAAAAATTGTTTAATTAGCCAGGTATGGTGGCATGTGCCTGTAGTTCCTGCTACTCAGGAGGCTGATGCAGGAGAATCACTTGAACCCAGGATGTTGAGGCTGCAGTGAGTCATGGTTGCACCACTGCACTCCAGTCTAGGTGACAGAGCGAGACCTGTCTCTTAAAAAATTTTGTTTAAATCACCAAAATCACAAGGAAACAAACTTCTATGAGTGAGAGTCAGGAGAAACAATCAACAACAGAATTAGTTCTCCAAGGATATCAGATATTGGCATCATCAGGTAATGTAAAATAACTGTGTAAGGGAATATGTAAGGAAATAAAATATTAAATTGCAAAATGGACTAGCAATAAAATACTATCAAAATTTACTAATAAGAATGAACTGACATCCACTGATAAATACGTAGAACTTTTATTTCTTTATTCTCTCTCTGTGTTTTCTTTTTGTTTTTTGTCTTGTTTTGTTCTGTTTTTTAGACAGGGCCTCACTCTGTCATGCAGGCTGGAGTGTGGTGTGATCTTTGCTCACTTCAGCCTTGACCTCCTGGGCTCAGGTGATCCTCCCACTTCAGCCTCCAGAGTAGTCGGGACTACAGGCACCGCCACACCCAGCTAATTTTTTGTATTTATTGTAGAGATGGGATTTTGCCATGTTGCCCAGGCTTATGTAGAACTCTGATAAGTAAAAAATATAATTTTAAAGTAACAAGGCCAGGCTGGGTGCAGTGGCTCACACCTGTAATCCCATTACTCTGGTAGGCTGAGGCAGGTGGATCGCCTGAGCCCAAGAGTTTGAGACCAGCCTGGGCAACATAGTGAGACCTAATCTCTACAAACAAAAATTTTAAAAATTAGCTGGGTGTGGTGGTGCCTGTAGTCCCGACTACTCTGGAGGCTGAAGTGGGAGGATCACCTGAGCCCAGGAGGTCAAGGCTGAAGTGAGCAAAGATCACACCACACTCCAGCCTGCATGACAGAGTGAGGCCCTGTCTAAAAAACAGAACAAAACAAGACAAAAAAAAAAAAAGCCAGAATGTGGTGAATAGTATATTAGAACCAACTGAAGACTTAGTTGAGGAGAGAACTAGTGAACTGGAAGATAAATATGAAGATACTACCAGTAGTTCAGTACAGATAGATTAAGATATAGAAATTATGAAAGAGGTTAAAATATATAAAATAATCTGATAGATGTCTAACAAGAGTTCCAGGGGAGAAAATACGGGAGCATTAAAGAGACAGTGAGAATTTTCTAAAATTGATAAAAATATCAATCTTCATTTATCCCAAGCAGCATACCTTTTTAAAAAAATCCACTCTGAGTGTGATGTATAGAATATCCACTAATTATCTGACATTTCTCCCTCCAAAAGGTGGAGCCTAATTCCCCTCCCCTTGAATATAGCTTGGTTTAATGACTTCCATGTCTTTTAGTTTTTGTTTTCTATTTTTTGTCCTTTCCTTCTTCCTTCTTGAGGATTTCCTAATTTGACACTCCAATTCATTCCTTAGCCTATAATTATCCTATTATGTTGTTTATTTTAACTATGATATTTTCCATGTCTAATACTGTATTTCAGTTACTATATTTTTCAAACCTAATGCTGTGCTTCTGCTAGGTTCTTTTTTATGTTTTCTTATTTTGCTTTATATTGCTTATATCTTTATCTTTCTATGTTTATAAAGCAAATTAGAAGATTTTTAGCCATCTGTTTTAATATTTAGTCTTCTGTTAGAATCTAAAATACAATATGTTGTTTTTCTTTCGAAATATTTGTGCTTCTCAGTGCTGATTTTTCCCTATGGCACTGGCTATTCTGTGAGGCAATGCTGAAGGCCAGGCCTCTGTGCTTGTTGATTGCAATTACCTCTGTGGGCATGAGGGTGGAGCAGATGAGATTTAGGGTGAAAATCTCCAGTTATCGGAAACATCTCAGTCCTCACCCACAAAACAACTTCTTGTGTCAAGGCATCATTCTTCATACCCTTGTTCCTCTCTGTTGAGAAAAAGCAGTATTAGGAGGTGAAACTTAGATTATAATTTACCAGCCTTAGAAGGCTGTAGAATAAGGGAGAAGAAAGATACCACCCAAGGATGGTTATTCCCTATATATTTTTCTTGGCTCCTCACAAGTATGGGGCTTCTAATTTTACTCTCAATGACCCCTGGTACAAAGGTCTGAGTCACAGCAGCTGTGCACAGAGCAGGTAACAGCAGCTCCCAAAGTAACAGCAGAGTAGAAGCAAGAGAACAACTCCAACCGTTCTCAGGGGTTCCTTAGAGCTTTCTTGGTTTCTCTAGCATTGATCTCTAGAGAAGGAGCCAGAAGCTGTGCTAGTTCAGCTTCCTGGTAAGAAACAGACTGCATCCTGTTCTCATTTCATCCATGTAAAATGTCTCTTTTACCTTTGAAGGTATGTATGATAGCTCTTTTTATTTTTTAAAGCTTTCTTTTCTTTTATTGTCTGTTTCTGCCAGCTTACTCTTTATTGGCCCCTATTTTTCATGTTAGAGGCTTTCTTCAGATGTTTATAATCCTTGGTTGTCTGCTTATGACCAAGAGCGAGAAGCCACAATGCTATTTGAAAGCTCTGAGCCAATGGGAGGGGCGGGAGATGGTGGGAATGTCAACTCTGAGCTTCTTTGTGGAGCCATCTGGATGGATGTTTTGGTGGAGCCCAGTGTCAGTACTTTTAGGTCTTTCTTTTTGGAAACCTAATAGCAAAGAACACCAGACAGTTTCAGCGTTCGTGAAGCATATATTAACAATTCCCTCTTTCTTGGATACAGTCACCATACCTGGATTTCTCAGTCCAGAAAAATAATCCCCCCAGCTTCTGCCAGGGTGGGAGAGGGCATTGCTTTGCAGTGTAAAACTAGGGGAGGGCTGAGATCCTGGGTCTAACTGCTTTCAACCAGTTATCCCTATTTATCCCCATCCATCAGATCCCATCCCAGCAGTGGCAGAGGCTGTGAGGATGTCGCTGGGTAGGTCAGGTGGTGTCCTACTTAACCACTGTCAGCTTGGGATATGGCGTTCTTGGACCTGCTAAGTCAGCAACTTCTTTCCCATCTGCTTCCCAGTTTCTAAAATGTTACTGCTGGTAACTTCTCTCCTGTTTTTCTTGTCCTTGTAGAGTTACGTCTATATTTTAAAATCCCTTTGCTGTAATTTTAGTGGAATATCAGGAGGAAAAAAATTAGATTCATGCATTCAATTCATCGTCTTTGCCTGAAAGCGTATATTTTTTATGTAGAAAATCATTACATCTGCAACTAAGAACAGTGTTTTCTCTTTCTTTCTATTACATCTTTTCTTGCTCTTTTTCTTTTTTGTCATTTTGCATAGGCTCTCACATGCAATTCTGAGTAAATGTGCTAGCAGGAATTTTTGTCTTGGTTCTGATTTCCATAGGAATGATTCCAAAGGGCCTCCTATGCTGCGTTTGCCACAAGTTTTTTGATAGATCCTTTTTGCCAGTTTCATTACACAAGTTTATGTTTTGATTATAAGTAACAGAAAATAGCACAAAAGAGCAGTTTAAACAAGTTAGAAGTTTATTTATTTATAGATATGGGGTCTTGACATGCTGCCCAGACTGGGATGCACTAGCTATTTGTAGGCACAATCACTGCATACTACAGCCTTGAACTCCTGGTCTCAAGTGATCCTCTTGCCTCAGCCTCAGCTGCTGAGTAGCTGGGACTACAGGTGTGCAACCACCACACTGGACTCAAGTTGATTTTTATCAGCAGTCCCAAGCTGGAGTGCAAGTTCCTAAATCCTTAGGGAGTTGGACCCTCTCCATTCTTTCTCCTCCATCTTCAATATGAGGCTCACATCTCATTGTCCAAAATGGCTGCTCTAACATTAGCCAGCAAGTCTGCACTCCAGGACACAGGAATGAGAAAAAGGAAAGGGAAGGGCATCCCTCCGCCATTCCCCTAAGGACTTTATAGAAGTTTTACGCATCATTTCTATTTACATCCCACTGGCCAGAACAGATTCATGGGACCCCCGCCTAACTGCAAGGGAGTCTGGGGAAAGTAGTTTTTAATTTTAGACTGTTATATACTTGGCTAATCTGATGAGTTTTTAGTTTTACCTTTATCTGTAGTAATACTAATACTCCTCTTCATTCTTAATATAACTTATGACTTTTATTCCTCAACCTGATTTTATGTTGTTAATCTTTTCTATTATTTGTTTTCTATTTCACTAATCTCTACTCTACATCTTTGTTATTTCCTTCCATTTTTTTAATTGTTGGTTTTTTCCAGCTCTTTGAAGTGAATGCTTAGCTCAATTATTATTATTTTGTTTTGTTCCTTAGTAAACTTAAGATGATAAATTTATCATTATGCACTGCTTTAACTGCATTCCATAAGTTTTGATATGTAGAACTCTCATTGTTATTCAGTTATAAATACTTTGTACATTTCATTGGATTTCTTCTTCAAACTGTAAATTACTTTAAGGTTCTCAAAATGTGAAAATTGTATTTGTATTAGTCTGTTCCCATGTTGCTATAAAGATACTACCTGAGACTGGGTAATTTATAAAGAAAGGAGGTTTAATTGACTCGCAGTTCCACATTGCTGGGGATGCCTCAGGAAACTTATAATCATGAGAGTAGGCAAAGGAGAAGCAAGTACCTTCTTCAGAAGGTGGTAGGAGAGAGGGAGAAGGGAAAGGAAAGAGGGAGGGAGGGAGGGAGGGAAGTAGGGAGGGAGAGAAAGAAAGACAAGAAGGGGAACTGCCAAACACTTTTAAAGCATCAGATCTTGTGTCACTCACTATCAAGATAACAGCATGTGGGAAACCGCCCCCATGATCCAGTCACCTCCCACCAGGTTGCTCCCTCCACACTTGGGGATTACAAGTCAAGATGAGATTTAAGTGGAGACACAGAGCCAAACCATATCAGTATTTGTTTGTTTGGTTTATTTTTACTACATTTAAAATTATTTAAAAATGTAATTGGCTCGGTCAGTGGCTCACACCTGTTATCTCAACACTTTGGGAGGCTGAAGCAGGCAGGTGGCTTGTGTTTAGGAGTTCAACATGGTGAACTGGGCAACACGGTGAGACTCTGTCTCTACAGAAACATTCTTTTTAAATTAGCCATTGTGGTGGCGCACACCTGTAGTCCTAGCTATTCAGGAGGCTGAGGTGGGAGGATTGCTTGAGCCTGGGAGGCTAAGGCTGCAGTGAGCCATGATCATGCCATTGTACTCCAACATGGGCTACAGAAAGAGACCCTGTCTCAAAAACAATAACAATAACAACAAAAAACTCAACTTTGTCTGATATCAGTATTGCTATATTAACTTCCTTTGTTTTGTATTTTTTATGATATATCTTTTCCATGTCTTTAGTTTCAATTATATTTCATGACATTGTTTTAAGCATGTTACCTATAAACAGTATATAGACGGTTTTAAAAAACAATTCAGTCTAGTGAATTTTATCAGTTTTTATTTAATTTGATTACTGATTATTTGGACTGATTTCTACCAGCTTATTTTGTCATATACGTTTACATTCTTTTTCTTTGCTTCTTTTTTCTTCTTTCTCGCCTTCTGTTGGATTGATCAAGCTTTCTGCATTTCTTCTGCTGATTTGAAAGGATTGTATTTCTTTTCCTTTAACAATTACTTTTACATTTTTAATATGCACGCTTCACTATAAACTATTCTGACACTGTCAAAAAATTAGTATTTCTATTCTCCTCCCAAATACAAGTCCATTCATTTACTTTAATCACCAACAGAACACCACCCCTCCCTATGCTTATATTGAATTTTCATTTTACCTTTTTTAAGTCACAAAAGCTTTCTTTTTAAAGTTGGAAATTAGTTAAATTTACTAACATTTTATCAATGTCTGTGCTTACCATTGTTTATTACATCCCACGTCCTCTCTCTGGGTTCATTTCTCTTCTTGCTGAATTACTTCTTCTTGTAGTGAACCTCTGTGGGAGGTAGATCCTCTTAGTCTTTGTATGTCTGAAAATATCTCTATTTCGCCTTTGTTCCTGAATGATAATTTAGCTGCACATAAACTCAGGGCTTTAAAGATATTATTCCATTGCTTATGAGGAGTAGGCCGTCAGTCTAATAGACATGCCTTTAGGTGGATTTTATCTTTTCTTGTTGATATCTTCCACTATTGTCTTGTTATCCTTTATGTTCTGCAGTTGCAGACAATGTGCTTAGGTGTAGACTTATTTTTATTTACCTTGCTTGGCACCTTAAGTGCACTTATAATCAAATAATTCATATCCTTTTCAATCCAGGAAATTCTTAGCTTTATTGTTCCAAATATTATTTCTCCATTCTCTTCTTCTGAGATTCCTATTTTCATACATCAGAGTCTATTTTAATCAATCATTCATGTGTCTTAATTTGTTCTTATTTTAGTCTCTTCATCAGTCTGTGCTGCATTCTAAGCTAATTCTTTTTTTACCATCTTCAAGTTTACTAATATACTCTTTGGTTCTATTTTGGAATTCATCCTATAACTTTTTTTCAACAGCCAATACTTATTTTATTTCTAAGATATCCACTTCCTGGTTCATTTCTGCCTATTTGAATGTCTTGTTCTTTTTTTTTATTTAATAGAAGTTGTTCCTTCAGTCATTTCCTTGAGCTCCTCAAATACATCTACTTACAGTATTTGTCAAACTATTCTATAAAATTAATGTCATCTGCAGTGAATTCATCTTCTGATTGTAGATTTTGTCTGTCTTTCTTAGCATTAGAATTCCTCATGTATTTTATAATTTTCAGTGGGAGGTTTCAATCGTTTGTTTAGGCTTTTTTCTCTTTCTTTCTATGTCCATCTCTCTCTTTTTGGCATTTTTTGCTGTTATCGTCTCTAGCTGGTACTTCCAGGACCCCTAATCTAGAACTAGATTTTTAAATAAATCATTGTCCCTGCTTTTGTGGGGTTTAAATATTAATGGGGAAGGATAAACAATAAATAAATCAATTTGGCAGGTGGTAATACGTTCTATGGAAAAAATAAAGCAGAATAAGGAGACAAGGTTTGCAGGGGTAGGGGTTCATTTGAGCAGAGACTGGAAGGAAGTGATAGAGCCATGCAGCTATCTGGGGAAGAGCACGAAAGGCAGAAAGAAAGGTGAGTCAAGAATTCCTGCAACTGTGTAGCATTTGGCATGTGCCAGGGACATATTAGTTGACCAATATGTTTGCAAGAACCCAGAGGAGGGGCCTCTAAGCGCAGGGTTCTGTGTGATGTTTACTCATGGCTGACGTTTATGGGCCACGGCACGTGCAACTCTCCAACTCTCTATGAGGCAATGAAGGCCGCTCAAAGGGCTGGTGCCCACCTCTTATGCAAACAGAAAACTGGCAGCCGCCATTGTTACTAGCTGAGAGCTTATCCCTCTAGCTGAGCCTCCACTGGACGGGCCAGGTAAGGCCAATTCTTACATGGTTCAGGGGAGCCCCGTGTCCCAGGCCGATGTCCCAGGCCCAGCTGCCTCCTTTTCCAGACAGAATTCTCCCTTTCCAGCTGCCTCGAGCCGCTCATTTAACCCTCATAACGATTCCTGTGACAGGTGCCTTAGTTAGTCCCGTGACTCCGTATAACTGGTGAGAAAGGGGGCCCTGGAGAGTTCCCTCAGGTGGTTAACAGGAATTTGAACCTGGGGTTGTCACTGTCATCACCACAGAGGAGGGGGGCTAGTTAAGGAGAAGGGGGTCCTAACCAGCTCCCCCTGGAGCTGGAGAAGGGGATCCTAAGGTCGCGGTGCGGCAGGGCGTACATAGCTCATGCATTCAGTCCGCTAAAACTTGATAAGGGCCTGCTGTGCTTCAGAGGCAAAGCCCACCCCTCCTACGGCTGACTTCCGCAGTGGCGCTTCCTAGAAGCACAAGCAGCCAGAGCAGTGTCTGAGCAAGGAGGGTGGGATGTGCGCTGCGGGAGGAGGGTCCCTGTCCCGGCGCCGTCTCACGTTTTCTCTGGCCAAGTCGTGCTCCTTAGCCCGGAACTCGGGGACGGGAGGTGGGAGTGGAAACGGGCACAGGGTAGGACGTTCTCTGGGGTCTGGGGCCATCCTAGTTGAGCCTTGGGCCAGAATCGGAACCCAGGGCCGGAGGACCCGCTTCCTCCCCACCGCACCAAGCCCCTTTTGTCATTTTTACCCAAATAGATGGCCTAAAGCCACCCGCGTGCGTCGCCCTCTTCCTCCGGGCTTCTTTTAATATGGCAGTATCAGAGGGCCTGCGGGGGCGTAACTTGGGAAACCTCTAACATCTCGGTGCGGTAGGGCATACACAACTCATGCATTCAGTCCGTGAAAACTTAGGGGCCTGCTGTGCTTCAGAGGCAAAGCCCACCCCTCCTATGGCTGCGGTTTGCTGGGAACCCACGGGACAGGGAACGCCGGCGCCCCCAAGGTCCGCCCCGCCGCTCTTTGTGCCCCGCAGCCTCGCGCTCCCGCCGCGGCGCAGCCGCCGCCGAGCTAGCGCGCCCCCTCGTGGGAGCTCCGGGCACTGCGCGGCGCCGCCCTAGCGGGAAGCACGCGGAGGCTACCGCTAGATCCCGGGGAGCAGGCGGGGTCCTGGCCAAGCCTTCCACCCGGCTCGGTCCTTTGGACCCCTTCCCACGCTCTAGAAGCCTCGCCCCTTCATCCTTGTTTTGACCCAGACCCCCAGCTCGTCCCTCCCGCGCTCCCGCCGCTGTTTCCATGTCCCTGGGAACTCCTCTGGGGCTCCAGGCGGTGCAGGCGGGAGATGGAAACGCGGGTGGGGTGCACCCAGACCCCGCATTCCAGGGAAACCTCTCACAGCCTGCTCCTGGCTTGAGGAGGTCCCAGGGGGAGCTTTTGTAGCCGCCGAAGACGGACTTTTCCAAATATGACCCTAAAGTGAGGCTTCTTGCTTTCAAGGTCTCATTCATATTCTCTCCCCTCTCCCCTCTCTTAGGAGGATCAGCGCCGGCGTGATTTCCCAGGAGAGGGGAAAGGGCCATCACCTGGCCTTTAAAGACTCACCCCGTGGATAACAGTGATGAGGGCGAAGCTCTAGGTAGGAGGATTTTCACCACGGTGTTTCATCAAACGAGAATGATCTAGATAAACCAGGAGTGCAATCAACTCCAAAGAAAAAGATGATTTGAAAAACAAAAGTGTGTGTGTCTGTGTTTAGAGAGAGAGAGAGAGAGAGACTCTAATATCCTTAGAAAGATTCAGAAAATTGTATACCCACAAAACAAGAACAGAATGCTTTTGAAAGGGGCACAAGAATTTAGAAAATTAGAAAGGTGCCTGTCAAAATAACAGGCTCTGAAATTCACGTAGACAATCCATCCAGCTCTTCCACCCCTTGATCCCTGGCCTCTTCTCCAGTGATTTCCACCCCCGCGCCGTAGCCGCTCCACTGTCATATCGTAGACGTTGTCCTTAATTCCCACATCCCTCCAAAGTTTACATTTCAACCATCCCACTCGACCACCACCACCTCCTATATTTTCATCAAGCTCCCTCTGGTGTTCTGACCCACATGTTTCTAATCACTCCCTTGCATACATTCTTCACTGTCGGTGTCCCGCCCTTTCATTGTATTTTCCTAACCAAACTCCAACTTTGATTAAATCCAGAGCTTCCACACCCTCCTAAGCCACTGAAGAGAGCTGTCAGCACTTCTTCTTCTTCTTTTTTTTTTTTTTTGAGACGGAGTTTCGCTCTTGTCATCTGGGTGGAGTGCAATGGCCCGATCTCAGCTCACTGCAACCTCTACCTCCTGGGTTCAAGCGATTCTCCTGCCTCAGCCCCCTGAGTAGTTGGGATTACAGACGCCCACCACCACGCCTGGCTAATTTTTGTACTTTCAGTAGAGACCGGGTTTCGCCTTGTTGGCCAGGCTGGTCTCAAACTCCTGATCTCAGGTAATCCACTCGCCTCAGCCTCCAAAAGTGCTGGGATTACAGGCATGAGGCCCCCGCCTGGCACTCCTTTAATTTCATGAAGGCAGCCCTCCAAAGGGGCCGGCTGATTTCTGGCATTGCTTCTGCGTTCAGTTCACTCTCCACCTCTTCCTCCTTGAGCATTTCTCATCTTCTCTCCTCTCCTAAAATCTCTGGCACTCCCTCACTCTTCACTGACAGATGCCCTTGCTCCTGTCTCTCTCTCTTTTTTTTTTTTTTTTTATGATAAAATATAGACCTGGAATGCCCTTCCTTCCTTTTTCACTGCGGAACATCATTGGTTGGAAGAGGATTTCCTCACTCTCACAGCCGCCTCGACAGAGCCGCTGGCAGAGACAGGGTGGCACCTCCATTTTTTTACCCATACCCCATGCTCTCTTGCCAACTAAGGACTTCCACCTGCTATTATTCCCTCTCTTTCATTGTGCATACTTATTTTCTCTGTCCTGGATTCTCCTTATTAGCATACTAATATGCCTCAATAACAACCATTTTAAAAGAAAAAACAAAAACTCCCTTGTCCCCATATTCCATTCACCTCCAGGCATGATCCCATTTCTCTGATGTTTTCTGCAGCAAAACTCCTCAAAAGAGCCGTCTACGGTGGCTGTCTCAACTTACTCTTTCTGCATTTATTTTTATTACAATTTTTTTTTTTTTGAGACGGAGTCTTGCTCTGTCTCCCAGGCTGTAGTGCAATGGCATGCTCTTGGCTCACTGCAACCTCCGCCTCCTGGGCTTAAGTGATTCTCCTGCCTCAGCCTCCTGAGTAGGTGGGACTACAGGCACCCACTGCCACGCCTGGATAGTGTGTGTGTGTGCCTGTGCATATGTGTGTGTGTGTGTGTGTGTGTGTGTGTGTGTGTGTATTTTTACTATAGATGGGGTTTCACCATGTTGGTCAGGCTGGTCTCGAACTCCTGACCTCAGGTGATCTGCCCTCCTCAGCCTCCCAAAGTTCTGGGATTACAGGTGTGAGCCACCGTGCCTGGCCTATTATGAAAACCTTTATTATGAAAAATATTCATCAAAATGAGAGACTATAATAACCCCCATACACCTGTTATAGGTTAAACCGTAGCCCCTAAAATTCATGTTGAAGTCCTAACCCTCAGAACCTAAGAATGTGACTTTATTTGGAGACAGGGCATTCAAAGAGGTAATTAAGGTAAAATGAGGTCATATGAGTGGGCCCAATTCAATAGGACTAGTGTCCTTAGAAAAAGAGATTAGGACCACAGACAATACAGACTGAGGGAGGACTGTGAGGACACAGCCAGGAGACTGTCCTGAAATGGACACACCTCAGGAGAAAACAAATCTGCTGGCACCTTGATCTTGGACTTCCAATCTGCACACTGAGAAATTTTAAAGTCACTCCAACAGCCTGAGCTGACTAACACAACACTTATAATCTGGATTCAATAATTATGAAAGGTCTTTCTCTATTTGTTGTGTCTCTCCCTTTTCTGTCAAGTATTTTAAAGCCGATGCCAGACCTCATGTCGTTTTATTCCCACGTGCTTCAATATGAATCTGAAAAATATCCCCACGTGTTTTTATATAATCATAATGGCTTTTTCACACTTAGAATTTAGCAAGAATAACTTGGTAATATCTCATAGCCAGTTCATATTCAGATTTCCCTGATTATCTTTAAAATGTCTTTCCAGGGCTGGTTTGTTGGAATCGGGATCTATACTGGTATGAATCTTGTTAGTCTACATCAGCCCCTCCCCATCCATCCTGCCTTTTTATTTCTCATCTCATTGGCATTTGAAGAAACCAGCCAACCCGATTCCTGGAGTTGTCTCTGGGCTTCCTCATCCATCTTTTTTTGTGTATTTGTTTTTTTGTTTTATTCTTTTCATTTTAAAATATTTTAAACTTGAAAAGGTGCAAGAACAGTATTAAAAACGTTCTTTTCCTTGTACTATTTGAGAATAGGTTGTTGACATGTTGCCCTATCACTCGAGAACACTTTAATGCACATTTGCTACAAATAAGGACATTCTCCTACAATACACTAGCAAACTGAGGAAATTAACATAGCTACATCTCTGCCACCTAATTTGCACTGCCAATCAAGTTTCACCAATTTTCTCAATAATGTCTTTGCTACCAAAAGGACCCAATCCAAGATCATAATGTTTTGCTTAGTTTTCACATCACGTTTCCTTCGGTCTAGAACAGTCCCTCAGTTTTTCCTTGAATTTCATGATCTTGATATTTTTCAAGATTACAGGCCAGGTATTTTGTAGAGTGAACCCAAGTCAGGCGATGCATCTCTGGCAGGAGTGTCACAGAAGTGATGCTGGTGTTCCTCATTGAGTCCTGGCAGGTGTACATGATTTCAATTTGTCCAGTAGTGACGTTGTTAGCCTTGATTAGTTGATTGAGGTATCGACTGCCAGGTTTCACCACTGAAAGCCTCTCTCCCTGTGGTAATCAATAAGTATTTTGAAGCTCTGTAATGTCCTGTTATTCTTCAAACTTCCACTTACTAGTTTTAGAATCCATTGATGTTTCTTGGCTGAGTAAGTTATTACTATGAGGGCTGCCAACTTTTCTAATTTCATTGTTTCTTCTATATTTATTAGTTGGCATTCTATTGTAAGAAAAAGCTTTGTCATTGTGTGTCTCTCTCTCTGTCTCTCTCTCCCTGCCCCTGCTTCTCTCAGTATAGGCTCATGGATTCCACTTTATTTACTGGGTTATAATCTGTTATTGTTATTTAATTTGATGTTAAAATATTCCCACATTTGGCATGTGAGAGCCCTATGAGAGCCCATTCAGGCGCTCTGGCTCTCTATGTCCCTGAGCCCCTCTCTACTTTCTGGTACAAGATATTCCAGACTTATCTTGTACTGTTTCTGGTTTAGCCTCGGAATCAGCCATTTCTCCAGGAACCTGGTTCCTTTTAAGGGGCAGTGGTGTTTAGGGGCCAAGATCTGAGTGTTCAGCATGCTCCTTGCATTGGATGGTGCTGCTCCCAGGCCTTCTCAGTGGACAGTGAGAAAATTTCTCTCTCTCCACAGATTTTCATCTCGATTTCTCTATCAGTCTATCTATCTGTCTGTCTGTCTATCTATCTATCTATCTATCTATCTATTATCTATCTATGTATCTATCTATCTATCATCTCTCCGTGTGTGTGTATGTGTGTGTGTGTGTGTGTGTCTGTGTCTGTGTGTGTGTAGCCATTAGTTTATACTGCCAGGTCCAATTCCAGTTGAACATCGTAGGATTCTTTCTAATTTTCCACTTTTGGTATTTATAACTCTTTTTTCCCCACCAATGAGAAGCACAAACCCCACTATCCTCACTATACTAGCTTTTTTGACCAATCTCCATCTGTGACCAATCTACTGATGCTACCAACACACACAAACACACGGATGCCCTCTTTACCCACTCACACTCCAACATCCAGTACCAGGCTGCCCCACCCAACTCCTAGCCATAGGTACCCACCTGAACCAGCCCTACCCAATGGCCTTTGGACTGAATAATTCAGGGAGAAAAGGGGGAAGGAGGGAAGGGAAGGGGAGGGGAGGGGAGGGGAGGGGAGGCAGAAGGGGAAGGTTCATTTTTTTCTTGAATCCTCTCAAATCAGGAAACAATACAAGTTCACCAACCACTTTCCCACGGCCCCTTCTCCCGGTCCTGCCTCTTTGTCCTGCAGCAGCCCTGGGTGCAGCTGTCTACCCTCCGCTGCTGTGTCTACTCTGCTGGCTGTTGCTTTTAAGTCTTCTGTGCTGGATCCTCCTCATCTTCATAACTTCGAGGTGCTGAAAGGCTCCAGGACTCATGCTCAGACTTCTTCTCCTCTCTGTCCTCCCTCACTTTCTAAGTGATCTCTTCCAGTCCGGAGACTTTAAATATCATATGCTGAGGACTTCTAAATTATCTCCAGCCCTAATCCCACCCTGCCTCCAGACTCCAACATCCAGTTGCCTTCTCTAACTGCATGTCTAATAGGAAACCCAAAGTTAACATATCCAAAACCAAACTCCACTTTTTCTCTCAAAGCTGCTCCTTCCTCAATGCTTCCCATTAAAGAAAATGACAGCTTCTTCCATCTAGTGTCCCAATTGCTTGATTTCTCTCTCTAAACCTTATATCTAATTCAATGGCATATTCTTGCAGTCACACCTTCGAAACACATCCCTAAATCACTACTTCTCACAATATTCATCATTACCCTCCAGTCCAAGCCACCAAGTTTTCTTAGGGCATCTGTAAGAGTCTCCTACCCGGCCTCTGGTTCCTCTCTTGCTCCCAAATGCTCCGTTCACCACACAGCAGCCAGAATGATCCTGTTAAAATGTAAATCCCACTTCCAGTTCCCATAATAGAAATGACAAGAATCATTTCAGAACTTAAGACTCAAGGGCAAAATAATGCAAAGGAGAACAGACACCCTTAAATGAGAAAATAAAACAAATAAAGAAAATTTTTAAAAAGTGGTTTTTTAAACTAGAGAGAAAATGACAGATGTATAAGATAGGCAAACATTGCATAATTATAATCCCCAGAGGAGAAAACCAAAACAATGAAACTGAAAAAAGATATTTAAAACATAATTGAAAAAAATTTTCCTGAAATAAGAGAAGACTTGAATCTAGATATTGAAAGGACAAGTTGAGTCAACACAGTTAGAAACATATCCTGGGATGTTTCCTTCTGGGTTTCATTCTGGGTCCAGAATGAACTTCAGGACCAGAGGAGGTGGATTCTGGAGGGAAAGACCCAGGGACCCCTGACTGGAGTTTGGTTGAAGCTGCCAGAATGCAAGTGCACACACGTGCACACACACATACACTGCACTTTGGGTCAGACAGGAAGAATTTGGGTATTTGTCTCAGGGGAGATGCATTAGTCCATTTTCACACTGGTATAAAGAACTTCCCTGAGACTGAGTAATTCATAAAGGGAAGAGGTTTAATTGACTCACAGTTCCATATGGCTCAGGAGGCCTCAGGAAACTTAAATCATGGCGGAAGGTGAAGGGGAAGCAAGCACCTTCTTCACAAGGTGGCAGGAGACAGAGCAAAGGAGGAAGAGCCTCTTATAAAACCACCAGATTTCGTGGGAACTCACTCGCTCTTATGAGAACAGCATGGAGGAAACTGCCCCCATGATCCAATCACCAGATCCTCCCACCGGGACCCTTCCTCAACACCTGGGGATTACAATTCGAGATAAGGTTTGGGTGGGGGCACAAAGCCAAACCATATCAGGAGATAATGCATATGAGAGCTTAGGTAGAAAACAGGTCCATTCCACAGCCCTACAAGTTGAGAGGAACAGGGGACCTACAAAAACATAAGTGAGATTGATACAATTAGATCTATTGGAAAGAGCCAGAATTAGCAATGTTAATATCAACCAAAATGGATTTCAAGATGGCAAGAATTACAACCTCTAAATAACTTTTGTTAAGAAACAGGCAAAAATGAAAATTATAAATGATTTATAACTGAATAAAAATGAGAGCACCACATAACTTGTAGGAGGTAGCCAAAATTGTACTCAGAGAAAAAATTATAGTCTTAATACATTTATTAGAAAATCTGAAAGACTAAAAAGAAATAAACTGTGCTTTTAAATTAAGCTAGAGAAAGAACAACGTAATGAAAAAAGTAGAAAGAATAATGATAAAAGCAAGATGTAAGGAAAGAAAACAGTAGAAGAGTTGCTGAACAAAAGTAAAACATGGTTCTTTAAAACATTATCAATATAGACAAACCTTCAATAAGTATAACAAAGAGAAAAATGAGAAGGCTGAACAAACAGCATCAGGAATCAAAAATGAGTATATCCACAGACAGAAGTGACTAGTAAAATATAAAGAATACACAATTTCCTACTAATAAATGTGAAAACCTACACAAAAATAAATTTAAAAATAGAATCAAGAAGAAGTAAAATACCTGAATAGGCTAAGAAACATGGAAAAATCCAAACTTGCGGTCAGCGACCAAATTCAAAAACTACCTGCAATAGACAACGCTTGTGTCTCTCCGAAAATTCATATGTTGAAATCTGAACCCCCAACATGATGGTATTAAGGGAGGGGCCTGAGCTGGATGCGGTGGCTCACACACATAATCCCAGCACTTTGGGAGGCCGAGGCAGGTGGATCACCTGAGGTCGGGAGTTCGAGACTAGCCTGATCAACATGGAGAAACCCCATCTCTACTAAAAATACAAAATTAGCTGGGCATGGTGGCAGATGCCTGTAATTCCAGCTACGCAGGAGGCTGAGGCAGGAGAATCACTTGAACCTGGGAGGCGGAGGTTGTGGTGAGCCGAGATCACACCATTGCACTCCAGCCTGGCAACAAGAGTGAAACTCCATCTCAAAAAAAAAAAAAAAAAAAAAAAGAAGGGGGCCTTTGGGAGGTAATTAAGTCACAGGAGTGGAGCTCTCATGAATGGCATTAGATATCCCAGAGAGCTAGCTTGCTCCATCTACCATGTGAGAAGCTAGCTTGCTTCTATTCCAACTCATCAAAGGTGCTATTTATGAGGAAGCAGACCCTCACCAGATACTAAATCTACTGGTGCCTCAGTCTTGGACTTCCCAGCCTCTAGAACTATGAGAAATAAATTTCTGTTGTTTATAAGCTGCCCAGTTTATGGCATTTTATAATAGCTGCCCAACTAAGACAGTACCAGACCAGAGGGTATATTGAGGTGAGTTCTATGAAGCTTTTTATTGATTTATTCATTTATTTTAGATTAAAAAAAATTTTTTTTTTTAGAGATGGGTTCTTGTTTTGTTGCCCAGAGTGGGATTGAACTCCTGGGCTCCAATGAGTCTCCTGCCTCAGCCTCCCAAATTCCTGGAATTACAGGTGTGAGCCACCACACCTGGCCTATTTATTTATTTTAGAGGCAGAATCTTGCTATGTTGCCCAGGCTGGTCTTGAACTCCTGGCCCCTCAAGCAATCCTCCTGCCTTGGTCTCTCAAAGTGTTGCAATGATAGGTGTGAGCCACTATGCCTGGCCCAAACTTTAAAATTATTACATAATACTCATTTTGGATAAACTTTCAGTTTATACAGAAAAGAGATGAGAAAGTCTTAATCTAATTTTCTGATAACAGTATCACTGTGATCCTAAAAGTCGACATGGACAGCACAAGAGGGAAAACTACAGCCACTTCCACTTATACACACAAATACAAAATTACTAATCAATCAATAACCAGGTAGGGTTGTTCCAAAAGAATATTCAATAAAAGAGTTGAATAAATGTAAACTATACCATGTTCATGGATGGGAAGACTCCATTATAGGTCTTGTACATTTTTTATTAGGTTTGTTTTAGAGTTTACATTGCTATTAAGATGCTGTGCCCAGTATATATTGGGTCCAAGAAGATAAAAGCCAAATACTGACAAAAGTAAAGAAAAAAGAAAGAAGCTCAGTTACTTGTGGACACCATGGGGTCTTTGTGTTAGCTCTGGTCTGCATCCCTTTAGATTTACCTGTTATACAAAATTTAAAATCCTATTATGTTAAGTGTCTGTTTGCCTCTGTTACTAAAAGCTGATACAAATCCCAATAAAACTTTCAATAAGATTTTTCATGACACTTGACACACAAATTCTGAAATTCTTACTGAAGAATAACACACCCACATTCCAGGAAGTGAAAGACGGAAATTAGGAAAAGGCAGGGGCAATGCCTATAGCAGAAAAACTTTCCCAGAAATTCCCCCCATAGACGTCTTCCTTTTTCTTTTTTCTTTTTTTGAGACGGAGTCTTGCTCTGTCACCCAGGCTGGAGTGCAGTGGCCGGATCTCAGCTCACTGCAAGCTCCGCCTCCTGGGTTTATGCCATTTTCCTGCCTCAGCCTCCCGAGTAGCTGGGACTACAGGCGCCCACCACCTCGCCCGGCTAGTTTTTTGTATTTTTTTTTAGTAGAGACGCGGTTTCACCGAGTTAGCCAGGATGGTCTCGATCTCCGGACCTCGTGATCCGCCTGTCTCGGCCTCCCAAAGTGCTGGGATTACAGGCTTGAGCCACTGCGCCCGGCCGGACGTCTTCCTCTTTCTAGGCCAGAGCTAGGTCACATGGGAGTCCCTAGCTTCAAAGGAGACTAGGAAATGTAGTTATTTCTGAGACACTATTGCCACAAAAATATACTCCAGATGAATTAAAGACCTAAATGTAAAAAAGAAGCGCTTTAAAATTATTAGAATAAATTAAGAAGACCGGCTTTTTTCACTTTGGGGTAGGGAGGGCTTATTTATTTATTTATTTATTTATTTATTTATTTATTTATTTATTGACTTTGCGATGGAGTCTCACTTTGTCACCCAGACTAGAGTGCGGTGGTGTGATGTTGGCTTATTACAACCTCTGCCTCCCAGGTTCAAGCAATTCTCCTGCCTGAGCCTCATGAGTAGCTAGGATTACAGGAATGTTCCACCACGCCAAGCTAATTTTTGCATTTTTAGTAGGTTTCACCATGTTGTTCAGGCTGCTCTTGAACTCCTGACCTCAGGTGATCTGCCTGCCTCGCCCTCCCAAAGTGCTGGGAATACAGGAGTGAGCCACTGTGCCCAGCCAAGAGGGGCTTATTTAAACAAGACACAAAGTCTAAAAATCATAAAGAAAATTTTACAAATCAAAATTTAAAAACTTGTACAGGCTACAAAATACTATAAACACATTTAAAAGACAATCAACATTGCCTTTTAACTGGTGACTGGTGACAAACATTTTAAGTGTACAGAAAAGGAACTGAAATTCATCATTTGTAGAGCATTTACAAATCAATAGGGAAAAAAAATGACCCAAGAGAAAAGAAATGAGCAATGGATATTAATGTGTAATTCACAAAAGAGAAAATATAAATGGCCAATAAACACATGAAAAGATGCTCAAATCCAAGAGTGATCAAGAAAATGCAAATCAAAACTCCTAGGAGATACTATTTTTAATCATCAGCTTGACAAAAAATAAATTCTTTATTAACATCAAGTGGTACTGAGGCGTGTGGAAATGAGCATGCTCATATAACTGCTGGGGGCAGGGTGTGAATTGGTGCAGCCACTCTTGAGAGTGATTTGATCGTATCTACTCAAAGCAGAAAATGTGCATTTCCTATAACCTAGTGATTAAGCTTCTGTGTGTCAGCACTAAACAAATACTCACACACGTGTATGGGGAACCATGCCCAGGAATGATCACTGAAGTATTTTTGAAATAGCAAAATTGTGGAATGGATAAGCAAAATGTGATATATTTTTAGGACAGAAGACTCTGCTGCAGCTCATTCCAAAAGGAATGGACCTGGTTTAAATCTATCTAAGATCTTTTAATCTAAGATGTAAAAAAAAAAAAAAAAAAAATCATTAAGTTAAAAAAGAAAACAGTTGCAGAATATGCATACCATTTATATTATTTTAAAAACACATACCCCAAACAATACTATCTATTTTCTGTGAGTATATCTAATGAATTTCAAAATTTCTTTTTAATCTTTTGGATCCACACCAAAATCATAATAGTGGTCTACCTTTGGAGATACGAGAGGGACAAAACTGTTGGGTTAATGGAGACTTTAGATTTATTTTTGATAATTTTAAAGGTGAATAGATTCATGTATTGATATATTAACTTGTAATTGAAATGAATTCAAACTTAAAATCATAAAAAAACATAAATTTATATCAGGCTAATTTATATATTGTCCATAGTTTGTTGTGAATAATTGTGTTTAGTTCATAGCAAACCATATAGAGGTCTCATTCCTGTAGTTTTCAATGAATCCTTTTGCTGTCTTCAAAAAAGCCTCCTTCCAGCTCTCCCATGGAAAGTCTGGATCTTTCTGATCCCAGAGTAGGCAGAGCTATGAAGCGTGATCTTTAGAGACGTGTGATGTGATAAGGCCTGTCCTAAGAGGCTGCACAGACTGGGCATGGTGGCTCATGCTTGTATTCCCAGCTCTTTGGGAGGCTAAGGTGGGAGGACCCCTTGAGCCCAGGAATTTGAGGTGGCAGCGTGCTATAATTGCACCAATGCACTTTAGCCTGGGTGATACAGCAAGACCTTGTCTCAATCAATCAATCAATATTATCTGGGCATGGTGGTGCATTCCTGTAATCCCAGCTATTTGGGAAGCAGAGCCCAGGAGGTGGAGGCTGCAATGAACCCTGATGGGGCCACTGCACTCCAGCCTGGGCGACAGAACCAGAGCGAGGCTATCCAGCCACTGGGGTGCCCTTCAGGAGCGTAGACCAGATGCTCTCTGTGAGAGAGAGTCAGAGACTGGAACCTGGGGCCACTATAAGTGCTGCAGCTCATTCCCTGCCTCCCTAGGGTGGGCTCTGTCAGGTGACCCTGGGGCTCAGCACAGGCTGACCCACCGTCTGCCAACCCTCTCACATCTGCCCCTTAAGTGGGGCCCCGAGGGGAATCAGGATCTCTGCACTCTCCCACAGCCCAGCCCTGGGCCTCCTAACCCTCTGTAAGCCCATCCTTGGCAGTCTTAATCAACTTCCAGAGACACAGAGACACGCAATAGCCTTGGGTGACAGGAGCTATAAAATTGCATAGTCTGATTAAAAATAATGATGAGAATACCTACTGCCCATTAGCCTGTGCCTGAGCCCTTAACAAGGATTAGTTAATCAGCCTGCTTGCAGCCTGAGGAGGGGCAAAGGTTATTGGTGCTCTTTTAGAAGAGGGGCCAGGGGTTAGTGACGAGGGGCTGGTGCTGCAAGGAAGGGCTTTCCATGACCTATTCTGGCCTTTCATAGCCACTGGGTCACCAGAAGAGAGAAATCAGCCCTCTAACCTGGCCATCGCTGTCTGTGTGACTTCGAGAAGTGGCTCCCCTTTCCTGGCCTCAGTTTCCTCATCAGTAAAATGCAGAGATTGGGATGACTGTTCTCCAGGGCTTCTTCCAGCCCCAATGTTGAGGACAGCCCAGGTGACCAGAGAGCCACATCTACTGCATCTACTGCCACCTTCTTAGGGAGTAGGGCAGGTCCGGGTCTTCTTCAAGAAAAGGAGGGTCAGCCCCTGACCCTGACCCTGGCCCTGCCCCCAGTTGAGACCCTGGGTGGGTAAACACGCCAGGCCACCTCTGCCCCTTGATGGCCTTGTTTGTTTGTCTATTAAATTGTGGTAAAAGATACATAATGTAAAATGTGCCATCTCAACCACTTCCAAGCATGCAGTTCAGTGGCATTAAGTAATTCATGTTGTTGTGCAACCATCACCACCCTCCACCTCCAGAACTATTTTTCGTCTTGCAAAACTGAAACTCTATACCCTTTAACACTACGTCCTCATTCCTCTCCTGACCCCGGCCCCTGGCAAGCATAATTCTACTTTCCTTGTCTGTGAATTTCACTAATCTAAGCACCTCATCTGAGTGGAATCCCACAGTATTTGTTCTTTTGTGACCAGCTCATTTCACTTAGCACACTGTCTTCAAGGTTCACCCACGTTGTTGTAACACTGGGATTTTCCTACCTTCTAGGAGTCCAGCCTGGGGGCTGGGGAGGCGGGTGGGGCGCGGTGCGGGGTAGAAGTGCAGCAGACCCTGTGGTGCATTTTCACCCAGGGGCTGTCAGGCCTTATGCCAGGGCCTCCCGGAAGATCCAGGATAAAGGGGCACAGCCTCCAGGCATGTTGGTTTTACTCATTGGTAAATAGTGTCGAACATTACACATTAAAATCAACATGAGTACATTACCGAGCAGAAGGCAACGTGCACATAAATTTAAAAACTGGGACTTGAAAGAATTCTGTGCTTGTGGCGAATTTTCTTCTTTGAACCCTGGGGGAATTGGATGGGAAGCTGAAGGAAGCACAGCCCATGAGCCCCAGCCTGGCCTGGAATCTGGTTTCCTTTGGCCTGAAGTGTGCAGGACACCCTAGGAGAGATGGGGCAGCCAGGGCAGCTGGGACTCCCACCTCCCCCAACTATAACTTAGGCCTTAGAAGCCCAAGGGGTCACGATCATTGTGAACCGAGTGGGTGCTCTAAGCCCCATGGCTGCCAATCAGGGTTGCACCTCCTTAAGCCAAGGGGCCCGGAGCTGGGGATTCCCAGTCGTGTGGTCATGCCTCACTGCACCGGTGGCTTCATGGTAGAAGCAGGAAGCGTGGAGAGGCGGAGGTGGGCACAGCCAGCTTAAGCCTCCAGCTGCCTGTGCTCTCCACTATTTCCTCCCTGAGCTAGAAGAAGTTGCCAAAGGCAGTCGCCTCCCCAGGGCCACCCCACACGTCTGGGGGAGCCGCCAGGAAGTGCCAGAATCCACCGCCAAAGCCCTCTCCTCTGCAGCCAGAAACACTCCACAATAATTTGGCCTGAGAGATGAGCACCAGAAAGTTGCCATTTAATTTAATTTATTCCAATTTAACTTTAATTTCACTGAGTCCACATTTGCGCCCCCAGCTATCTTTTCGCTCCTGAGGTTGTTAAATTATTGTAGCTTGTGAAGATAGGGAAGGTGGAAAATGGTCAGAGCCTTAAGGAGCCAGCCCAGCCCTGAGGCCCCCATGTGTCCTGTGTGTTCCCTTGGGGACTCTCAAGGCCAGATTTACTGGGGGAGGGGGGCTGGGGACAGCCACCTTTGATGCACCCAGAGCCCTCATCACCCACCCCAGAGTGAAAAAGGTATAATATTAACAATTAATCTAGCATCTGCTATGTGCCAAGATGCCTTACCTTGGTAGTAGGCATTATTCTTATCTCTCAGAAGAGCCACCTGAGGCTGTGAGGCCAAGGATACGCAGCCTCTGATGGAAGCGGGTGTGAAACCCCATCTGGCTGCAGTAAGGAGGGTGCAGCTGGGGCTGGGCTCAGCAAGGAATCCCGAGGGCCATGGCATTTGTGTCCCGGAACCCTCTCCCAGACAGAGAGACAGTCAGGGCTAGGGCCCTCTAGACCCTCTGCCTGAATCCAAACAACAGTTCTGGAAAGGGACCCCCATCAGAAGGGACCACAGAAGGAGCACCCTGGATTTGCACATCAGCTCAATAGATACACAGCTGACTGTATGTCTTTGGGCATAGGAATTACTGTCTCTGAACCTCAGTTCTCAAATTGCAAAATGGAATAATAATCATCGTACTTCAAAAGGGCTTCACAGGTATACTGGCCCCCTAATACTAAATAAATGCCAAGAGGCTGTCCAAGAAAGACTGAACTTAAAATGTGGGAACATTGGAAAGATTGTTTTTTCTGGATTAAAAGCAACTTCTTCCTTGAAGGGCAGAAATCTGGATTTGTCTCTGGGACTAACTTTCCCTTTGTTCTGAAATGGAGCCCTCTGGGAAGCCATTTCGTTGTTTGGTGTGAGAGAAGGAACTTGCTGCAGTCCGGGGTAGGTGGACGCCTGCCCACCCAAGAGCCTAAACCAAAGGTGGAAGCTTGGCCTCTGCTGACTGATCCTTCCTTTGCTCATTTTGGGAAAAATTTTCCCTTGCAGAGGCAGAGATATGTTTGTTTTTGCACAAAACCTCAGGCTCTTTGCATTGGCCACTTCCCTGCCCAGAGCATCCTTCCACATATTCCCATACAGTTGCTCTCCTGCACTGCGAGACTTCGCTTAACGTTGCCTTTTCACTGAGGCCTTCCCTGACCGCCTTGTCTCAAATTGCAGCTCAACTCCTGGCCCCACATTCTCCACCCCTTTCCCTGGTATAGTCCTCCCTGGCCCGCCCATGGTACTCTGCACCTTCCAATGCAGTGGCATGTATTAATGTGGCGTCTTGTCAGTCTCCCTGACTTGGTGCAGGCTGCTGTTAACAAAATACCATACACTGGGTGGCTTGTAACCAACAGAAATGTGTTTATCACAGTTCTGGAAGCTGGAAGTCTGAGATCAGGTTCCCAGCACCTTCAGGCATCTGGGTTGCAGACTGCTGACTTTGTGGGCCCTCCTATGGTGGAAAGAGAGCAAGCTAGCCCTCTGGCCTCTTTTTTTTTTTTGAGGCAGAGTCTCACTCTGTTGCCCAGGGTGGAGTGCAGTGGTGTGATCTCGGTTCACTGCGAACTCTGCCTCCTGGATTCAAGCGATTCTCCTGCCCCAGCCTCCCAAGTAGCTGGGATTACAGGCACCCGCCACCACACCTGGCTAATTTTTGTATTTTTAGTAGAGACGGGGTTTCACTATGTTGGCCAGGCTGGTCTCAACCTCCTGACCTCAGGTGATCCACACCCCTTGGCCTCCCAAAGTGTTGGGATTACAGGCATGAGCCACCACACCAGTCTGGCCTCTTCTTGAAAGGGCACTAATCCCATGCATTAGGGCTCTCCCCTCATGACCGAATCACCTCCCAAAGGCATCCTCCAAACATAAGAATTGGGAGGGGACACAAACATTCAGTTCATAACACTCCCCCACTAGAATGTAAGGGCCATGAGGGCAGGGATTTTGTCTGTTGTGTTTACTGCTGAATCACCAGAAGCTCGACTAGTGTCTGGCACATAGTAGATGCTCAGTAAATGTTGGATGACCGAATTAAACAGAAGCCTTTGCTCATAGGAGGTAATATGGTTGGGGAAGGGGTGAGGCAGACCCTCTTTACCTTGCACTCAAGGAAAGACCTAGGTAAGAACTGGGATGGCCTTTGCCCAGCACAGCATGGGAAGGGTGGTTAGGGACACCATGCAGGAATGTGACTGCATAAACCAGGGCCTGGAAGGACATTGCTGGGCTGTGGGGACTCTCTTGTAGGACAGAGGCCAACCACAACCTACTGGAGTTGCCTTTAAAAGGCATGGCTATGGCTAGCCCCATAGGAAATGAGACAGGCCCAGAGCTGAGAATGGAGAGGTCTTTGTTGAGCCCGGCTTGGCTCTGCTGGGAATGCTTTCAGGTTGGCGAGCTGGTCTCTGGCCTGTGCGGCAAGCTGTGCTAGTCAGGGAGGTGGCCCTACAGAGCAGGTTGGGGTGTGTAGACTACAAGGGTAGCCACTTCTAATGGCAGCTGGGAGGCCTGTCCTGGGTTTCAGAGGCTGAGCTAAAGGGGAAAGGAGTAGCCCCTGCCTGATGCTGGAGTGAGGACCTCGGTCATGGCCACCAGCAGAGGCCTGGGTATCCAGAAGGAAGATATCAAGTGGCTCCTGATAAAAGGACAAGTTTGGCCTGATTTCGTCTCTCTTTCTCTCCATCTCTCTCCCCCATGTGATGCCTTCTGCCATGTTACAATGAAGCAAGAATGCCCTCACCAGATGTGGCCCCTTGGTCTTGGATGTGATGGAAGCCTCCAGATGAGTGAGCCAAGTAAACTTCTTTTCATTGTAAATTACCGTGTCTGTGATATTCTGTTGTTGTAGCAGGAAATCCAGAAGAGCAGTGACTGGAAGGAGAGGCACGAATACGTCAGAAGATGAAGTCCAGGTCAAACAGCTGTAGTGGCCTTTCCTGGTGTCTCTGTGGACTGTGTGCTGGCCAGATGGTTTAAGAATATTCAGTTCTGATGTAAAACATGACAGAAGCTACTTACAGAAGCAAATAGCTGTGAAACATGCATAGTAAACACGGAGTATACAGAATATATGTACATTGAACAGAGGTTTAAGAAGAATGAAACAAGGGTACCACTGACAGGTAGGAAGGGTGGAAGAAATGATAAGGCATCAAATATCCATGATGCACTCAACACCCATGGGGCACTCAACACACTCAATATTCATGAGATCTTAAATTGTCCACCCACAGGTGACACATTCTGGCTTCACATGTCCTATGCCCAAGAAAATTAGTAAATTCGTTACTTAAACATCCCAGATGCTAACTTCTATTAATTCTTACTGTGGAAAATGCTTTCTATAATCTAAATAAAGCACTAAATGGGTTTGAATCTTCAAAAAAGCTAATAGCTGCTCATCAGGCTAACTGGCAAGCTGGAGCTACCCATGCATCCCTCTGCTGTAGCAAGTGCGTGCACGCTCTGGGCATCTTCATCTGCTGAGCTCTTTTGCCTGCCTGGCTCTGGTCGTCACAGCCCCAGCACCAGTAACACGGCTGATGCAGCAGAGAGGAACAGGTCATGGGAACCTCGTGCACCCAGGAGTCAGGGGTGTGTGTGCTCTATCCACCCCAGGGGCACCCTAGCCTGTGTGCTCACTCACCCTTCTCTTTCCCCTTGCTTCCTGCTGTGTGTTTTTAATTGGTTTAATAAGCCGTGTCATTCGAGAATCATCATTTCATCTATGAGCTTCCCTGTCTTGTGACCTCTGGGATGGCTGACGTACAGAGGCCACCATGGCATTGAGGTCATTTCCCACAGGACAACGACACGTGGAGTATCTTTGGGACACTCACAGATATACCTGGCTGCTACAATTTGAATGCCCCCTCCAAAACTCATGTTGAAATTTCATTGCCATTGTGATGGTATTGGGAGCTGGGGCCTTTAAGAGGCCATGAGGGCTCACTCTCGTGAATATATTAATGTCATCATGTCAGGAGTAGGCTTCTGATGAAAGGACAAGTTTAGCCTGATTTCCTCTCTCTTTCTCCTCATCTCTCTCCCCATCCCTGTCCCTTGGTGGCAACAGGACAGTGTGATGCCTTCTGCCATGTTACAACGAAGCAAGAAGGCTGGCACCAGATGTGGCCCCTTGGTCTTGGATATGGTGGAAGCCTCCAGATGAGTGAGCCAAGTAAACTTCTTTTCATTGTAGATGACCACATGTGTGGTATTCCGTTGTAGTAGCAGGAAATAGACTAAGATGCTGGAGGAAGGCATTCTGGGGACTCATGATAATTGGAACATGGAAGGAGGGGCTACCTGTCTTGTGGGCATAGCCTGGTGTGGCAGATTACACACTCCGGCGATGGCTACAATGCTATCTCCCATCTCATCTGCTCTTTTTACAGTGTGACCTTGAGTGACGTGAAGGAGTCAATGTCCCCTCCCCTCAAACCTGGGTGGCCCTTTGTGGCTGGCGAGGCCAGACAGCGGTGCTGGCTGAGGACATGGGGAGTGATGCTCTGTGACATCCAAGGCTGGCTGCCAGACAGGAGTGAGTGGGCTTGAACGGTCTCAGGACACTGTGAGGTTGGGACACAGGCTGCAGGTGCAGGCCTTAGGGTTCTGGCTTGACCTGCTACTGCCCTCCTGTCCTTCCTGGCCTTCCCCACCCCACACCAGCCACAGCTCTCAGGTGTGACAGGAGCCCGTGCCCTTGCCTTTGTGAGGCTGCAGGGCTGTGCTGGGTGGGACAGCTTTGCACAGCCTTGCCGTATGGGCTGCCCACCCACAGAAGGAACATTTGCCCAGGTGGTTTGAAACCCCTCGAAAATGGGCCCTGAGGTTGTGTCTATTGGTCCTGATAGAGAGAGGCATTTTGGTGGGGGGTGTCCATGATAGGCAAGTGGCAGCCAAAACCTCAGCTCCCAGGCCTGGCCAGCAGCCCCCACTGCACTTGGCTCCTCTCACCATGAGCCTGGGCAATTCTGGTCAGGACGCGGCCCTCACTGCCCCATCCCCCACACTGCGAGTACCCCACCTGCTTCCCTTCAAGCTTAGTGGCTGCGTGGTGAGAGGGCCGGGGCCCTGAGGGACAGCAGGCCCATCTGTTGGTTCCTCTCCATCTGTCTCTCTAGGGTTCTTCTCTTCCCTACCCTTGAGCATCATTTTCAGAAGAGCATTTCCTCTGCCTCCGTGTCCAGCCTATTTCCCCTGGCCTGGCATGTGCTGTCAGCGCCAGGTGCCTCTGTTAGTTTTAGTCCATTTGGTTTGCCTGGAGGTGTCTCTGTTTGTCTCCTTCCCGAGGCTCTCTTAGTCTTGCCTCTAATGCTCCCACCTCCAGTCACTCCTGGGGAATCTACTGAGCACCTAGCATCGGGCCTCACCACTCACCAGCTGTGTGGCCTTGGGCAAGCTACTCAACCTGTCTGTTCAGATGCCCCACCCTCCCCGCCTGACAGTCTTCCAGCCCAGATGTTCTGCCATCATCCTATCTCCTCCTGCATTTGCAGAGGCGGGCAGGAGTCCAGGGAGCTGAGGGCTCGCCCACTCATGCCAGCATCAGAGATCTACAGGAGTGATTCCTCCCTCCTCCCCATTTCTGGCTTTGGGGTGCTGAGATCCTTGGGAAATGGCAGCCCAGGAGGGGTCTCTCTGTTTGAGAACCATTTGCAACCCACCTTGGAAGGAGGTTGCTGGGGAGGGCTGCTCCCTCCTAGGAAGAGCAGTGAAAGAACAGCTGCTGTGGTCCCTTGGTGGCAACAGGTGGACCATCAGGAGAAGGACAGCAGCAAGACCAGGGGAGCCCGGGCACCTCAGCCACCCTCTTCATTTCTTCAAGCCTTTGCCATCGTGCCAGGCCTTGCAGGTGTTTCCTGGGAGATTCTGGGGTCCCTTTTTCAAGGAACATTCTGCTGGGCAGTTTCAAGAGTCCTGTCGTACACGATGCTGTGACCCGCTCAGCTATGTTATGTCTCTTGGGCCACCCTAGCCAGGCCAGAAACTTCCAGAAGGCAGGGTCTATGCCACTCCCATCCCTGAACCCCCACAGTCCCCGTTTCCTGGGAATGTGGTTAGAATGACTATCTGCTGATGTCACCGACAAGGAGGTGACTGTGGACACTTCAAGACTCTTGTCCATCTCTAGAAACTGGTGGTCCTGGAAGTGGGTTCACACGGCCCATAAAAGCCAGGAGAATGAAGTCACCACTGTCACTGCTGTCCCCATCCCTTGCTTTCTGAGATGTGACTTCCTGTCCTCGCTCTATGGAGAACAGCTGGAGCCACGCTAAGCAGTTCTAGGGGAAGACAGGACAGGCCACTACCAAACCCTCGTGAAACACTGGAGTTCAGGAGGAAACATGGAATATGAACAGAGAAATATCACCCCCCACCTTGAGCTTCTCTCGACAGACACGCACACCTTGCACAGAACTGGGCAGGGAGCAGGCAGGTTGGACACAGGGAGGGAGGAGCCAATGATAGTCACTCCTAATGAGGCATGATCCCTGAGAGCAGACACTCATGGAGCCCCCACTGTGTGCCAGGCACTGGACTCAGCATGGTTTCCCCTGTGCCTCACGACAACCCAGTGAGACAGATCCTTGCATTATGATTCATATTTTATAGACAAGGAAAAATGAGTTACTGAGAGGGTAACTCACCCAGAGACACACACACAGCAGCAAGTGGCAGTACCAGGACTTGAACCTGGGTAGTCTGACGTGACATCAGCCCTCTACCACCATGTCGAGAGCAACCTTACCTCACACCCAACACCTGCACTCAACCCCACCATGCCTTTGGAATAGCATTCTGCCAGTGCTAAGTGTGCAGTCCCATACTGCCCCAGGCTCCCTGGGCAATTTGTCTCAGTCAGCTCTTGGCTTGATAAGGCTGTGTAATAAAGCACTCTTAAAAATCTCAGTGGCTTGCAATAAAAAGCATTTGTATTACGGGTCTGCAGGTCAACTGCCGTTTGGCTTCATTTATTAGCCACCTATTATGTACCAGGCACTGTTTTCTGTCAGACCTTCAGGATTGGGCCATCCAGCCACAGAGATACACATGAAACTAACAATAACAAGAAATGTAGGCACTGTGACCAAGCCGTCGAAAGTGCTAGGGAGACCCAAGGAGAGGGACTGGCCAGTTCTTCTCTGAGAAGAATGGGGGATAGAAAGTAACACACAGGCTGGGCTTTGAAAATACAGTAGAATTTCAAGAGACAATGAAGGTGGACAGGGTGTATTAGGAAGTGGGGACTGTCTTTAGCAATGGCATGGGGGCAAGAAGAAATGAGGAGCATTGAGCGGACCCCGTATAGTCTCCTTTGCTGAGGAACAAGATGCGTGAGCAGGCATGGGTGAAGCAGGAGGTTGACCACAGATTAGAAAGGGTCAAGTCCAGCAGTGGGAGAAGTCTTTGAACTTTTTTAAGCTGGAGAGTGGACTGACTAGTTCTCAATGGGGAGGAAGACAGCTGCTGAAGGCAGGAAGATGGTGAGGAGATTTTGGCGGTTCTCCATGTAAGAGACGTTGCAAACGTGAAGCCAGCTGGACCCAGGATGTGGGGCAAGTGGGAGCTTGGGTGTGCATGATCCCAAGGTGGGGGGACAAAAGGGTCCCCCTGAGAGTTCATGCAGCGTGTGACAAAAAACAATATAAGAAATATTTTTGTGAGGCTCATATTTTGACTCTATTTTGAAAGAGGCATTATTAAAATGTTTTCTCATCAATGGCAGCAGAATTGAGATAAATCCACGTGCTAAACCCTACCCAAGGTGGGTGTTCTGCAGAATATTCACTTACACAATTCCTTACTAAAATGTTGGTTCTTTGTTTTGTTTTGCTTTAAACCGGATTCATTCTTTTTAAAAAAATTTAAAATTTTTGTGGGTATGTAGTAGGTGTATATATTTATGAGGTAAATGGGATGTTTTGATATAGGCATTTGATGTGAAATAAACACATCATGGAGAATGGGGTATCCATCTCCTCAAGCATTTATCCTTTGAGTTACAAACAATCCAATGACACTTTTTATTTTAAAATGTGCAATTAAGTTATTATTGACTATAATCACCCTATTGTGCTATCAAACAGTAGGTCTTATTTATTCTTTCTATTTTTTTTTTTTTGTACCCATTAACCATCCCCACCTCTCCCAATTCATTTTTTTGGAGGCATACATAATACATACTGGACACACAGGCCCACCTGGGGTCTACTCTCTGTGGAGCACAGACCATGCCCAAAGAGAGCCAGTCACAGCTAGAGGTCTGCACGCGCCTCCCCACCAAGTGCAGACAGATGGCCCCGGGTGCCTAGCTCCGGCACCGCACTCAGAATGTCCTTCAGCAGTGACAGTCAGATGCTCAGCACAGACAGGAAGCAGCCTGGGGCTGCATGACTGAGCCAAGGTCCCGCAGGGAGCCTAGAGGGATCAGAAGGTCCCCATACCCTTTCCCTAGGCTCATTCCGCAGCCTGTGCTCCCCGCATTGAGGCCACCCCAGCCAGACCTGAGGCAAGGCCACTGAGCAGACAGACACCTGCCTGGACATGAGAAACCCACCAGTCTGAGAAACCCCCGTGGCCAGCTCATGTCAGGAAAGGGAGGATGCTGCTGCAGCTGGGAGAGGAGCTTATTTTTAGCCCACGTATTGGCTGGGGCTTTGCAGACTAAGATGAAGCTCCTGCTCCTTGCTGATGCTGTTATTTCTCCCCACCGGGGCCGGGAATTGGTTTATCTTCCAGGTAACCACCTCAGCAGCCGCCCGCCGCAGCGGCAGGCCCCAGGCAGGTTGCTGTGTGTCTATTATTTTTGATTGCCCATCTTATGGGGCATGAAATCACTTCTGGGAGGGTGTGAGCTTGGCACTGACCTCGCTGCCGCTGGAGAGGGAGCAGGAGGCAACTGTCTCCTCAGGGTGCAGCCGAGGGGGTGGTTCCAGCCAGAGGTCTGGAGCTGTGGGCACTCCTACACTGCGGTGGGCCGCGCTTTCTGGCCCTGAAGGGGCTGAGTGAAAGGATAGGCATCTAAGGGAGGCCGTAGGAAGGCTTCAGCTGGGAGGCAGGCCATCAGCTTCCAGCACCGTCTCTACCCTGGCTGGTGCTGCTGTGCGCCCAGTCTCCCATGCCCAGGGAGTGCTGACGTAGTTTGGTGCCTCAGTTTCCCTTTTCTGCAAAATCAGCAGGGCCATACTGTCTTTATGGGAAAGCTCTAGGGAAGAATTGCTTGCCTCTTCTAATTTGTGGTGTTTCTTGGCTGGGGTTGCATAACTCTAAATCTCTGCGGCTCCGCCTGCCTTCTTCGGACAATCTTCTCCCCTGTGTCTCACATTGCCCTTTCCTTTCCCCTATAAGGACGCCAGTCTCTGAATTTAGGGCCCACCCTGGATCTCATCTTGAAATCCTTATGACTGTGGTCTGAATGTTTTCTATACAATTCATACATTGAAACTGGATCCCCCATATGACAGTGTTAGAAGGTAGGGCCTTTGGGAGGTGATGAGTTCGTGGGGGCTCTGTCCTCATGGGATTAGTGCTCTTGTAAGAGGGACCCCAGAGGCCAGGCGCATAGACTTATGCCTGTAATCACAGCACTTTAGGTGGCCAAGGCAGGCAGATCACCTGAGGTCAGGAGTTCAAGATCAGCCTGACCAACATGGCAAAACTCCGTCTTTACTTAAAAAAATACACAAATTGTCCAGGCATGGTGGTGCATGCCTGTAGTCCCAGCTACTCGGGAGGCTGAAGCAGGAGAATTGCTTGAATCTGGGAGGCAGAGGTTGCAGTGAGCCGAGATTGGGCCACTCCAGCCTGGGTAACACAATGAGACACTGACTCAAAAAAACAAAAAAAAGGAACCCCAGGGAGCTAACTATCCCATTCTACCATGTAAAAACACAGCAAAAAAGTGCCATCCGTAGTAGAGAGCAAATCCAAATCCACACCAGACACTGAACCTGCTGGCACCTTGATCTTAGACTTCCCAGCCTCCAGAACTATGAGCAATACATTCTGTTGTTTATAAGCCACCCAGGTTGTGATTTTTTTTTTTCTTTTAGCAGCTTGAATGGACTAAGACAAGTACTATCTTAATTACATTTGCAAAGACCCTATTTCTAAGTAAGGTCACATCCCCAGGTACTAGGGGTCTGGACTTGGACATATCTTTTGGGGGAACACTATTCAGTTCACTACAGCCAGGTGCTTGTGGAGATGCTCCTTAGTTCTGTCCCCTACCTGCAGTGTGACAAGGCCAGAGGGCACTGTGGTTGGAGGGCATGTGGCCTACAGAGGAAGCTGTTTGCCAGAGAGCTGCTTCTGTGCTGGGCTGTCCACTTCCTTCCTACTCCTGGTGCAAATGAGAAGTTCAGCCAGCATCTGAGCCCTCAGCTCAGAGTCAAGGTTTACACCAAGCTCTTCTCCTTCCCTCTGCAGGAAAGAACCAGACAATAAGAAAAAATAGGAAGAAAGGAGGTTGAATGAAAGAACTCTGAGCCTTTCAGAATGTGTGCTATGTGGGCAGAGAGGAAGAAATAGAGGTGACAAGTGGGAAGACCTCCAGGGCCTGAAATTCCCCATCATGCTGCAGCTCTGGACCTGCCCCTACCTGGGTGGGGAGCAGAGGGGTGAACTGACACCTTGGACCCCTGGTGAGGTCCAACAAGACTCACATGCTTGTCTTCAGCAATCCTGGCTTCATCTGGGGCCCTTTTCAAACCCAGGGCCTTCCCTGGGTAACCCAGGCCCCTAGCATCCTACCCACCTTGAGTAGTTGCCCTACACACACACACACACACTCTGTCTCTCTCTCTCTCTCTCTCTCTCTGTCTCTCTGTCTCTCCTCAGACATGTGTCTCATTCCCTTAGGCCTTCTTTTATCAGCTTTTCAGGTGACAGGGAGCTAATCCTACCAACAAATTCAAACCATCTTGAGAGCTAATGGCTGAAACTGTTAATGATCACTAACAACAAAATGAGTCCTAGGGGCGGGGTGGGGTGTGTGTGTGTATATTTTGCCCTCATTTCCGTGCAGAAGTGTTGCAGGAAGTCAGGGACCCCGAATGGAATGACTGGCTGGAGCCGCGGCAGAGGAACATAAATTGTGAAGATTTCATGCACATTTATCAATTCCCAAATAATACTTTTATAATTTCTTATGCCTGTCTTTAATCTCTTAATCCTATTACCTTTGTAAGCTGAGTATGTACGTCACCTCAGGACCACTGTGATAATTGTGTTAACTGTACAAATTGACTGTAAAACATGTGTGATTGAACAATATGAAATCAGCGCACCTTGCAAACGAACAGAATAACAGCGATGTTAGGGAACAAGGGAAGACAACCATAAGGTCTGACTGCCTGGGGGGTCGGGCAAAAAGTTCCATATTTTTCTTCTTGCAGAAAGCCTATACATGGACGTGCAAGTAGGGAAGATATTGCTAAATTCTTTTCCTAGCAAGCAATATTAATATTAATACCCCAGGGAAGGAATGTATTCCTGGAGGGAGGTCTATGAACAGCTGCTCTGGGAATGTCTGTCCTATGTGGTGGAGATAAGGACTGAGATACGCCCTGGTCTCCTGCAGTACTGTCGTGGTCAGACTGGTTCTCTTCTCTTCAACTCTGTTTTCTGTTGTTTAAGATGTTTATTGAGACAATATGTGCATTGCTGAACACAAACTCTTATCAGTGGTTCCCCTTTTTGCCCTTTGAAGCATGTGATCTACTCCCTGTTCTTAGACCTCCTTCCCTTTTAAAACCCTTAATAAAAAACGTGCTGGTTTGAGGCTCAGGTGGACATCATGGTCCTACTGATATGTGATGTCACTCCTGGTGGCCCAGCTGTAAAATTCCTCTCTTTGTATTCTTTCTCTTTATTTCTCAGCCAGCCGACACTTATGGAAAATAGAAAGAACCTACATTGAAATACTGGGGGCGGGTTCCCCTGATACAGAAGAGGCTTTAGCTCAAAGAAAGGAACCCCTGATGCTGGCAGTGAGACATACTTTTGGATCAAGGGGCTTTGTCAGAGCTCTGGATGTGTTGCATATGTTGACCACATATACACAGCTGCTGCTGGGTCACCTCCAAGAGGCCCAGGCTGCCCTTTGCCCTACACTTGTTGGGACAGAGGCCTTTGTTGACCCACCTGGGAACAGGTCTTGGTGGATCAGCGTCTCAGACAGGTCTAGCTAGGTCACATTGACATGTCTCGGGATCTATTTATTACTGTTTCCTCCTGTTTGCAAGATGAAACAACTCAGTAACACGCCTACCCAAGGTCACACACAGTACAGCTTCTTTGATGGGAGCCCAGGTGTGTTGTGCCTCTTGAGTCTAGGCTCTCTTCTTTTTATTTAGGGGGTTATTTATCCTTTTTCAATGCCATTCCTCTCCTCTCCCTCTCCTTTCAAAAGTCAACCATTCTAAAGTGTTTTGGTTTGTAAGAGTACAAAATGGTGTGTGTGTGTGTGTGTGTGAATGCGTATGTGTTTGTTGCCTGTGTGTGCTATTTTTAATCTATTTGAGTGGTTCAGAATTACAAATCTCACTCTCTTTCTTCCTCTGTCTACTTAGCACTGCTTTGAACTCTTGCATGTTCTATGTGAACCACAGTTTCCTTCCTGCTGCTGAGTCCCATGCTTTGCTTCTGTTGCATCTTACCTGTCCAGTCTCCCCAGAGTGGGCCCTCCATCTCCCACCACCTCAAGGAATATTACCATAGATGTCCCACCCCTGTCCCCTTATGAGAGCATGTGAGGAATATGTGGGGGGTACATGCCAAAAAGAGACATGCAGGACCTCAAGGTGCACATGGCCTGCACTTGCCTCAGGACTGCCATCTCACCTGCCTCCACCCCATCTACATGGCCTCATGGAATTCTTTTCCACCATACCATGCAGGCTCCCTGGCTGTGAAACAGAGCACAGCGTCATGTAAGATTGTCAAAGCTGACACTGAGTATAGGTTGTGGTGAGCCAAAAATGTGCAATGAGAAAACCTACAAAGTTGCACTATAAGAGACATAAAAATTACAGCCATTGGTGTACTGTTCTATTTTTGCCAAATGACCAGATTGTCTGATCATTCCCAATCTGCGCCTGTGCTGGAGGCTCCTGTGTGCACATCCAGATCGGCCCTCCACTCTGCTCTCTGCCCTGCAGGCAGATCTGTCTGGGTACGGCAGCAGACTCCCTCCATCTCTGGCTATGGTGATGGCTATGGAGAGGCACTGGCACGGGACGAGGGAGCAGTATGGAGAGGCACTGGCAGGGGACGAGGGAGAGGCACTGGCAGGGGTGAAGGAGCAGGAGAGGAGAGCAGGGCTTTACTCCCCTGGCTTCTTTCTCCCCTCAAAACATATCTCATCCACTTAGGCCTTCTTTGCTCAACTTTTCAGGTGACAGCAAGCCAGGTCACCTGCCTGATGGCTCTCATGCAGCTCCTCTCAAAGGGTGCCATTAACTGTGTCCACCCTCTACTACTTCAGGCCTCTGGGTGGTAACCACTGCTCTCTCTTGTTGGCCCCAGGTACTGTATCATCTCTTGTTGATTTCCCTAAACTCTTCCCATATGCTTTTGTGCATATTCCTTCATATTCCTTTATTGAATGGAATGTGTTGTGTTTCCTGCTGGACCCCTGACTGATATAGTGTCTGATATGTTAAAGGAATACATAAAATGATGGGCCAGGCTACATAATATTTAAGGACAGTTTTGGCACTAACATTTGATGTCTGAGGACAGCTACCGTGTCCTGTAATATGCCTGTCTCAGTGCCCCAATTGGAAACATGACCTGGGCTGGCACCTCCCCTCTAGGACACACCTGTCTTTAAACCGTCCCCTATGTCACCTGCCCATCTCCAGAGTATAGCGCCACACTCCACCCCGCCCCACACTCCTGCCCGCCCCACACTCCTCCTCTGTGGCCCTTCAGCTTTCTGGATTGACCTCTGCCAGAGCTTTTCGCTCCCCTGCCTGCCTCATGACTGTCACAAAATTGTGACAGGGTCCCAGGCTTCCAGCACAGGGCCTGGCCCGTAGCAGACCTTTGGTGTTTATGGAGCGCCTGCTGGCCCTAAGATATTTTCTCTGAGCCCACCAGGATCCTCCCTGGCCCAATGGAGACAGTGACCAGCATCTGTCTGGTACGTCAGCCACCCTGTCCTGGACCCACGGCTTGTTCTACCTTTGGGAAGAAGCCAATGACAGGAACTGGAAGATGTGGTTGGAAAATCCCAGGGTGGGGGTGGGGGCGTGGTTGGTGGGTGGTTGGAGGGCTGATATTTTAATTGCATAATTATTTCCCCAATGACACTGGTGCTGGGGAAGATGAGGCCTGCTGCCTGCAGGATGGATGGTGTGAAGATGGGTGAGCTATATTTTCCTAGATAAAAGCACCGATTGCCTATAAACTCTGATTCTGTCTGATGTAAAAGCCACTTTATTGCACATCCAGAAATTACAACCCGTATAAAAGCACATTATTGCGATGTAAAAATAGATTTTTATATAATTTTTTCATGCCACCACCTTGTAATTCCTCATTTCCGAGCACCCTGAGATTGCACTGAGGTTTATTTTTCTCTTTTAATTGTTTGCCATGGCATGCCAATTTATGGTAAAATATTCTCCCTGAGATCAGAGTGGGGCCAGGGCATAAATATCAGCCATCACTTCATGGCACGCAGGGTTGTGGGACACTCGAAATGCCACCAAACATCAGGTTCCCTGTGATGCCACAGATTGGGGTGGGGAGGGCTCTAGTTTCATACTCGCCTGACGCCCTCCAGGAGGGGCTCCATCCCCTCCCTTCCGACCTGAGGGAAGGTGCAGTGTCTCTCTAGTCTCTGGCCCCTGTCTGTGGGAATGCAGCCAAGGAAAGCTGGGCTCTGGGCTCTACTTAAACTCCACTGGCCTGATCCATCTGGCTTATGTGGCTGCCCCTAGTTCCTTTGTTGTATGGGAAGGACCCCATAAAGTTTCCCTTTCAGAACGTTGACCTTTTCCACATTTAATCTCTTTGCCTTGGTTTGCTTCCAGACAGACAGCCATAGAAGCCCTTACTTTGGGAGAGAAGAATGAATTTCCTCTCCTGCAGAATGCCATGCCCCTTGGTTACCCACCCAGTCAGGATAGCTCCCTGTTGCAAAGAGCAAGATCCCATCTGTCTGGCCTTCCAGAGACTCCATCATCACTTACTGAGGGCAGAGGAGGGTCACTTTCCTGTTCTTGCAGCTTTGAAAGGTAGGAGCTTTGAGTGCAGCAGCATGGGCCAAACCGGGCAGCTTCTCCCCACTCCCCACCCCAGGGGAACCCTTGGCCGCCACTAGCTAACCTGCTGGCTGGCACCTGGGGCCTTCTTTCCAGGTCCTGATTCCCAAGACTGCACTGGACCAAGCTGGAGCACCTCTGCCTGCCATGCAAAAGCTAATGGACAGTGTCTCAGAGTGGACAGCGGTGGGGCTCACAGCCTGGTGCTTTGCAGATGTCTCTCCCACTGGCAATGCTGCGTGGGCCAGATGAAGAATGGATGAATGAAAGAATGTTTAGATCAGTGGCTCCCAAACTTTAGTGTGCATGGGAATCATCTGCTGGGCTCCACAGAGCTTCTGTTAGTAGATCTGCGAATCAAAAATTCGCATTTTAAACAAGTTCCCAAGAGATGCTGATGCTGCTGTTCTGGGGCTGATACTTTGAGCACCACTAGCTCAGATTATTTGTGTCTCTGTCACCCGGATGGAGGGCGCGGATTATTGAGTTGTGTGCAGTGTAGACTAACAGGAGATGGAGAGCAATCCGGTGACTGTATCACCGTTCCTGAGACAAGGGCGGGAAGTATGGGGGCAGGGGGAGAGTAAGAACAGGCAGCCAGAAGTCCCCAGAGACCTGCTGGGGGAAGAACTGGTAGAGGAACCAGGAGACTAAGCTCCGGGCTGTGAAGCAGTGGGACTCTCTGGAGCTGGGGTGACGGGATCGCTGGCCACCCCAGGGAGTCTGGGCTTCCAGCATCCGGAGGTTGCAGTCTGGGCCTCCGCGTCTCCGAGCGCCCGAGGCAGCCCCCCGCGAAGTTAAGCGGCCTCGGGCAGGTGGGCCGCGCCACGTAGCCCGGGACCCGCTTCCTGGACGCACCCTGAAGGGGCCGGGAGGCCTCCTGGGACTGCTACAGTCTCCAGCTGCAGCCTGGCCCGGTCTTCGAGCGGTGAGGGGCCCACGCCGGTGCAGTGCCCCCGATCCCGGCGCTCCTCTCAGCTCCACAGGGCGCGCAGGCAGCACAGGAACAGCGATCGTCCAGCCAGCCGCGGCTCCGAGCTCCGCGATTTCAGTCGCGCGTTAGGGCTCTTGAGTGCGCGCGCCGAAGGGGGCACCTCTGCGGCTGCGCTGGGGACTGAAGCAGGGCACAGTGGGCAGGAGGCTGCGGGCCGAGGGCGCGTTGCCGGGGGCCAGACCCCGGGTTCCAAATCCGGCCCTGCAACGAATGAGCCCTCCGACCTCGGCCAAGTCGCTTCCCTTCCTCGGCTCTCAGTTTCTTCATCTGTAAAATGGGGGTGGGGACGATGATCTCCGTTTCTTAGGCTCTGGGGATCTAGGTCGTGGAAGGCACAGAGAAGTTCCTGCACTAACTATTCCGGGATCCCCTGACCTTTGCTCGCAACCTGGAAGCGGGTGACCTTGGAAGAAACGCCTCTCGCCCTCCGTCCTTGGCTGCCTCCCCCGACAGGCAGCACCCGCAGTGCCCGCGCTAGGCTCCACCGCCGCTCTCCGCCCGGCCTCGCCTGGGCCTCAGGGGGCGCGGTTTCCGGGCCAAGGGCGTGGTTGCTGGATCGGAGTCCCACCTCGATTTGCGACCTTGGACCCTGCACCACAGCAACCTGGCAGCAGGATACAGCATGTGATGTGCTTGGCACAGAGCCCGGCACAAGGGAAGAGCTCCGTGGACAAGGCCAATTGGAAAACGGAGGCCTGCCCCGCCCCCACTTAGCGCAGCGGACCGATCTAGCGGTTTTAAAAAAGAACTAGTGGTCGGGTGCGGTGGCTCAAGCCTGTAATCCCGGCACTCTGGGATGCCGAGGCGGCAGGATCAAGAGGTCAGGAGATCGAGACCATCCTGGCCAACCCCGTCGCTACTAAAATACAAAAAATTAGCCGGGCGTGGTGGCGGGCGCCTGTAGTCCCAGCTACTCAGGAGGCTGAAGCAGGGGAATCGCTTGAACTTGGGAGGCGGAGGTTGCAGTGAGCTGAGATCGTGCCACTGCACTCCAACCGGGCGACAGAGTAAGACTCCGTCTCAATAAAAGTAAAAAAATAAAAAAGAAGTAGGGAAGCATCAACCTGGAGCAACAGAGCTTAAGGACTGCTCTTTTCCAACAAGTAAAGGCTGGCCACAGGTTCTCAGGCCCCCGTTCAGATCAAGCCCTGCCTGGGCCTGGTGGGGAGGTGAGGAAGAACGGCCTCCAATCCTGGGACGTGAACTTTATTTCTCTGTCTCTGGGTGGGACCCCATGCCCTCTGCCAGAACTCAGCTGCACTTTTAGCCATTCATTCATTCATTCACTCATAAATCACTTATTGAATACTTGCCAATCATGGACACTAGGCCTGTCTTCCAGAGGGTATCTGTAAAACGGAGGGGAAAGGTCGTCCTTCCCTCATAAAGACTACCCATAAGGTGCTTAGCCCCTGTGGGAGCACACAGATCTTTAGCTGCTGCTGACATCATGATCATTTTGGGGTGTACAGTCTATAGAGCCTACACTCCAGAGCCTAGCTCTGCCCACACTCTTATGTTGGACCTGGAGCTCCTAGAGCAGAGATTCTTCACCAGCCTCAGCCCCAGCCCCTCCCGTCAGGCAGCTTATCCTGCAGACTGCAGAGCTGCGTCAGGGTCTGGCTCTTTCCCTTAGATTTCCGGCTTTAAGTAGCAAGAGTCTTGTGGCTCCCTGCCTCCAAACTCAGGCCTTGGTCAGACCTCCCAGGAGCCCTCTGTGGGAGCCAGGTGGGCTTCTCTACCTACTACCTCCTGCTGGTAGCCTCTGGCCTGAAAGGGCTGGGGTGGGGATAGCACCTCATGGTGGTCTTCTGGCCCAAACCACCTCCTGGAAGCTGGTTAGAAATGCAGATTCTTGGCCCTGCCTCATACTTACTGAAGGAGAATGTGTATTCTGACAAGATCCCCAGATGATTCACAAGCATGTTAAAGTTTGAGAAGCGCTGCTCCAGGGCCTGCTGGCCTGGAAGGCACCAGAGGAAAATGGAACCTTGGTCTTCAGGAAATGCCCAAGGAGCCACCTCCAGGTTCAGGACCTTAACTGTTTCTGCTTCTGGAGAACTCTCTGTCCCTGCCTTTAGGGGCCTCTCCCGCCCCGCAAGAAAAGTGATCTCGCTGAAGTTTACCAGGTTCAAGTATCTGCAGATAGTATCAGGGGACTTGACTGGCTCAGCTGTGGGTTCCTCGTGCCTAGCAGAGGGTAGGTGTTTATCTCTGTTTATGAACCGCAAAACATTATTTGCAACTGGAACATGATACCACTCACGAGGTAAGAACTGATTTGGGCGCCACTTCCTTGAGAGGCAGTTTCCAGCCCTCTCTGCAAGCCAAAGTGGATACTTGCATCAAGGACGCTGTGGAAGTGCCCCGTACATCGATGGAGTAAGATTCCTGAACCCTCTTCCCATGAAAGCACTGACACAGGATAGCAAATATATGGGTCACACATGACCATCCCCCTTTTCCACACCCTTGGTAGACATTAATAATTGATTACAGCTGACTTTCTGGCATGACCTTAGAATCCTTGACTACGGGGCACCCCAGGGAGCCACTATCAATTGATCAGACATGGTACTATTTGTGATCTCTGCCTCGGGTCTCCCCCTGGAAATGCCCTCTACAGCTTAGGCCAGATGAGACAAGGCCACCAGGCTAGTTCCCAAGGACGTCCTCCTCCCTGCAAACCCTCAAGTGGGTGTGCTACTGCACCTTGTGGAGCCCCCTCTGCAAATGGCCCTCCCCAGCTGTTGAGTAAAGTGCAGCTTCAGACCTGTCTTTGCCCACACGGGTCCTTCTCACTAGGGGTCAAGGTCATGTAAGTGGCTCATCATGGTGGTCTCTGTGCAGCTCGTGCCTTATCTCCTCACACCCTGTATAACTTGGAGTCAAGCACCCACTTTTTCTGGTTTGTCACCCTGTCAAATGGGAATGTCTCCAAAAGTCATGCACTGTGTGCCACTCACACAGTGGACATGAGGATGGCCTAGGAGGTGCCCCCACATCAGTGCTAATGCTTCCTGCCTGGCATGATGCCCTTCGCCTGACTCTGGAGGGCTCCCTCCGCATAGCTCTGCTCTGGCTCTGCTCCCTGGGAACCTGAGACCCGTGTTTCCCTGTTCACAGGTGGCGAGACCTTTGTGCTGGAGTCCAGGAGGCAGGAGGGCAGCTGTGATACCGGCTGCTCCCCCTGCATCCAGGCCCCAATAAACTCCGTCTTGGGGCTTCCCATGGTGGGTGGGGTGTACTGCAGCATCCTGCCCCCTAGCACTGCCCCTGCTCCACCCCACTCCCTGCCCATAGTCCACTCAGCCCCGGCACAGGGCTTTCTCCAGAACTACACCCACATCAGCAGGGAGGACTCATTTTCTGCTGCTGGTTTTCAGGTCTGTGTATCAGAACTGGCTCCTCCAAGAGACATCTACACACACACACCCCCCAACCCCCACCACTAACTTCCTTCTACTGTCTAAATGCAGATTTCAGGTCCGAGGCAAAGTGACTATGTGTAAGTTTTGGCTGGGCATGGTGTCCTCCATGCCAGGTGAGGTATGGGTATATGTCCTCTCCCTAGTCCATGCAGCCAGGGGCTCTGTGCTGTTTGCTGCCGTAACTTCAGCACCCAAACAGTGCCTGGCATGACAGGTACTCAGTGCACATGGGCTGAACGCCTTAGCTACAGGACTCGTTCCATGCCAGCAGCAAGGTGAAGGGATGGAGCCCCCTGCCCTGGGTGTGCATGACTCCCGCCTCCCATCACTCCACAACTGGGCAGCCAGAGACTCAGCCCAGTCATCTCAGCCTCCCCACCCCCCACCTCCTGACACCTTGACTCCCTTCTGGCCTCGACCCCACAAAGCTCTCCAGAGCAGAGAGGTTCTTCCATGCCTGCGCCCTCTTCCCTGGGTGGTAACAGCAAACACTGAACACAGAATCTGTGCCGGGCCCTGTGTAAAGTGCTTTACAAATCTCTCCGAATTCTTTTCCTTTTTTATTTTTTTTAGTTAAAAAAAAAGTAGAGCTGGGGTCTATGTTACCCGGGCTGGTCTTGAATGCCTAGGCTCAAGCGATCCTCCTGCCTTGGTCTCCCAGTGCTGGGACTACAGGCGTGAGTCACCGTGCCTGGCCTCTGAATTCTTTTATCAACCTTACAATGTAGGAATTTTTATCTTTCATTCTTCAGTTTATAGATGAGGGAATTGCCTCTGAGAGGTTAGCCCACTTGGGGCACTCGGCTAATGCGTGGCACGCTGGGACTCAAGCTCAGCCCATCTGCTTTCAGAACCATATCCACCACTGGCTCCTTGAGATCAATCTCATGGGCAAGTTCTTGACCAGCACCAACTTGGCCTGATAATTACTAGTCTGCCTGACATCTATCTATTGATTCAGTCTCTGAACTCAGCCTATGGTTCTGCCTTTTTGAAACCCAAATTCCTGACCTTCTGGTCAGGTCCTATCCTGACCATGTGCTAGGACAGGCTGGAGGGAGGCGGCCAACTCAGGCATAGTGGTTTCTGCAGTGGGCTGGAGGGAGTAAGCTTGGTTCCATCAATACCATTTCCTCTATTGTGAAATCTGAGGCTGAGACACTGCTGACCACAGTTGAGTCAAGCATGTAAACGCATTGCAAAGCCAAACATAAGTATCATTGAGAATAACCGTAAGTAGCTTTGGCTTCATCTCCTTCCACATAATTGAGAACACAAAATGTTACCACCACAGGACCTATCCTGGACCTGTGGCATTCACGTGACTGCAGGAGAGTGAAATCTGCCTGAGTGGAGGGGGAGCTGGCCTATCTCCCAGGCCCAGATGACTCCTATAGATCGAGGCTGCCTGCTCACTGAATTGCATCAGTATCACCTGATCCATGGCAGTGACTGGGCCCAGGGCCTAGAATGACTCGATTGAGCTGGGATAATAGGTCTGTATTGCCTGGCTGGACACAGCCAAGGCCCTCAGGCAGCTGGGTGAGGGACCCTTGTCTCCTGCTGGCCTTGCCCAAGGTTCTGAGGCAGCTGTGAAGAGGTGGGAGATGTGTGGCTCTGAAGACCCCTATCCTACCTTGTGTCAATTCAAGCCCCAGGCGCGGGTGCTCTGGCAAAGATACCTAGAGACTGTATGGTCCCATCATGTCATCAGGACTATTTCAGGGAAAAATGTTTTCTAAAAGACCCTGGCACCAAGAACAGCCAAAACTAAGGTGATAGGGGTAAAAGATGTTGCTTTCAGGGATGCTGATGTTCTACAGATGATCCAAATGGTAGCTTCCGGAGTATATCAATTTGCAAAAAATCCACATATGCTTAAGATCTGTGCACTTCCCGTAAGTTACACCTTAATCTGAAGTGAGCAGGGGGCCTTGAAGTCAGTGTCTCATGGAGGCCTGGTCAGCTCTCCCTGTCCTGGTTGGCTGCTTTTCCCCAAAAGGGTGGGGCTTCAGCTGGTCAGTGCCCAGGGCTGGTGAGAACAAAGTCCTTAGTTCTTTGGCCACACACTAGACTTGGAATGCAGAGAGCCTTCTGAGAAAAGCCCCACCAGCCAGGAGAGGGCTTTGCTCAGTGAGATCCCTCCACCGGACCCATTGTTTATCAGGTAAACTGTTGAAGTTGTCACCCTGTCCTCAAAACCTTCCTCACCTCCCTGGAAGAGTTTTCTCCTTTGAGTTCCTACACTTTATTAAAAATTTAATAGCCATCTATAGACATACCTCCCAGACCAAGACACAGAACATTCCCAGTCACTTATGTCTCCCCAGCATCCTTCCTTGTCTCACCCCTGGGCCCCTTGCCCCACCTAGAGGTAACCACCATCCAGATTTCTGTGTTTACCATCCCTTTGCTTTTGTGTTTCATTACCTGTATGTAGGGCGTCCACATGTCCCAGTTTACTGCAGATAGTGTCAGCTTAAACTTGCAGTCCAAATGTCAGAATTTGTGTTCCTTTTTGCTCGCAAAAACATCCCTATTTGGACAATAAATTAAATGATCACCTAGATACGTGTATATCTAAGCAATGTATTTTTGGTTTTGAGCTTTACAATAATGGTACTATATGATATGAAGTTCTCTGAGATGTGCTTTACTCATTCAACATTATTTCTGAGATTTATCCTTGCTTTGTGTGGTCACAGTTCATTTTCATTGCTGAGTAATATTCCATTGTGTGAATACACCTTGCCATGCTTGTAGTGCCCCACTTTTGTTTGTAGGAACAAAGCTGCAGTGCGGTGGCGTGATCTCGGCTCACTGCAAGCTCCACCTCCTGCCCGGGTTCACACCATTCTCCTGCCTCAGCCTCCTGAGTAGCTGGGACTACAGGCGCCCACCACCACACCCGGCTAGTTTTTTTGTATTTTTTAGTAGAGACGGGGTTTCACCGTGTTAGCCAGGAAGGTCTCGCTCCCCTGACCTGGTGATCTGCCCGCCTCGGCCTCCCAAAGTGCTGGGATTACAGGAGTGAGCCACTGCGCCCTGCCGGTGGGTTGTTCTTACACATGCAAATAGCCCCTGGCCACAGAACCAGGAGGAAATTGCTGGGTCATGGGGCATGGCCATTGTCAACTCGACAAGCTAAGGCCACAGCATTTGTACATACATCAATCAGGTCTTTCTATCACCAACATCTGCTCTCAGTATACTGTGAGCCCCATGAGGCTAGAGATAACTCTCCCTTTTCTCCCCAGCCCTTAGAACAGTGCCTGGAGCAGCTCAGGAAATGCTAAATGCCTGCATATTCAGGGGGCTATGGATGGCTCAGGGCAGACTCATTCCCATCCTGGGGGAAAGAAAACCTCACAGATGTTGCTGCTGGCAAAGCCACAGGAGCAGCCGCATTTTTGCATGTGCTGGTTCCTGCAATGGATCTACACAAATCCAGTGCACTGTCAACATGCAGTGATTAGAAATATTCTGCCTGCTTGAGGGCTCTGGGCCTGTGACAGGAGTCACTCCTCTGCCCTGTGCAATGACACCCTAGCCTCCTTCATCTGAACTGGGACCCCACCTCACCCTGCAGGTCCCCGAGGGCCAGGCCTGCTGGGATGGACACCCTCCAAGGTGAAAGCCATGATGGAGAAAAATCATAGGTCTGTGGCCCGGAGACCTGTTTTCTATTCCTGGCCCTGCCATTAATAAACTGGGTGACCTTGGGCACGTCACTTTATCTCCCTTCTCATTGTATAACATGAGTTTGGACAGTGATAGCCAATTCTTGAACTTGAGGACTCATCAGAATCACCTGTTAGAGTGGATCCCCAGGCCCCACCCCATGGGGATTGGGGCAGTAGGTCTGGAGTGGCACTTAGATACATGTATAGTTACATGACAATAAATTTAAAAAGACCACTGGAAACACAAATGGTTAAAAAAAATTCGATAGTAGACAGAGTAAATTATAATAAAAAGCAGCCCTTCCCACCCCTAGTGTGCTTCCTACAGGCAACCACTTTTAATCATGTTTTTGATCTGATGGTTACTATCTTAGTGCTAAATAATAAGCTAGTTCCTGTTTTATCAACTTCAGACATTACCCATTGTCTTCCTGCTATGATAGATGAGGACTCAGCTCACTTACCCCCCCCCCCCCACTCCTAATATAGTTCTGGCACTATTTTTGGAAGCTGTATTTTAACGAGCACCCCAGGTGATTCTAATGTAGTTGGCCTGCCAGCCACACTTAGTGCCTAGTGAGACCTGGTGAAGACACCAAAGTGCCCATGGCCCATTTTGAAGCCCCTGGTTCTGCTTGGCTTCTGGACTTGCTGGTAGGCCCTTTCCCTAGCTGTGGAAGCTTAGAAAGGCTGGGTACAGGGGTCACACGGACAAGCACACTGTTCTGGGATTGTTGGGGATGGAACTGCCTTGCCCCGTCATCTTGCTTCCCCTTCTCATCTTGTGTCACCTTCTGCCCCTGGTTGCATAATTAATGTGAGCAGATTTCTCCTTTAGGGCCTGACACAGTCCTAGCAGACAGCTCAGTGTCTGACTTCTTTCTAATAATCAAGGAGTGGTGTATTCAAACAATGGACCACACAAAATACACAAACTAAAACGAACCTAACCACGCAGATGAATCTCACAGGTGTGCTGGGTGGAAGACATCAGGCACATAAGAATACATATGGTTTGAGTCCCCTTACGTAAAATGTAAAGCTACACAAAGCAAGAAAAACAAATCAACATAAAAACATAACAAACAAAATAGGCCAAAATCATCTACTGGGATAGAAGAGGGGTTACTTTTGGGGGTGAGAGCGGCTGTGGAGGGGCGCATGAGGGGCTGCTGATGCTCTTTTTCGGTGTGTGCGCTGTTTATGTGGGTAATGTTCACTTTGTATTTGAGCGGTACCCTTTTCATTTGTGCACCTTTTCGAATGTGTCTATTTCCTTATAAATGTTATTTCCCTTAAAGGAATGAAGAAAAACCAAGCAGCTCTCCTTCCTCCCTCGTAAACTCCCCCTTAAACAAGCCCTTCCCAGGATGGAACCAGGCAGGTTGAGGAGGCCAGAAACATGCCTGTGTGGTAGAGTGGGGTTGGGGAGGTGGGTTTGGAGCTGGAGCCCAGAGACCTGATCCTGCCAGTCTTGATGTATTCCAGAGTTCCAGCATGGTGCCCCACAGCGCAAAGCTGCCTGCTGGGTCAAGGAAGTGGCTGGAAATGAGGCCCAAGCATGTTCCCTGGGAAGGATGACAAGATACTTGCCAGCTAGGACCCATGTGCCTTCTTCCCCACCTGCTCGCAGCCAAGCTGTCCAGGGAGAGGGTGGTGTATGGGCCCCCAGCCCGCCTCCTCAGGCTGCTGGCCAACCTAATGTAAATATTATTACACGCCTACGCATCTGAAGGACGTTAATTATTAAAACACATGCCACCCAGGGTAGTGCACTGTAATTAGGTTCAAATTAAATTAGCATCCTCTTGTAATTAGGACATCAATAACCACTCCTGAGGCACCAGCTTTCTAGCCCATCCCCATTGCTTCCCAACATGGGCTAATGCAAAAAAAAAGGGGTCCATTGACTCTCTCCCCAGGACACAGAAATAATCAAACCAATAAATAAAATGGAGGCAGTCACGGGAGCCTTTCTCTCCACTGCCCGCCTTCCCTACTGATCCTGTACACTAGCAAGAGGAGGGAGATGAGGTCGCTGTGGAGGAGTCTCAGGCACCAATACTTCCCTGGTGGCTTTCCCAAGTCCTGGGCTCTGCTGCATCCACCCTCAGAGACCAGGAGAGTCCTCAACCTGCCCAGAGATAAGCAATGCCTTCCTGCCATCTGCTAGCCCCAGTTCTTTTCCTTTCCTCTGGGAAACCTCCCAGCCACCTGGGTCAGGGCCTCTGTCCCTTAAAGTCCCAGGGCACCACCCACTGCTGTGGCTTGTTATAGATAGCATGGCATCTGCTGCCTCCTCGAGAGTCCAGAGAGATGACCTTGGCACTCACTGGACCCAGTACTGTGCTTGGCACTATCTGGGTCTTATTCCCTGTTTGGAGGAAGCCTAAACGGATGGATAACAGGTGCTCAAGAGACTTCACTATTCAACAGGAAAGGTGGATGGAGAAGCAGAACCCATGATCCTGAGGCCAAGGTGCAAGTTTTATAACTCAGGGGGAGTGGGAGGAACCTGTGGAGAGCTTTTTGTGGCTACTGGTGCGAGGGCTGGTGCTGAGTGGACAGCTACAGATGAAAATAGAACATGCCGACGTGTGCGCACTCGGCGAGTGCCTCCTTCAAATCTGCACCCTTGGCGCATGGCTTGCCTCACCCTGGTCCCAGCCCTATCCAGGTCACACCTCAGGAACTTGGCAGATGTGATACAGAGAGAAACACCAAGCTGGGGTCAAAACCAGACAAGCTGTGGTAGCGCCTTCCTGCCTGGTGACTGATCTGACCTTTGTCTCAACCAGCCTTGGAAGAGAAAAAAATCCGAAGTGGGAAGGCTCAGGCATAATTTCAATTGGAAAACTAAGGAGAGTTTATCCTTGGGTGCAGAGGTAACCAAGGCAACTGTGAAGACCGTGAGATGATTTCAGACCCTTTCACAAAAGAGCGGGCTGGCATCTTGCCTTCTGCCGATTGTGTTCACTGTGAATACACATTGCACCCTACCAGAAGTACCTTGGAGGTCAAGAAATAGATGAGATGGACATTCTCTTCTTGATGGATAAAAATAAAACCAGAAACTATGGTGAGAGTGTGCTTCTCTGCTGGGGGCAGGACAGCTTCTCCAGGAGTGGGGATGATGGAGAGATTCACACTAAGTAATCATCCACACCCCTCCTGACTTCCTGGGCCCCCTAAGGGGCTGCACGTAGTCAAGGGAAGCAGTTTACTGGACCATAAAGGGTCTGTTTCACACAGTATAAGAACTTGTTCTGGCTAAGCCGGAGGCACTGCAAGTAGAAACTGTGAGTCCCCAAGAGGACCAAGGGAAACTAGTGTTTCTGGAGTTGAACTGACTCAACATTTCTCCCCATGGCCCCTCCCTGGTTCTTCCCATCCTCACCTCTCTTAACATATAGTGCACCTTGAGTATAAGCAGCACACATGAGAACCCCATAAGAGCCCTGGCCAGAACAAGTGTGTGTTACGGCAGGACCTCTGGCTAAGGAATGAGATCTGGCCAGCCAGGCCCTACCACCTCCACTGACTCTCCCTGTATCCCCCAGGATCAAAGGGTCAATTTTATACGGCGGCTTGGAGTATCACCCCAGATCAAAATGCTGGTGGGATGTGGGGCTGTCAGAAAGACGTGCCGCCAAGTTTCACCGAAGTAATGTGCCAGGGAGGGGAAGGAGCACACAGGTAATGCTGTCAGTGGAGGAATAATGAGGCGCTGGACACTGTGGGCGTGGGGAGTGGTGACTCTCACACTTGACTTTCTCTCCCTGGGACTCCTGGCCTCACACCACTGTGGCTCCTCCCTCATGGGCTACACGCAGCCTGAGGATTCTGAGCTCCAGGGCCAGTTCTACCTGAGCACTTTTGGCGAGAGCTTATCAAGTCAGACATGAGCAACGGCTAACCTGGAGCGGACAGGCCTCTCACCTGGGACCTGGGTCCCTCTTGGAGAAGCCGGTTCTCCCAGCTCTGTTCTCCAGGGAGGAACCAGGGGGCCTGCGTTCTAACCCACTCTATCCCAGCCATAGCAGGAATTAGGGAAATCACCTCATTTCTCTCAGCTGATTTCCTTTTGAATCCTTTCTTGGGGATCTGGCAGCGTCTGCCTAAGGCTAGGTCCAGCAATTCACAGTGGTTAAATTGTCCTGGGTGCTGCTGGCTAAGCTGCTCTAACTCTCTAAGGTCCTTGAAAACAGCCATGTGCAATAAGTCAAAAAAGACCTGTGGCCTCCTGCATGAGGGCCACGGTGCCAAGCGGTGCCTACTGGGGCCAGGAGTTGCTTGCTCAGACTCTGAAGACCTGCCTTGCTTTCCCCAGCTGGCTCTATTTTTAGGGAGAATGTCCAGGCATTTGGATGACTATCTTGGGGGTCATTCAAGTGTCCAGGTCTCCTCCTGGCTGAAGCCGCCAAGACTCCACGCTCTGGACCACACTGTGACCAATAAGGGCTGCAGACAGCACGTACTATTTTATTGGGCCTCAAAAGCTTTAAATACAGAATGGGCTGGCCAGGGCAAAGATGTGAACACACTGGCATTTTAGAATATGCATGTATCAGAAAAATCACATAATCAACAGTTGGACAGAGAGCTGGGAGGAAGGCAGTCTGGGATAGAGGCAGGTGCCAGCTGGCAGTCGGCCTGGGTGTTAGGATTACTCCCTCCACTAGGACACAGTCTTTGATGTTCCTTCCTGATTTGAGGACTTTTTTAAAAAAACCACAAACCTCCAAATAAAACCAACTGGGAGAGACTGTGGATAGCAGTGCCCATCATCACAGAGGACAAGGGTCTGCCCCAGAAAGCCTTGGGGTCCACCCCCCCACCAGCCCCAATGCCACCCTACAAGACATTTCCACACACTGAAGCAAAGCTGGACCCAATCTACAACCCCTGTCTGGGGTTTGGAGTTGAAAACGCCCTCCCGGCAGAGGAAGAGGGAATGGCGTGAGCGGTGCTGGGGGCCAAACCCGATCCCCTCCTTAGCGGCTGTAGCCAAATTCGTCTGCATCATCAGCTCGAAAGTCTCCATAGCGCCACAGATTCAGCTGTAATAAAGAACAGAAAATAGCTCTTCAGGGATATGGGACCCACTGGAACTCAGAGGGCCAAACCCCTCAATTCAGTGCCCTCTCAGGGCTCCCAAGGCAAGAACTCACCCTGGCGCTCTTGGCTGACTCCTGGGCATTCAGGTATTCTGTGATCTGGAGGGACGAGAGAGGAAAGGGAGTGGTCAGGGGGTGCCCTCAAATGATCAGCCAGCAGGACCCTGCAGAATGCTCAGGTCAGGGCCACAGCTGTCCCTTGCTCAAGCCCATCCAATGGCGCCTAGTTCCCTCAGACTAAAATGCAAAACACAATCACATTAGTCTCCTGGCTTATTCCCTTAACTCTTTGCACTAGCTCTTCTGTCTGCCTGGAATGCTCCTCTGGTCACGTGCTCCTGGCTACTTCTCCCACCTGCTTCAGATCTGTGGTGAAGTATCTCCTTCTTAATGAGGTCTCGGGCAACCCCATTTAAAATTACAACCTAGGCCAGGTGTGGTGGCTCTCACCTATAATTGCAGCACTTTGGGAGACCAAGGCAGGAGGATCACTTGAGCCCAGGAGTTCAAGACCAGGCTGACCCTATCTCTATAAAAAAATGAAAAAATTTAGCCAGGCATGGTGGCCCATGTACGCCTGCTAGTAGTCTCAGTTACTTGGCAGGCTGAGGTGGGAGGATCACTTGAGCCAGGGAGTTGAAGGCTGCAGTGAGCCGTGATGCCGGCACTGCGCCACTGTACTCCAGACCCGGTCTCAAAAGAAAGCAAACCAAACAAGAACAATACAAATACAACCTTCCCCTCCCATTCCTGACTCCCTGGATTCCACTTCTCTCTATTTTTTCACTGCAGTTATCATCTTCTAATATCTTATTTAATTTCCTTATTATGTTCATTGTAATTGTTGTCTCCTCACGCTTGAGTGTAAGCTCCTCAGGGCAGGGGTACTGTCTCTTGCTCACTGATATACCATAGGCCCTCAATAAATGTCTGCTGATAGAATGAACAAATAAATGAACCCATGTTCTGTGTTTATCTCAGGGACTGCGGCAGAAGGAATGTTCTACATAGCAGAGGCATTATGGGCAGTTTCATATGCCGTACATTAACATCTCCAATTCTATAGGGAGGCTGAAGCTGACCTCCTAGGAGCCATCTCCTAAGGAAAGTGGGGGTCTATCCAGAGGGGCCTAGGGGTTGGGCTTCTCTTGAGACACAGTGGCAATCCACAGGGGTGTCTTGTTCCAGTGTGTCATCAGCCTGCACAGCCACCAACACATTATGTGGGCCTGCGGTGCTTGAGGAAGAGAGGAAAGGCCAGGAGGGCTGGGAGAAGGGAGAGCAGTGGGCAAATGGAAGCAAGATGAAGAGGAGGAGTGTCTGGTTTTCATGCCATGCCTTTCTTGCCCCTGTCTCTGAGGGAACACAGGGAGATGCTGGCCACATCCTGCTGCCCTCTCATCACTTTCTGCTGGGAGACAGCAGCTCTGTGGGGCGCCGAGCTTCCCCCAGTCTGGCCCTCTTGGATGGGTCGTTGATTCAGCCCAGCTGGGAAGCAGGGCTGGTCTGCAATAGGGCCTCAGTGGCTGCTTGGTGAGAGCGTAGAGAGGGACTCAGAAATGTATAATGTTGGGTGGAAGGGGCTGCCTTGTATCCAGAGCCCAAAGCTAATTACCAATGGCTGCGCAGTGCAAGCTATTTCCCAGGTATGAGCGTACTGATTGTCATGATCAGCCTTGAGAAGTGGCAAGGCAGCTAGTGCTCCCCTCACTTCATAAGCAGGGAGATGGGGCTCAGGAGGCTGGCTTCTCCTCTCAGAATGGTGGAGGCAGGACTCCAAGTTCACAGGGCTTTCCAAACAGCCGGAGGGTTGTGTGGCAGAGTCCTTCTGGGCCCTTTGGTGCTGCCTCGACAGCTCTGGCTCAGGGTGGCACTGGGTATCAGGAGTTGGTTATTGCCTTGGAAGTTGTCTGTTGGAGAGTGCGACTGGGAGAGCGGGAAGGACAGGCCTTGATCCTCTCCACAACGCCCCTGGCAAAGCTTTCTCGCCTGTCACCTGGGTGTACATGGGGAGGGAAGCTTTCCGCTCTAGTTTGCAGCTGCATTCTCAGCCAAACCCGCAGCCAATTAATTTGGGATGTAATTAACTTTAAAACAAAACAAAAAAACCCCAACAAACCCAAATCCATTATCTTTCCCCAGCAGGAACAGCAGGATGGTGGATTCCCTGCTCCCTTCCTGGCTTATGGAACAGTCCCCTTCTCTGTGAGGGTGGTGGTGCAATGCTGGGGCTGCCTCTCCACATCACGTACCACTTTCTGGAACTGTTTCTCCTTGCGCACCTCCACCATAACCAGCCCCTCCTTCACCAAGCCCAGCCCCACATCGCCCTTGGAATCTGCAAACTGCAGGGTGACATGGGGGCAGCCGGAGCTCAGGTGTTCCACGTTGAGCAGGCACTGAGTGTTCTGGATATCCCGAACCACGCTGTCCACGGCGTCCGTGCGGGCATCATCCTGGAGCAGACACACACTCAGGTCAGAGCAAGCCAGAGAACAACCACTTGGGCCCCAGCTCCTGTCCATGGACTCCCAAGAAAGTCTGGCTAGCAGGGGCCTGTAATTCACTCCCCAGAGAACCCTAGTGAGGCTGGCCAGGCACAGTGGCTCATGCCTGTAATCCCAGCACTTTGGGAGGCTGAGGTGGGTGGACCCCTTGAGGCCAGGAGTTCAAGACCAGCCTGGCCAACACAGTGAAACCCCCATCTCTACCAAAAACACAAAAATTAGCTGGGCGTGGTGGCGCATACCTGTAATCCCAGCTACTCAGGAAACTGAGGCATGAGAATTGCTTGAACTTAGAAGGCGGAGGCTGCAGTGAGCCAAGATTGCACCATTGCACTCCAGCCTGGGTGACAGAGTGAGACTCAGCCTCAAAACAAAACAAAACAAAACAAAAACAGAAAGAACCCTGGTGAGGTAGAAACAGGCTCTGGATAGGAAGTCTTCCCCTTTTCTTTTCTTTTCCTTGCCCTCAGCCAGAGACTATTTGCAAGTGACCCCTTTCTTTCCTACCCTGTGCTCCCACCTGCCTGCCTTGTGTCTCCAAGGAGAAGTGACTTCTTCCCACTCAAAGCTCACTTACACTTGGTGTCCTCTCACTTCCTATCTCCTGCAGGACCTTGCTCCAGTGCACTAAGTCCATGACATCCTCTGTCTCCGTCTTTTTTTTTTTAAGAGACAGGGACTAGGCCAGGTGTGATGGCTCACGCTGTAATCCCAGCACTTTGGGAGGCCAAGGTGGGTGGATCACCTGAGGTCAGGAGTTCAAGACCAGCCTGGCCAACATGGTGAAACCCTGTCTCTACTGAAAATACAAAAATTAGCTGGGTGTGGTGGCGGGCACCTGTAATCCCAGCTACTCGGAAGGCTGAGGTGGGAGAATCGCTTGAACTTGGGAGGCAGAGGTTGCAGTGAGCCGAGATTGTGCCACTGTACTCCAGCCTGGGTGACAAAGCAAGACTTCATCTCAAAAAAAAAAAAAAAAAAAAAAAAAAAGGAGATAGGGACTGGCCAGAGTGCAGTGGTGCCATCATCTCACTGCAACCTTGAACTTGTGGGCTCTAGGGATCCTCTCACTGCAGTCTCCTGAATAGCTGGGACTACAGGCGTGTGCCACCACACCAAGTTAATTTTTTTTTTTCTTTTTAAGAGACAGGGTCTTACTATGTTGCCCAGGCTGGTTTTGAACTCCTGGCCTCAAGCAATCTTCCCTGCTTGGCTTCCTATGCTGGAATTACAGTCGTGAGCCACTGCACCTGACTCCACATGTCTGTCTTCGCCGACCTGTTTTGTGATACTTGCCTTCAGCATTTTCTGTTGCTTCTCTCCTGCCCTTCAGCAACTTTGTGAAAAGGTGGAGAGTAAATGTGCTTATTCTTCATTTGCACCTTTTATCTGGTGACGGTGCCAACCATGGTGTTCATGCAGCTCTTACTCCAGGTACCAGGCACCTTCGCAAAGCTAAAGCCAAGGGCAGCCCCTGGGAAGCCTCAACCTGCCTGAGCTCCCGGGGGATCTGGACATTGCAGACCGGCTTTCTGTTTCTGGGGATAGAGGGGATCCATGACCCACAGCATGGGTTCTCTCCTCTCTGGCTGCACATGCTGCCTCTGGGCTCCTGTTCTCAGATGGCAGGACCCCAGCACTTCCTAATACTCTCTCTCCTCCCCATCACACCTTCCACATACTCAATCTGGGCAATCTTGTACAGCACCACGGTTTTAACTACACAGACCCATACATTCCAGGTCTCATCTCACTCCCCATCTGAAAACTCTAAGTCTGCCTGGAGGTCCCACTGCCCAAATTTGCTCCTTCTCATTCTCCTTGGCCAACAGCAACATATCCACACATAAGAAACCCAGCGCCACCTTCGTCTCTAGCCTGGACTGTTATAATTGTCTCCCACCCATTCCTTCTAGTCCCTCTGTTCACTATGCCATCAGAACTAACTTTCAGAAACATTTTGGACCATGTCACACTTCTCCTAGAAATGGTGCCACATTCCTCCTGCCTATACAGCACAAAGAATAAACTCCTTGCCAGGGTAGACAAGCCCACGACATCAAGGCCTTTCCCATCTCACCTCCTGCCACTGCCCGATCATCTCCTGCCACTGCCCAAAAGCCCCCTGGGATCCAGCTGTGGTGGTCTAGTCTTTGTCCAAATGCAGCCTGGCCTACCTGCTTCTATGAACTAGCTGGAATGCTCTAATACTACCGCCTCGGTAGCATCTTCCTCAACTTCCCATCTCTTGAGTCCTATTACTAAGGACACCGTCATAGTTTCCATCTTCTCCTGTCAGCCCATGAGGGCTGCAGCAGCGGCTGAGTGTCAGTGGACAGTACCCTTTGGAAGGAGGAAGACACCAGACTTACATCTTGGGGCACCTGGATGAAGGCGAAGGCATACTCCGTGGCTTGAGCTGGCAGCACCCGAGTGCTGAAGGCAGGTGGTAGGGTTCCCAGGCGGGTGGATGGCAGGACCTCTCTCTGCAGAGAAAGCAGCAGGCCAACATGTCACATACTCGCTGCCCCCTTGCTCTCTCACAGAACAGCTCTCTGTGGCCAGGCCTCTGGGAATGCTAACTCTGGGCCACCCTGTTCGTCCCATGACTTGGTTCCACTTTGCCACGTACAAAGGCTCCCCAGTGGGTGAAGCCTGGGGAGAACGTGCCCTGCGGGTCCAGCAGTAGATGGGGAGCTGTGGCTCACAGCCTCAGTCTGGGCCTGGTGCTGGCACACCTAGTGGTTCCCATGAAAACAATCACAGTATAACTGGACTCTAATCGCTTTTCCATTTCCTCCCAATGCCCTTCTGTCTGTGACATGGGTTCCCTGACTACGTTCCCACAGGCCAGGGGGTGCTCCAGCTGCTGGCTAGGGGAGCACACCAAGACAAGTATTCCTGTGGTCACTGGGCCTGCCTGTGGTTCTGGCCCAGGCATCTGGGTTCGCCCTCATCTGGCAGGACCTCTTCCTTTGTGTATTCCCAGGAGATGGGTTGGGAGCATGGCCCAGCTCTGGGATCTCTATTAACAGATCCTCAGTCTTAGCCCTTGAGGAAGGTATGGGAGGAATGCAGACAAGCGGAGTCATGACTCAGGAGCATCACCCTCCTGACCCTCCTGAACGACAGCTTTCTCACCAGCTCGCTGCTGTTCCTAAAGAGAATCTCCCAGGAGTTGTCAGTAGACTCCCAGGTCCAGCTGGAGAGACTCTTCTCCCAAGGGTGCCAGTCACTGTCACCTTGTGACTGTCCCTTCCCAGCAAGCCTGAGTTTGGGGATATGCTGGGGATTAGCGCATGGAACAAACACCCAGTTTGGCTTGAATACCAGGAACTGTGGGTTTAAAGGCCCTCCAAGTGCTACAGAGGCCCTGCCCCCATTCTGCAGAGACCTCAGGCAGAAGAGGAACTGTGGGTGTGGCTGAACACTCATCTGTGGGGTCTGGACGTGGGACCTATCAGTGCTTGCAGCCACTGGTCATAGACCCCAGTTTTGCTAGGTCACTCAGGGGGCCTGGCTTGTTACACGCACAGCAGAGATGCCCCAGTGCTCATTGTTCTATTGGTAAGCTCAGAAGGACCTTGGAGAGATCAGACGGATTTGACCCGGGGGCTGCTGTTTGATAGCCCCCCCAACACCCTGGTCCCCAACACTCACATTGCCGTAGTCAATGTAGAAGACATGTACTTTGGCAGGAGACTCGACTTTCTCTACTCGGGCACGGTACCTGCAATGGCATCATGGGCAGAGCTCAAGACACAGCCCTGAGGAATCTGGGCTCCCAGAGCCTCAGCAATGGTGGGGCAGGGGCACAGCATTTTCCTGCCCAGGTTCAACGGGTGTCACAGGGGACAGTTACTGCACTCCATCTAGGCCCAGCCTCGGGCACTGTGGCCACCACCTAATGGAATCAGAGCATAGCTGGGAGCAGAAGAGGGAGAAAGGAGCATGTGGAGCAGATTAATGTGTCCTTGGGGCATAAAGCAACAAGACTAATGACTAGATTGATGTCTGCTGTTTAAACCCAGAGCACTAAACAGCAGCTGTAATTAGCCAGCAGATCTGTCTGGGAGGCCGCAGCAGGGAACACATCCAAGTCACTTCGTCACCCTGGGAAGGCCGTGGGCCCTCCGTTGGTAGATTACACATCAGCGACTTTCTTCTGGCCTGTGAGCACTGCTGCTCATGTCCTAGACAGCCGGGGAGGAGGGTCACGCAGCTGGTATGGGCTTACCGTGGCCCAGCCTCTACCTCAGCCCCGTGTAACATCATTCTTCCTGGGTGAGGTGAGGGGTGTGCTGGACAGCCCCGCCAGCCAGCCAGCCAGCCAGCCAGCCAGCCAGGGCTCCCACTCTGGAATCCCCCAGGAGAGAAGGAAGGAGCCACTTCTGTCTGGCAGGGGGTGCACAGGCCAGAGCGAGGCCCCAGATGGGCTGTGGGCAATGAAGAGGGGCACTCAGGAGAGTTGCTGGGGGCCATCATTAACCAGTTGGGGAAAGCAGACTGCTAAGGCAACGCCTGGGGCCTGAGGACAGCCTTGCTATCGTTCCTGCTCAAGACTCTGCCTTGCTTTTCCAAGTGGCTTACCATTCTCCATCTACAAATTTGGCAATGCAGAACTCTCCCCTGCGGGGGGCATAGGAGCCCTCTACAGGGGGGTGGCTGGCAATGTCATTGCGCATGTTCTCCATCAGCTTCTCCAACTGGGTGCCTGCCAGGGAGGAAGAGTGCAGTGAGACCTGGGTGCTGGGTTCCTCGAAGCCTCTGGGGAGTTTTTCTGGGAGGGGTTGGGGAGGGAGCTCAATGTGAAATTCTGGGAGGCACTGCAGCACTGGCTCTGTCCCCAACCCATGCGGGGAAGCCCTCTTGGTCCTCACTCCAGAGGTTTCATGCCATCATGCCTTCAGAAGTGGCACTGGTGACTTGCTGACACGTTGGGCCTTAAAGGCACACACAGCCTTGCCATCTCAGCTCTCCAGTCTGCTGGCCCAGGGTGTGGGAGCCCTTGGGATGTGCCTGAGCTTTGATTAAGGAGGTGGAGAAAGCAAGAAGACAGGGAGCAAGGACAATGCCAAACAGCCTCCTTCAGGGTGAGGGCTGGCCAGCCTGTACTGCATTTCTACAAGGCCAGCTCCTGGCCTGGGTCACAGAGGTGGTAACTGACAGAAGCCACTGTCCACTGCCTCCCAGGGGGCAAAAGTAGGGATGAAGGATGGGCCCCACACCACTGTGGAAAAGGCCCCGGAACTGAAGCCATGGAAGATGGGGGAGGAATTCTTGGATCAGGGCCTAGAGTCTCAGTATTATTCAAACTTGGCCACTCTGACCCTTGTCATCCTGCAAGATCCATGCTGAACAGGACTTCCAGTGCTGCCGGGCTGGGCTCTACTGTCCCACCCCGCTACTCAGGGCCCCTGATCCACTGGAGGAGGGATTCCCTACCTTGTCTTTCCCTAAGCACTCTGACCTTGGGTCAGCAGTCCTACTGCCTTTGCCTGTTTTGGCAACACTCAGGGCCTACTCAGTGTCTCTCCCTGGCTCCTTAAAGAATCCTCCCACCCTGACTCTGGGAGGCATCAGCCCCCTGTGGCTTCCCTTTTTATGTCCCCTCTGGCCCTGATTCTAGCTCAGTCTCAGACCCTTTTTGCCCCTTTCCTCTCGGAAGCAAGGAGGGTGACTGTGGATGTGTAGTCTAAGTGTGGGAGTCCTCTCTTTATCTTCAGGGCCCAAGGCAGTGCTATAAGGAGGGAGCAACATATGTCTGTTGTTACACTTGCCACAGTCAGCCTTACAAGTTACCTGCTACTACACTGTGAGCTCCTTCAGGGCATAGACCATAGCTCACTTCTTTCTGTTTACTCACGCAAGGCCTGGTAGAATCCCCAATGCATGCAAGGTGCTTAATAATTCAGCTGCATTGAAAATAAACTCTGCATAAGCATGCAGGGATGTGTGTCCACTCTTAGGCTGCTGCAGAGGCCACTGGTCCTGCATCCACAGGACAGATGCCTGAAGGTAGCAGCTGCCCCTCCCCCTACCCAGTGGTCAGCCCTCTATAATTCTCTTTAGACAGTGTTCCTACCACAGACAGTGAAATTCCAGGGATTAAGAAGCCTTGACAGACAGCTTCCTCCCTAACTTGGTCTACTTTCATTTTTTGGCTCCAAGGCAACAGAAGCAGGACTTTGCCTCCTGCCAACAGGCAAAGCCCGCTGGGAGGTCCTTACAGAGACTCTCTGGTCATTTGCAGCTAATGGCAATGTTTTTGTCAGATCCTTCTCGAAGACAGACTTTAATTGAAAGAAGGGAGACAGGGCAAGATGCCCCCCGAGAGGGGATGAAAGGTTTCAGCAGAGGGGGGCTGTGGATTCTGAGGTTTATCTCCATGGATACCACGGAGCCACCAGAGGGCAGGGGCCTTCCTCTCTGGAGACCACCACACATCCCCAGGTGGCCTGCCAGGAAGGGCCTCACTTCCTTCTCTTCCAGCATTCCAAGGACACATGGTTTTCTCTTTTCTCTTCTTTTCTGCTTCAGATTTCTGCTCCCCAAGACTTCAGGGGCTTGTTCTGAGTCAAGGCGGGTCCTCCCCAGCAGGTCCCAGCGGCTGAGTGGAGCCTGCCTGGGAGTGATCGCATCCTTTTGCTCAAGTTCTCTGGGGGACTGGTGGGGATTTAGGGGTGGTGAATTCTAGCTGGCTCCTCTGCCCAGGAACAGCTCTTGTTCCTACCTAGACCACCACTACAAGACTCTTTCCCTGTCACATGACCCAGCCCTAGAGGCTGGCCACCGCCCGATTTTATTCCCAGGGCAACTGCTGGAGCAGCTTTCAGCAGGACTGTGGCTGACCTCAAGAGAACCTAATCCCAAAGGCTCATCGGCTCCATCTCTACCCCTCCCCTTCGCGTTTTTCCTTTTTAAGCACAGCCAGCCCAGGGCCAGGAATGGTCAAGTTTTTCCTGGTGAAATGACACTGCCACAAAGGCAGCTGCCTGGGAAACAGCATTAGAGGGAAGTGGCTGAGACGGGGCTGGAGTTGGCCTGGGGTGGGCTGAGGAGGCTGGGCAGAGCTGTGTCCTGCCATCTGGGGGACTGCCTGAGTGTCACTGACACTTCCAGCTCCCTCTGCCCACCTCTGCCTACCATGATTTGTTTCCTGGGATCCAGAGGCAGCTCTAAGAGCTTTTCCTTCTGCTCCAAACTCAACTGTTTCCCTGCACAGGGTGGCCATGAGAAGAGGGAGGTCAGGATGGAAAGTATAAGCGGGTGGAAGTGGAGTCAAGCCAGCGGCTGCTAGAGCTTTCTCCTGCCCTTTGGCCTCCAGAAACCCCAGGTTTCTGCCCAGGGGACTCTGGCAACAGTGTACACCACTCAGGATGGAAGGAGGAGAAGGTCCTTCAGAGACTGCCCGGGAATGTCTTCCCTTAGAGCGCTGCCAGTTTCCATGGAAACTGGCTATCACTCAGGGCTATGTTAACCTCTACAGAAGGAGAAACCCCAGCAGAGACAAACCCAGCACCACTCCTTGCTCCCCCAGAGGGAAAGGGGCTGAGCGATGCCTGGCTGATGACTGACACACTCTGGGGGCTACAAATCCTCCTGCCCAGCATAGTCAGGAGTGTGTGGGAACAAACAATCACCTAAGAGGCTCAGAGCTCCACCCAGATAAACCTAGTTATCTCACCGGCTCTCAGAGGACCTGCCCGGCAGCACCTCCATGCCTGAGCCCACGGCAGGGCTCATGTGAAGGTTCCTAAAATAACCCCAAGCCCAGAGGAGCAGTGGGACAAGGCAGGGGGACAGAGGCGGCAACGTGAGCTCTTCAGGGGAGGCTCCTGGACTGCCTAGGCAGCATTCCTCCCACCCACTGGGCAGAGGCCCCCTACCCCCAGGCAGCACCGGCTGGACCAAGCAAGGAACCACGAGCCAGCGGCCTGAGCACTCACCGGTCTCCACATCCTGCACGTAGAAGTGCAGGTCGTCAGTGATCTCGGTCACAAACACAGGCTTGTAGCTGGCGGATCGCTCCTTCTCCTCCAGCACTGGCATCACCTCCTCCACAGGCTGCTCCTCATAGTGGGCCCAGACCTGCACGTTCAGTCGGCAGAAGTAAGAAGAGGGTGAGGAAGTGAAGTCATAAACGACACGGGGAGGCCAGGTGTGGTGGCTCATGCCTGTAATCCCAGCACTTTGGGAGGCTGAGGCAGGTGGATCACGAGATCAGGAGTTCGAGATCAGCCTGGCCAATATGGTGAAATACAAAAAGTTAGCTGGGTGTGGTGGTGGGTGCCTGTAGTCCCAGCTACTTGGAAGGCTGGGGCAGGAGAATCGCTTGAACCCAGGAGGCATGGGTTGCAGTGAGCCGAGATCATGCCACTGCACTCCAGCCTGGGCGACGGTGCAAGACTCCGTCTCAAAAAAGAAGAAGAAGAAGAAAAAACAAGACACTGGCAAAGAGGTTTTGGGCAAATGGGATCGGCCCCGGGTGAGTGACTGTGGGGCACTGGATTCACACCAGGCTGAGCCCCTGAAGCCCTCTATCTCGGAGGGGAAAGGTGGGCTCTCTAAAGTTCTCATCTAGCAGTTCTCAAATTCGGGCAGGCATCAGAACCAACAAGGGAGTTTATTAAAAATGCAGGCCCCGGATCCTACCCCAGGCTCACCAAATTACAATCTGTTCTGAGCATCCCAGAGAGAGTAAAAAAGAGCAAAACCAGACTCCCAGGCCATCTCACGCCCGTCCCAGTGTGAGAGCCCTGCTTTCATGAACTCTTTGGCTCTGGGCTCCTCACACCCGCACCTCTCTTGCTCCGGCTCCCCATCTCCCTTCCCCGTGGCCCTCTGCAGGGCACCTCTGAATTCTGCAGGACCTCCTGTTGTCACAGGGCCCCTGGTGCTCCTGAGGCAGTCCAAGCCGCAGCCCTAGGCTGGGGAAGAGCTCACCGAGAATGCTTCTGCTCAGCATTTTCTCCATCCTCCTCACCTCCAGCAGGTTGCTCTGACCTCAGCCCAGAAGCTGGGCCATGAGCTCTCCACCCTTTCCTCTCTCCCTTCCTTCCCCAAGCCCTGTGCTGTCAGGGCTGCAGTGGCTCAGAAGCTGATTTGACGTGACAGTGTGTCAAGTCCAATCCTGCAGCCAGAAGATTATCCAAATGGTGAGGTCTGTCAGAGCAGGGGAGGGGGGTGGCTTTCCAGCTGAGCAGCAGGAAGGGCGGGTGGGAGAGTCCAGAGACTGGATCACGCTTGGGGTCCCAAAGACACACACAGGAATAAGGATGATTAAAAGTATTTGCCCAAAACTTATGTGCTTATTAGGTGCCAGGTACCATTCTAAACATTCTCCAAATATTAATTCATGTAGTCCTTACATCAGCCCTTTGAGTAGGTCTTGATATTATCCCTGTTTTACAAATGGGAAAACTGAGGTACACAGGCTTGCAGCCAGAAGTAGTGAAATCAGGATTCAAACATAGGCAGCCTGGCTCTAGAGCTCTTCCAGGGGCATTTGGCATTGGTATCAACCAGGAGGAAAAAGCTGTTTGTTGGTGAGGGGTGGAGAGGGAGATGAGGCCTCATGTCCCTGTTGTTTTTGAACTTGCTGTTTGACTTTGGTCAAACTTTTCTGGGTCCCCTTTTCTTCTCTCGCAGCTGAAATGCAGATTCCTCAGGAGCTTCAGGACACAGCAGAAGGGCAGGAATGCTGGAATTCTGGAACCACCTTGGCTCAACCGAGACCCCACACTTCTGCCTTTAATGCGGCCTGAGTGTCGGTGTGGGTTCTTCCACTAGAAGGAGCGGCTATGGTGGAATGACTGAGACATCTCCCAGGCCCAAGCTTTCTACCATCCTACACCAAGCAGTGGCTTCTGTGGTTAGGCTTGTGGGCCCCTGGTCTGGTGCTCTGGGCTCCTACCCAAATAGCTCCTGACCCCTTCTCATCTTCCAGGCTCCCGATACCTTAACACCTGTTCCCATCACCAGAGATCTCTGTACACGCTGCTGCTTCTAGTGCCCCAAGCCCTGGCTGGCCAGAGGGGAGGAGGCAGGCAGCAGGACTTTAATCCACAGCTTTGCCTCTAGTCAGGACAGAGGCCCTAATCCCTCAAGGGCCTCCCTGCCCATGTGGGGAAGTGGGTCTCTAGCTTGTGGGCTTCCCTGTGAAAGGGCTAGGGGTGGGAGTGGGGGGCAGTGGGGAGAGGGAGACAGCCATAAATGCTTCCCATGCCAAGCCTATATCCTGATAAGCCTGAGGCTTTCCCCCTGGGCCTCCGAAGCTGGAAGTTCACTGGTATCTACTTAGCCAGCCACTCCTATTGACACCTGGGCTCCCAGCCCTTCTGGGACCCTTGCAGCTCTGAGGATCAATGGGACTCGCTCGGTCTCAGAGATGAGACTGTCAGCACGACCTTAAGTGAGCTGGGGTGGAGCCCTCCTGTCCCAGGAGTCTGCCCCCTCATCCCCACCAGCAGGCACCCCTGCAGTCCCGAATCCCTCAGCATGCCCTCTGCATCCCACGCAGGGACCCTTCCCTCTTCCTGCCAGCTCACTCCTTTCCCAGCACTGAGCTTGTTAACAGAGACTGGCACTCTGTGCTGGTTCCTGAGTGGACCATGGGCCCTGAGCCTGCGAGCTGTTGAGGGCTCCCATCCCAGCCCCACCCTGCTCCTTTGGCTGTCGGGGAAGGCGGCCCCTCAGCAGTGTTGTTGAATTAGGAACACACTGACAGGGTGAAAGCAGAAAATGCTAAAGACTCCTCAAGTAAAAGTGCCTTGGGCGACAGCATCAGGTCTCAGCTTCTTTCCCAGCAGGCTCAGGTGGGCAGCAGGTGTGAGGTTAAGGAAGATGCAAACCAAAGCCTTGAGGATGGCCCTCAGTCCCCAGCACTAGGGCCAGTCCTGTGACAAGGTGCCACAGCTCACTTTGTGGTGGGTGGGGTGGTGCAAACTGCCACCTGAATTGAGAAGACAGCAGAAGCAAGGTGTCTCCATACACAAAGTGGTTGGCACCCGAGGTTGCCAAGAAGCATCTAGAGGGTAGGAGAGAGACAGCTGTCTCCTCAGATAAAGGAACTCTGTTTCTAGGAGAGGCTGACCTTTGGCCCTTCAGGTAGTGCAGCCATGATGGGTTTCTCTTTCCCTGTGGGGATGGAGGTGAGCAGCTGATCCTTGCGACTTGCAGCCACATGGGCAAGCTGGTACATGCAGGCTGGCCAGGTGGCCCCTTGGTGGGAAGGAGTCAGTCAGCTAAGAAAGGCGTGGCTGCCCTTGTCCCCGTCCTTAGAACAAGGGTGCATTTGCCCATGTTGACTCAGGCTGCCCTTCTGCACAGCCGGGGTGCACGGAGGACACACACTCACTGGCAAGACACCTGCCAGACCTAGCCACTTTCCACAGCCATCCTCAGCCCTCACAGCTCAGATTTCCCACAAGAAGCTGGTTTCTGGGAATCCCCACTGTAGCTGCTCCTCTTCCTGGACCTCTGGGGAGATGCGGAGGAAAACTCAAAAGATCCTTTCCAGAAGGAATAGTAATTATACACCCAGACACAGAGAATTAGTGCTGTATGGCTCTACCCCAGACTCTTGAAAGATGGAGGAGCTGGGGAAGAGCCTCTATGGCCAAAGAGCTGGGCAGAGGTCCTGAGCTTGACCTAAGCAGCAGGGCCCAGGAATGCTGGGAGAGCCAACCATAGGACAGTCTGCCCTTGCTCATGGACCACCTCTGAGCACGTGGAGAGGCAGTTATTAAGCATAATGTTGTGGAGAGACTGTCCCAGCTGACTGATGGCAGGGTTTGCGGTCAGGTGGGGGAAGTGTCTCTCCAGGCCAAGGCCAGGGTGGAGCTCTGCCGATGGCGGGCACTGCTGGTACCCCCAATGGCCCTGGCTACAGAGCAAGACTGGGAAGGGTGGATGGAGGCCCCTCCTGCCTGTTCATCTGCTCCAGGCTGCTCTGCCATGCAAGTTCCTGTCTTGCTTGGGTCCCCTCTATAATCTGGGGCTTCTTGTGTTCTGTTGCTCCGGCCACCCTGAGGGAAAGAGCCCATCAAGCCAGGCACAGACCAGGCAGGTCAGGAATGGAGGCTGTCTCTCCTGTCCTCTCCCCGCCCTGGCCCTCTCTCTTCCCTGCACTTCATCCTCAGGGATGCCCAGGTCCTTCTCTTGGCAAGTGATGGGGACTGTGGACTGAGGATCCATTGGCTGGAGTCTTTCCTTTCTAAATCCTGTTTAACATTGCTGCTTGCAAGGCTCCAGGGGTGGGGCTGGCGAGGGGCCAAGGTGGCGGAGGCCTTTGGGCCTGCAGCAGGGAAGCCAAGCTCAATAAAAGCCAATCGATGGCCAATCTAGCCCTGTGCAGGGCCCTGCTGGGCACATGTGTGAGGTAGGGTTAAGGCGTGGGGACAGGCATCTGCCATCTGTGGTTCCCTCCTTGGTCCTCAGGTCTATTCAGGGCCGTTGAGGAGGAGGTGGGGGTTACCTCCTGCCAGGGAAGTGGAGGGCCCTATCACCTTCTTCACTGAGGAGGCATCCACAGGGCACAGGGAGGAATTACACTCAGCAGGGAGGCAGTTAAGCCCTCGTAGCTGGGAAACCAGCATTATCAGGTTCCCCAAGAGAGACACACTCATGAATGCATGCACACATAATCACACTCCCAAAGCCTTCTGCACTTCCTGGTCTCACAAAATCCCTCAGCATTACCTTTCCTTGGTTACCTACAGGCACAAACAGTCACGCATCCTGATGCTAACAGGATCTCATAACCACTGTCTCTTGACAGGTAAGGCAGCCCTTGTGGGGTCAAGTGGGACAAGGCTGGGTACACCCCAGATACTCAGTTACTGTCCTGCAGCCGGCCACCAGATGCTCTTATCGGGGTCCAGCCAACTCTGAGAGCTGTTACAAAGCTCTGCTAGTGTTGCTCCTGGGAAATAGCTCCTCCTGCAGGAAGAAAGCCAGCCTCGGTTCCTCAGGATCCTTGATGAGCAGACTGGGATTTGCAGGAGAGGGACCCAGGAGGCGGCAGGCCCTAGCACTGAGAGTTGTGCACTGCTTTTTAATTGGACTAGAATAAAAACACACAGGCCATGTAAGTAATTAATCACTGGTAATTACTCCTCAGCATCATCAAGTGGCACCAGCAAAATGGTGACTTGGGCTCTTTCAGACAAACACACTGTGCAGTAAATAATGATGCTGAGTTCAGCACAGCCCCTGGCAGGGAACCCACCCTTCCATCTCAGGCCAGAGTCCCCTCCCTGTGCTCCTCTGGGTTCCTCTAGGGTCTCTACTCTCAGAGGGTAGAGGATTGCCCAGCTCTGAAAAGGTGGCTTCTGCGCTCACTGCTGAAAAGCCAGGAAGCAGGGCCAGGATGAAGATGCTTTTGGCCTCTGGGCCTTAGACTCTGGGGCTTGCCACTCTACCCCCAGCTGCTAAGTCTTCCGTGAAAGTGCCAACCTTTAAACAGGAGGCCCCAGTGCTGCCTCTCCCCCCTCTCCCTGCAGCAGGCAGAGGACATGGGGGTGGCAGTCTTAAGTTCAGCTGTCACAAGCAGGAAATCCAGGAAGAAGCCATGTGACTCCTTTCCTGTAGGAGCTGAGGCTGCCTGCTTCCCCCTCATTCTGGGAGGAGGAGGCTTGATGTGAGCAGGAGGTGGGAATCTCCTCTGAGGTCTCATGGTGGCTGCCTCCTCCAGGGCACCGACCGTCCCTTTCATCTGTGCTAGCTTTGTGGTCCACCTTTCCCTGGAGTCTTTCTACCTCCACTCTCCTCTACCACCAAGGGGTTGGTTGCCTGCCCCAATCCCCAGGGGATGGGAAGAACGGATACAGAGAGATCCAGGAGGACAGTCCTGAGGGGCAAAGAGAAGCCCTGAATGAGGACGCAGCTGCTTGGGGCTGGTGAAGAATGTGGTGCTTCTGGGGCCTCAATGCCCCTGACTCTTTTTGGCAGGTGTCTGGGCCTTGGCTCTGGGAAGTGAGTTTTGAGCCAGATGGCTGCCCCATGGGAAAGGAAGCATTTATTCCTGGAACAAATTTATGGCTCAGCACGGCTGTCCCACGAATTCTCCTCAAGCTCACAGGAGCCCTGACAAATTGGTGGCCGGCTGATTTATCCCCATTATCAGGGCCGGGCTATAAGTCAAAAGCAACAGGCTGAGTGAGCCTGGCTCCCACCTCCAAACTACTGGATTCCTCAACTGTCGATTGGTTTCCAAAAGCCGCTTTCTACCCCATCCCCCTTGTCTCTTCAGTGTGGTGCCCACAGAGACTGACGGGTTATAAATCTCTTGTCCTAACAGCTGAGGCCTCTCCTGGGGTTGTTTCCCCACGGGGCAACGTGAAGGAAATTCAGATGTGGGCTTGGGCTGCACAGTCCCTCTGAGGGCACTGACAGAGAAGGGTCAGGGCTGGGGAGGGAGGGATGCCCCATGCATTTTGTCCCATGGCTCCACGGTCACCTAGACAGCTTTCTGCTTCAGGCCCACCTGAGCAGGCCTGGGATCACTGATGACATTCTGGGCTGGCAGCCCAGGCCCACCTCAGGTCTGCAACAGGCTGTGGCTGAGGACACCTCAGCTGGCAGCCTCTCTTCGCCTGTGTGTGGCCCTGGTGTGGGGTCTGAGACCAACACCTTCCTGGGCTACTCAGTGTGGGGATGACAGAACGACTTCCTCCTGGAAGCAGCAGTTCTCTGGAGGCAGCAGCATTAGTGTGTGAAGAGGACGGGAGGGCAGGGAGAGCACGGCTGGGCTGCCACACGTACCTTCTCTTTCTTCTGCTTGGCAGCCTCCTCGGCAGACAGCAGGGACTTGTAGTAGGAGCTGCGTTCGGCGGTGAAGTGGACCTTGGAGAGCGCGTGCTCCACCAGGAGGACAGACAGGTTGGCGCCGTCGATGTGCAGCCAGCCGATGAAGTTGCCGGCCTTGTCCATGCTCTCCACCTCCACCTCCACCTGGGACAGAGAGACAGGCGTAAGCCTGCGGGGGCCAGGCCTGGGCGTGCAGGGGCTGTGCCTGTGGGGAGGACAGCAGCGCCGAAGCCTTGGGTTCACAGGCCTTAGCAGCCGCTGCCACATTCACTCCATGTGGCAGTAGCAGCTGGAATGGGGAAGAAGAGCGGGAGCCTGGTGCAGTGCCTGCACTGGGAACCCCTAGAACCCTTCAATTTCAGCCTCTCACGGGAACAGACACACCCCAAAACTCGCCTCTCTTCTCAGAGCCCCTTCCCCTCCTTGCGGCAGAAAGCTACCGGGGCAAATGGGACCCTCCTTAACCTGAGACAGACAGAGAGAGAGAGAGAGAGAGAGAACGCGCAGTTGAAGGTCAGGAGCAAGTGAAGAAGCAGAAAGAGGTCTTGGTGCCTCCCCCTCTTCAGCACCCACCCCAGCTCTGTGCTAGAAGACAGACAGGTCCTTAGGGAGCGAGACAACCCCTGGGGAGAGAGAGGCTGCTTTTCCTGGTACAGCTGAATGAATTCATGTCTAATGAAGGTAATTAAAGTGGCTGCATGAAAAGTAGGAGAAGAGAGGAGAGAGGACAGGAGAGGCAGAAAGACGTAGGCAGGAAATGTATCAGCGCAAGGGCAGTGAGTGACAATCCCGCAGGAGTGGCCAGAAGGGTGTGGGCTGTGGCTGAACCCCAGGGCCCTCAAGGAATCTCCACAGGCCTCAAGGCCTCCTCCACTGACTGTCTCATCCCGAGGACCCAGGACCCCAGACCTAGCACTGACCACTTTTCTAAAAGGACAGCCTCAGGATCGTGGCCCTCGTGGTAGCTGATCTGCTGCTCCTACGTTGTGAAGGCCACAGCCCAGGATAAATTCCTTCTTTGATTCTCTCCTAACCTCTTTTTTTCCCTGCTAAAGGGGCCTATACATGTCTTTGCTGCCAAATGTAAAAACTTGTATTAATTTAAAGCCTTCAAGCTCGATTAGGCAATAAAACGAATGTCTAAATACCTGGGAATTCTCGAAGTCTGAGCTGGAGCTAGTGATAGAAGGTTAGAAGGGATGAGGGACACTGGGTGACATGCCTCCCCAGAAGGACACGGTGGTCTGGGTGTGCAGAGAGAAGGTAGCGGGGAGGAAAACAGGAGGGCCAGGCAGGCAGGACCTTCACTTCCTCCCATTCTTAAACACCCTCTCCGTCCTTGAGGCCCACATTTAATCCTTCAAGAGGAAATGCAGGTTCAACGATGACTGAAGTTGGAGTGTGGTATAGAAGGGGATGTGTGGAGTCTATTAGGGTTAGAAAAAGAGATAATGGAGAACATATAGGTTCAGTCCATGTTGATTCTGTAGGTGGCATTGGAGAAGTGTAGCTATTAAGGGGCAGAGCTGAGAGCAGAATCCAGGTTTCCCCAATGCCTTCTGTACACTGCCTCCTGGCAGAAAAGACCCTCCCCCTCCCTAATACCCGCTTTCCACAGCCTTCTGTTTCAGGAGCAGCCCTTCTTTCCACTGCCACACCTCTGCCCCCTCCACCATCCAGGACCCTGCAGCTCACTGGTGGAGCCTGGGCAAAAGTGCTGGCCCCAGTGCTGGCCTGGGCTGACCCAGTGCCTGCACTACACGACAGAGTCCAGTGCCTGTGGCTGTTAAAACTGGTTTCTCCTGTCTCTAATTTTGGCAACTAACTTACTGAAAGGACCTACTCTTGTAGGGGAGAAGGGCAGGTGGGCAAAATCTGAGGTTGCTCAGGTTTCAACACCTTGGATCCACCTTGCAAATGCCCAGGGCGCTGGAACACAGGAGAAGCCTGGCCACTGGAAGACCGAGCGCCCCCTCCAGGGGGAGGCCAGGAATGGGGAACAGGCTGTCATGCCTGCAGGGGTTGGGGCAGGTGGTGGGGATAGTGTGATAGGCGTGGACAAGACCTGTGAGGGGCAAAATGATACACGAGAAGACTATCTCTTGTTCATCCTAACTTGCCAAGCTTTATCAAACATGCTACGGTCAAGAAGCATCCTAGAGGAATTCTGGGGAAGCTGAAGGAAGAACAGTGAGGTTGCTTGCCTTGTGTGTAGGGGGCTCCTGGCCAAAAGCAAATGAAGCTGATACAGTTCCCAGCCAACACTGAGCCCAGGCCCACATCGGTTTCTGCATTCCCTGACCTCTTGTCTTCCACAATTTTAGTAGCCAAGTGTCCTTTCCCTAAAACCAAGGATGTCTGTCCTGCGTGGACACAAGGCCTCTCTCCAGGCCTGGCAGGCCCCCAGACAGCTTGTGGTGGGCCAGTGTGTCTCTTGGCACTGGGTTGCTGGGGTTGCTACAAGAACGTCGGAGATAGGCACAGAGGCAACCAGGCATGCACAGTTGCTGTCTATCCTGTGAGGTGGCCATGCTCAGACCCCCAACACACGTGGCAAACCCCATGTTCACACCTCGCTCTCTGAGGCTGCAATCCACATGCTCGCCTTTCTCCAGGGCTTATGTGAGAAGGAACCCAGCAACGAGCAGCCACACCTGGGGCCAACACTGCAGGGTGCAGCCAGGCTCTCCTGGGCAGGTGAGCACCAACTTCACACTTAACCAGCCTGTCGCCTGCAATCGATATGCTAACTTGGGCTTGAGAAGTCCCTGGGCCCAGGCAGCTGCAGAGGAAAGAAATCTCTGGCCTTGGGCACAGTGCTGCCACCGAATCCATCTTGGGTTGTAGATGGAGATAAAACTGTCGCCCATTGGGCTCTGTTCCCTTTTATTACAGCTGCCACAGCCACAGTAATTTCTCAAACAAAGGCACTCGGGGAAGGTGGGCTGGCTCCTCTCTAGCCAAACCCCATGCGGTGTCTATCCTTCTCCACAAACCTCAGCCTGGACGAGGCTGTGGAATTCGGTGTGACTCTTCTCTAACTCTGGGAGAATTACAGAGGTTGCAAGCAGAGGTTTAAGCAGGTTGTATGTACACGTGTGATCATCCTTTGATGTTTCTCTTTTACACTGACTGACAGGAAATTATGACTTAACTGTAACATTACGTGGGTCTATGTTTGTACAAGTATTATTTCTTTGTTCAACTCAAAGATTAAAATTTCTCTGACATTTTCTCTTAATTAAAAGATACACACATACAGAGATATATACATACAGTTCAATTTTGTTATTTGTGGTAATTTTGTTCTATAAAGAGACCACTGAATTTGCAAATATTGAACCATTGCTCCTAGGGGAAATGCAGGTTTGGGTTCCTGTGAGCCTCTGGTCACAATATTTTCATCAAATCAATATATAACCTTGTTCTGTGTTTCTGTTTAAAGACACCTTGTCTAATATGTGTTGCTGGCTCATTAACATTGAACTCATGGCCAACAGGACAATGACTAATGCCTGAATGAAGCTTATCTAACACACATATCTTCTCCGTAAGGTACATCTCAGTATTTCTGCACTCAGGAACACCAGGTAACACTTCAGCTCTATGCTGGAGGCCATTTAAAACCGTGAAACCAGCAACAAAAAGCACGAAAAATGCAACAACATGATGCTAAATAGATTGTAAGAAGGACACTTGTTTATATTATCAAAGCTGAAGCAAGAAGGCAGAGTGTTGTCATCTTGTTCTACCCTGTTCCACCTAAGATGGAAATGTGCCCCGCCCGGTGACTCAATTTTTTTTGTCACTCTGTGCATGTCCACAAATGACTGCAAAAGTACCATGAGTATTGATTTTGGGGTTACAAAAATAGATTTTGGTGAATCTGCAAATATGTAACCAGGAAATAATGAAGATTGACTGTATACTGTATAGACACATAGAGTTAATTCCCACAAGTTGCCTCAAACTGGAGACTATAAGGAGACACATCCCACAAGTTGCCTCAGACAGAAGATACGTTAGGGGAGGCTCATTCCTGTAAATAGACAAGAAATTTCTTCTTGTCCAACTGGCTACTGCAAGCATTCAATGAGATCCTATTGGTGGAGTGTTGTGTAATTTGCAAACTGCTACAACATAGCCACCCATCTCTTGGGCATCTTGGAGTGTTGCAGGAAGAGATCCGGACTCAATAGCTTCCACAGGAGGCCTCCTACAATGGCAGGTGGCTTAGGTGACTACCACAGGCTGCTAGAAGGCTGGCAGCAGGCTTCGTATGAGAGCATGCATTGGCGTGCACACATGTGGGTGGATATGGCCTTGAAGGCACCAGAGCATGTGTGTGCATGTACACAAGCAGCATTGGCGAGGGACAGATGAGCGCTCTCCTCTTCATTCCCCTCTATTTAGTGCCCATGCTGAAGCTGAGACCTAGAAAGACACATGGTTCTGGGGGAGGAGGGTACCTCCCAAGAGACTATAAGAAGGTGCAGGTGGCACCACACTGAGGAAGGGGCTTGGTGGTAACTAGTTAAGAAGCAAACAGCCTAGAGGCTTGAAGGTCAGCGTGACCTTCAGATATTGACAGCCATTTCAGTCTGCCTCACTTGCAGTCCTGCTGGTCTGCCGGCATCTCTTACTCTCTGCTCTTGATGCTGGCAGAGTGGGTGGGGATTTTGAGGTTGCTGAATACCTGGACTGCACCTTTGTCCGCTTCAATGCCACTTTCTCTGGGAAGGCTTCCCTGATCCCTGGCCTACCATGAATCACCCTCTGAATGCCTATGGGCTTACCCTCCCTTTGGCATTTATGGGGCAGTGTACAGCATGGAGGTTATGAGTGTGGACTCTGGCTCCAGACAACCTAGACCTGCATGAATTCTGGGGTGCCGTTTATGTTCTGTGTGCCTCTATTTACTGTAAAACTGGGATTGCAACAGCATCTACCTCAAGGATTTGTTATGATTAAATGAACTAATATAAATATGTTAAGCACTTAGAAAAGTGCTTGGCACATAAATGCTTCAACATGATCTTCATAAATTATTTACTTCCTGGTAGGGGCAGTTATTTCATTTCTAAATGTCTTCATTCTCCAACTAGACTGTCAGCTCCATGGGGAATGAAGCTTGTTCCAGACTGTGAAATTTCTCCAAAGCTGAGCACACTGACTGGGCCATGAGGTGGCAGAAAAAGCATGGATTCTGGAGTCAGATATCAACTCCTAGTCCTAGCTGTGAATTTTTGGGTAAGTCACTTGACTTCTCTTAGACTGTTTCCTTAGTGGTAAAATGAGGAGGGGTCCTGTAACAAAACTGCTTCCTCTTCCCTTCAACAAATGCCAGTGATGCCAGTGATGCCCTGGTGGGATGGTTGCATCCAGCAGCTGTCCTGCTTTGCTGAGCTGTGTTCACGGGACTTCTCATCAGAAACGGCCAATCCCTGCTTAAAGAGCTCCTTTATTCTCCCTGCCTCTGAAAGTTTTGGGTTTCTTACACCCGGGGAGTCCTCCCATAAAATACAGAGTGAAGGTAAGGCAAGTGGGGCTGACAGAATGAGCTCAGGTGTGTGACTGTCCCCGTACCACCTGCACAGATAGATCCCTTTCTCTTCAGTGCAGGTCTTTCCCCACAACAGGGCCAAAGCGGTGGGTGCTGCCAGCCAGCCATGCTCTGCAGGAGAGCAGCTCGACGCTGGACCTGGCCTGACTGGGGCCGGGGCAGCCAGTGGGCCCTACTGCCTCACAGTGGGATGCATCCTCCTGCTCCTAAGCACATTAATGTGCCACTAATGAAATTGTTCTGGCTTATTTACCAAATTAATACAAACGGCACAGGCTGTTAATTTGCATGTCTCCTAATTACCGAGGAAGAGCTCCCCATGCCCGGGCAACACACACACCTCAGTGATCACCCAGCTGGGCTGTGGTCTCACCCTTCCCAGGAAGGGTGGATGAGGAAGGGGCGAAGGAGGAGGAGAAAAGAAGAGCATGGAGCAGCCCCCAGCTCCGTGGTTGAAATCAAACAGGGAGGAGGCGGGTGGCCAGGAACTTGCTTCATTTCCTATGGCCCCTTTCTGAGCAGTCTCAGTGCCCTGGTCCCGTCCCCACTCCAAACTGTTCCTCTTTTCCCCATTGTCTGGATTCTGTCAGCTCCTTAAAACAGAAAGTACTTCAGTCAAACAGGCAGTGGGGACCAAGTCCTTCTCCTCTAAGCAGTGGGGTACAATGCAGGGCTGGGGAGGCACTTGGGGTTGGCTGAGGGGTCTGGAGAAAGGAGTAAAAGTGAAAGCCAGGCAATGGATGAAGGCTTTAGAAATGTCAACATTCTCAACTTCTTCTAGCCCTCTGCAATTAGACTTCAGATTCTGAACTCCTTCCTAAAGAAAGAAGGGTGGAGAGGGAGACAGTGAGGGTATGCGTGCATGTGGTGAGTGTGGGGGAGATTATTTAAGAACTCAGCTTTCAAACCACAGAGGAAATGCTGACTGCCCTGGGGGGTGACTTAGCTGTGTCTGTCCTTTACTCGCCTGGAGCCTGCAGCCAAGTTGGATGCCTAGTGCTTCTAAGTAGGCGCAAAGTTGAAGACCCAGGTCCCTCTCCTAAAGCCTCCTCCGGATCATGGTGAAGTTGTGGGGAGGGTGAGGCGGGAGAAGGTGCACTGGAGGCTGGTTCTGGTAAGGCTGACTTAAATAAGGGAGCCGGGGGCACTGGGGGCAAAAGAATTAAGAAATGGAGACTAGAGAAAGACAGCATGTTCCCCTTGATGACTCAGGGCACCCAAAGGAGAGTGTTCACACAGGGGATTTACTAGCAATGGGGGGAGGACAGGGAGACCCCACACACATAACAGCCTTTCCCTTTTTATTTTCCAGGAGGATGGAGAAGAGGTACTGTCTCCCTCAAGTACCCAGGCATTACCGCGGTGCACAATGCCTGAGGCAGCACAGAAAATTACTGAGCCTCAGCCAACCTCAGAGCCCTGGGTCGTGAGGCTGCAGGTTGCCTGAAAACAGTGTGGAGGATGCTCCTGTACCAAGGAAGGTGGGCAGCCTCAGGCAGGACAGGCAGGTCCCAGGTAGAGAAGAGCCCAGCACAGGGTGCCACTGCCCTGAGGCATCTGGGAAGGAAGAGTCACTACACAAAGTGGGGTGCTGGCTCTAAGTTCTTCCAGGCAGCAGGGTGGGGGTGCTCAGGGCTACCTGTGGAAAGGTAACATCAGAGTCCCCACAGACAGGCTTTAGAGGCAGAAGTCTCCATCCTTTCCACATGCTGTCTGGCCATATTCCTGCTTTCAGTATTTCCAAAGCAACCAGCAACAAGCACAGCAGCAAACGGCCTGGATGGGGAGAAGGCGCTGAGGAGCAGAGAAAGGCCCTGGGCTAGAACTGTGATCCAGGTGCCAACCTTGCCTCTTATGGGCTGGGCACACTGCACCTCTCTTTGGGCTTAGTTTCTCCATCTGTGAAATGAGAGTTGAACAAAGTTTCCCAGGTTCCCTCTGCTCTGCATTCTCTGAGGTCAGAGGATGGGCGCAGCAGAGCTGACAGCTGTGCCTGCAAGCCAACAGGAGAGATGAAAAGCAACAGTTACATGGAAGAGAAGGGCAAGCAGGGAAGCCCCATTTGCTAACAATCAAGTCCTGGAGAACTTGCAGGGGGGCGGTGGGAAATGGAGAGAGGGGAACTGAATAATGACTCCAAGCCCAAGATACTCCTGTCTCCTCCCAACCCACTTGTCCTAGCTGCAGCTTTTTTCAAGAATGTGAGTAGTGTTCTGGAGTAACCAGAGCGTAGCTTGGGTCCTTTCCCGCCATGCAGAGGTAGCCTGGCCCAAGGCTGGGTTTTCTGCGTGAAGGCTGTAGCGTGCTGCCACAGCCAGAGCTGTGAACTTGAAGAGACACCTCACCTTAACACAGTAGCAGTTTAACACAGCCAGCTCATCACCTCCACGCCCAGTCACACACAGCCACATCAACTTCTTTCAGAGATGATGAACGTTAACAATTGCAATTAATAAGGCAATGCTGTGAAAGCCGAGAGGCTGTGCCTATGCAGTGCCTCCTAGGTCTTGTTACCATCCGCATCTGTGGGGAGTGGGCTGGCTAGAGGCAGGCAGCAGCATGGATTTTTCATGTGCTACTGGGGCAGTGTGGTGCTGATCCCCAGCAACACCTGTTCCTAATCCCTCATCACCTCCAGACCAGGTAATTCTTGCGAGCGCAGCCCACGGAGTGGATTGCTGTTCTAAAAAAACCTCTTTTCTGGTATTGGTGTGCTAGAAATGCCTGGAAATCAGGCCTGGGCTGGCACACCAGCAGGAGGGGCCAAGAGGCTCCTGGAAAGGAAAGGCCTGGGCAGTGGGCGAGCTGGCTCTAGAAGCTCAGGGTGGCTTTCTCTCCCTACTGGAATGCCTTTTCCCTACCTCAGGGATGAGGGGTGGGATGGTAGGGGTAGGGGGAGAAGGACTTGGTCCCTACTGCCTGTTTGCCTTTGGTCCTGCCTGAGGCAGTGAGGCAGCAGCCACTGCCATCAGCGTCATCTGGGTCTGCTGGGAAATGCGAACCTGCTGACTCCAGGCCTTTGTGAGCGCTAACACAGTTTACAAACTGACGCAATCTGTTCCTTTGGTGCAGGCAATAAGGAAGCAGACTGTTCATCTTCCCAGGAAAACCCCATGCTGGAGGCTGGAGGGAGATTTAACACTCTTCCCTGAGGCTGGTGCCAGGGATGTGGCTAGAATCAGTTTTGTTCTGTCCCTCATTCTATCCCTCACCCGTCTTCCCAAAGGTCTCCCAAGCCAGAGGCAGGGTCTGGAATGCCTTCTGAGAGTAGGCATGCCTGAATGGCACAGCTCCTCCTCATGTTCCCAGTTAATGTGAAGGGCAGTCCCAGGCAAAAAACCAGGAAAGAAGGCTGCCTTCCATTTGGTGCCTCCGTTCTTTATCTTGAACACTGGTTTGGCCCATGGAGTCAGCTGCAGTGGCCCATGTTCTCCCAAGCCCAGTCAAAGAACCTCTATGGCTTTAAAGCTATATCCAAGCCCTAAAGGGATGGAGCTAGGGATGTGAGAAGACAGCTGGCCTCTTTTCTTGGGGAAAATCGGTATATGATCTATGGAGTAACTGCATGAGGTTATTAAATCTCTGACCTGGTCTGAAAGTAACCAAATGTTGTCCAGTCAGGTCAAGTTCACATGTCAGTTCCACTCTGCAGGTACCTGTATCTATGTTCACGTGTCAGTTTCCCTCTGCAGGTACCTGTACCTACATAGCTGACCTCAAGGCCTGCTGTGGGACGGTGCAGACCCCTGCCCTGTTCCCAGGCAGGAAGTAGCTGACCTGTGACCCTCCAATGGGGCCAGTTCACTCTGCTTTGTGGACCCTGATTCTCAGGCTCCTATATCTGAACCACTGTGGGTTTCCCACGGGGACTCACACTTTGCTGTTAAGAAGCATTTAGCATCCATGATTACTTCATTCCCTTCCATCCATTTTGCAGAAAAAGAAATGAACTTGGCTCCAGATCACAACCTCTTCTGCTTCCTCAGGCACCCGTTTCCATCAGTTACCTATTCTGTCATCACCTTCCTGATTTCCTTTTTCACTAGCATCTAACTCTTTACCTGCAAACATCTTGTCCATCTTAGCAAGCCTTGCTTTGACTCACATCCCATCAAGCCTACCTCTTTCTCTTTACCCAGAGAGTACTCTGCACATTGCCAGCCCCTTCTCACTCCTGTAGCCAATGCAGCTGGCTACCAGTCAGTACTCCAATGTCACTATTACTTCAAAGACCTGTTAATTGCCATTTAAATAATTTCTTCTCAGATTTCATCATTTTTGACCTTTTAAATATCTTTAAAAGTCAAGCACCCCCTTTCCTTTTTGAGACTTTCTTTTTTTAGGCCTCTGTGTTTTCCAGTCTTGGCTTTTTCTCCCTGCTTTCCTAGTAGCAATTGCGAATTCTTCCCCAACAACATGGCCCTTGAATATGAATGTTCCCCAGGGGTTATTTTAAGCCGTAGACAGTCCCTGCATCCCACCACTCTCTGAATTATAGAACTCAACTTTCACCTCTAGTGCAGAGCTCACTTCAGAATTCAACTCCACCAGGCAAATCTCCAATGTTATGAGTCCCATCCTGAATCTCTCACCTTCACTATGAAACCTGCTCTTCCACCTTCATTTCTCATCCCAGGTCTCAGCATGAGTAGCACAGGAATCACCCTGGGGCTCCATAGGTAGGTCCACACCAGTCTCCAGTACACACTGATTCTATGGATTCTTCCCCTCTTTTTTATCCTTATTGCCATGCCCAGCTTTGAGTAACAGGTCCCCCACTGCTGTCCCTGTACCAGACTTGTCTCTAAGGACCCCTCCATGATACTGGAGGCTGTGGTTCATCACAGGCAGATGCAGCACCACAGTCAGATGCAGGCTCTGGGGCCAGACCACCTCCTTCTGGGCTTGCTCTACTACTTACTGGCTTAATCCAGAGTGGGTGTTTTTTTAACCTCTCTGGGTCTAGGTTTACCTTTTGGTCAAATGGGTATAATAATGAATGGTATGTACCTCGAAGGGCTTTGGTGAAGAGGAAGTGAACTGATTCAAGTTAAACACTTAAGGAGAGTCTGGCGAATAATAAGTGCTCAATAAATGTTGTTATTTAAAAAAAAAAAAAAATTCCCAATCTGATCACTTCACCCTTCTGCTGAAATCCTTTCCTTGTTCTCCACTAATGTTGGAATTCCTCAGTACAGCACAGCACGAGCTCCTCAGAGCTGGGCTCTTCCTGCTCTCAAGTCCTGCCATTTTGTGGCCTTCATTATTTTGCTTTAGTCAGGCCACACGACTCCCAGCTCCACAGACAAGTTGCATGGTTCCAGGCCTTGGTATATGCTATTCATTCTGGCTGGAATGTTCCGTCCTATGACTTCACCTGCAAACTCCTACCCAACTTACCCCTTAGATTCTGCACAGATGTGATTTTATTCGAACCACTCCATTACTTATGTGGATAGGGCTTTTTCTCACAGCATTTTGTTCATATCACCATGATAGTATTACAATGGGTATTTATTAATGGCACCTGGTAGGCATTCAATAAATAGATGAGGAAAGGCAAAAGGTTCTAGCTTCTCTAGATGGCCAGCAGTGACGTGGGAGAAGGAAAGTCCCTGGACAGAACACTACCTTTGGGTAAATGCATGGCAGCAAACTGACTAGACAAGGCTTATTTTGAGAACTCCTCTAAGGTGGGAGGACCATCCCTCAGCTGCCCCTGCCACAACAAGTATGCTTGTGGGAGCCCAGAGGGGCAGAAACAGGCTTCAGTCAGTGAGGCCAGCAGTGATGACTCAGAGGCAGCACAGCCCCGATGCCATGAACAGAAGGGGCTGTTTTGCACTTGGCTTTGCCTGTACTGACTATAACTGGAGTGAGGATGGCCTCCTGTGTTTATCCAGGCAGGAGTGCAGGCAGCAGGCAGTGTGCCTCCCTCCGGTCTCCCACACACCCACCACCTCCTCACCACCCATCCCTCAGCAAGGAAGGGGTGAAGAGCAGAAGTGGACATGAAAGAGCCTAGGAAGAGCTGTGAGGACAGGGCACGAGCTAACGACATTAGCAGAGGTGGGAGGTGGGGTGAGGCCACAGATGTCATGAAGCCTGGACCCCCAGAGCCCAGACCACGGTCTAGTGTGAAGCCCTCCAAGCAAGGGATTAGGTGGTGCTGGTCAGGCCACAGTCACCTCAGGAAGCATCTAAGTACAAGGGCTGAGACGGCTGGAAGCTACAAGTCACCTGCTGGGTGCTGGTCTCGAACCCTCTGGAACAAGGAAACCTTTAAGGAAAGGCAGTTGCTGTTGGGTTTGAAGGAATCCAGGTCTTAGATTGGGATGACAACCCCTAGCTCAATCCCTTCAGAATTCTCAAAACTGGGCTGTGGGCGTGGAGGCCAAAAGCTTCGAGGATAAGACAGGAGTGTCCCATGTTGGGGTGGGAACGGGATGTGCAGCACCTTCTCTTTCACCATCTGATTTCTTGGCAAAAGGGACACAGACGCCAATCCCTCTTACAGGCCAGAAGAAGGCACCAGAGAGAAAAATCTGTTTGAACAGATACTTGAACAGAGATAATTCTATACTCTCAGCTAGGGATCAGGCAATTTACTTGTTTCATAAAACTGAATATAAGAAACGTCAAACAATTTCAATCAAACACATGCCTATCCCTCCCTGACTAATGTTTGATTAACTGCATGAGAGGCATAACTGAAAGAACCAGAGGGTGAAAGCAAGGGCCTCCCTTGCCCCTTTTCTTTCCTTTTGTCCTCATGCCTCCTTTATCATTAGGCTGGCTAAGAAGGTACCATCCCTTCTGAGGCAGTCCTATGTCCCTGTGCGCAGCTCACTCCTACCTGTCCTTAAATCCACCCTGCCTCCATGTGCCAAGCAGAAAGCCTGGCACAGGGCTGCTTTTCTCACCAAGCCGTACATAGTATATGCTGAGTACAATGGCCCAGAGAGGGCAACTTTTTCTGATCCACACAAAAGCACCATTGCAGGAAGGCAGCAGCCCCGTTAACCTACACTCCAGATCGGACACAGAATAAAAAAGTCCAAGATTCTCCTCTCACCCCACTAAGGAGCTGCCTTTAGGCACAGTAGAGAGAAGATCTGGACACTGTGGGGGACTGTGCACGTTCCCAAACTGTTTCAAACCTATTATAACCCAGCAAGGAAAGTGAAGAGGCCTTTGAGATGATGCTGAGCCCCTGAGCTTGGTCTCTGAGCTACTGCAGCGCCAGTGCTAGAGGGCTATTCTGCATTTACCCTCCTGTGTACAGGACAACTGGATTCTTGCTCGGTATGACCTGGGGGGCCCAGGATTGCTCTGGCCTCTCAGTAATGCAAAGAAAAGCCTGTGAGTAAAAGCTACCAATTATAAGGTTTGAACACATATATGCGAAAAAAGGATAAATCCAGCATGTCAGAGGCTGGATCAGCCTGGTTAACGACCCTGGCCCATGCCCTCTTCTGTGTGGAGGTCAGGTTTCCTCGATGCTAAATTTTTATTGCTAATGACAATTAAAATATGGCATGGCTTACACCCTCAGAGTGGAGCTCTAATGTGCCACAGCCCTCTCAAACTCCTAGTGCAGGGCTGCAGTTTGTGACCTAGAGACGTATGGGTCACAATGAGCAGTGCTGCCTCTGGCCTTCCTCATTCTGCCGTGGGCCCCAGTGGTCCTTGCCTACTCCGGGCATCTTGACCCCACAACTTCTCTACACCGGGACCACACTCCTTCTTCTACTTTACCCACTGCCCAGGACAGGGGCTCTTGATGTTCTTTTGGGTCTTGTGGGTCTTTGAGAACTCCAAAAAGTTCTCAAAGCCATGCAATGAGATCAGAGGTGAGATACGGAGAAATATTAGCAACGGGAAAGAACAATCTGTAGGATGGGTCAGCAGCATGGGTGCTGATGTGACTCTCTGCCCATCTGCTTGACAGAAGCCAGGGTCTCATTAATTTCAATTATCGTTCTCTCTCCACTTCAAACTAATGTCCCAAATACGATTCAGTGTTACAAGGTCATAGGATGCAGTGGGTAGTCCCTCAGCCCTACTATTTGCCCAGGCTGATTCTGCCCTGTTCTCAGGCATCAAGTAGCTGTCCTGTGGCCCCTCAGTGGGGCCAAGGTGGCCTCATTCTCCCTGCTCCACCTCCCAATTCTGTTGTGCTAAGCAGAATTCCACTGATACCTGTGCTGCTTTCCAGGTAGAAAGCACTCCTCCAAGGGAGGTGTGTCCTGAAATGGAGAGAGGAAATGAAGATGCTCAGTGTCTCTTGCTAATATGTCCCAGAAGTCACAATTGAACTTTTAAAGAGAATCTCTTTGACTCTGGAGAAGAACACTGACCTCTCCCTTGAATAAGAAATAGCTGCCTCCTCTGATAGAGGACACCTGGATGCCGCTCTTCCCACCATGGACTTCCTGCCACAGTGCCCTCGGAAAAAGCTTTGAGACTCCTGCCACCAGCACCCCACCCCTCGGTGTAAATACCATTTAAGCAATGTGATTTCTTTGAGTGCTCTCAGGAGTTGCTCTCAACTGCCCACTGCTCCTGAGCTGCTGCCTAGAGGCAGCAGGCAGGAAAATGCAGAGTGGGAAGGTAAGGAGTAGTGAGGAGGAAGGGAAAGGCCAAGCCCCATCCTTATTTTAAGCAGGTGCTTGTGAAGACACTGCAGAGAAGACAGGAAAAAGTAAAAAAGGACTCAGAGGAGATTCTCAGCATCTTGTATCTTCTCAGAGAGAGCATATTCGATGGTGTCATGCTTCCATGTCACCAACCTCATTTCCTCTGACTCTCCTTCATGGACCGTCTGTTCTGGCCCATTTGATCTGCTTGTTGTGTGAGCTGCCCAAACCATCTCCTACAGCCCTGCCAGTCCCTGATACCACGATCCTGCATCATGGCTCAAAGGCCAGACAAGCTGCAGTTCCCACATGCCAAGGAGGGAGGCAGAGCCCACTTAGAAGGAGATCTGTTCATCAACCAGTAAAGGAGTGCTAAGCCACAACCTGAATTCAGGAAGGTGTTGTCAAGGAATGCATAAAGAAAAGAGTTGCAACTGCTTGCAAGCAGCAACCCACACCCACTATTTTTGTCTTCCAGGAAGCCTGCCCTGATCCACTCTTCCTAACAAGTAACTCCATCTCAGCATTCATGTTCTGTCCTATATCCACTTGCTCTTGGTAATCCATTACCTCTTGCATGTTAAGCCCTCTGAACGACGCTATTTTCCTGTTTCTTTGAAACCCAGCCCCAGTCCCCACAGCTGGGGTGTGTGTAGCAGGATTCTACAGAGTGCTTTATCAAGAGAAGGTGCTGGATTCCTGGGGGAGACTGTGCTTGGTAGGGTTCTTTTGTTTCTGAGCAGCACCTTCTGTGTGGCTATATTCCTGGTTGCTGTCCAGAGTTTTCCTAACAAAGACAGCTTCCAAGGCCACACAAACAGCAGAAAATGCAGCTTAAAGCTGTACCACAGTACAATGTACACTGCAAGGAAGGATGCTTGTGGTTCAGCACTGCATCTCCAGAAAGACAGCAGGGCTACAGAAGCACTGGGATGCCTAGTTGAGCTGATGAAACATATGAGAACATTAAAAAAATGATTAGGGTTCCTCAAAGTGAGAAGACACATGTTGAGAGAATGTGAATGTATAAAAATCATTAAGAGTATGTAGAGACCTTACACTCACTTTAACCAACTGACCAAGAAATGGGTTTTTGTTATCTTCTAAGCAGAAAAGCACTATATTGGGCACTGCAGTAAGTCTAAAAGGAGAAAGAATTCACTTCTGTCTTCAAAGAGCCTATGATTTAGATGAGAAGACACGACAAAGCCACATCCTGTCAGTCAATGACAAAATGCCATGTAAAACACATGACTGCTGAGTGGAACAGGCAGCAGGTACTAGGGGGGGTTCAAGGGAGAGAGCCAGCTCTGAGCACTGAAGAGTCGGGGAACTCTTTCGGGTAGGATCGGACCTTAAAGGATGGGACTGCACAGGTGGGGAGAAAGGCAGACATGTTCCAGCATAGGGAATGTCTAGGGTCACACTTTAGAAATAGTGCATAAGTGGTAGGGTAGGAGAAGGAACGAGGGTAGAATTTTGGGACAGAAAGCCATGCTGAGATCAGTGGAGGTGCAAGTAGACATTAGAGAAACACAGGGGATGACAGGGAAAGCGAAGCCAGGAGAAGGTGCAAGCAGCTCAGAGGAAAAGCTGGAGAGAGCTGACTTGAAGGATGGGCAAGGGGCACAGTCAGAACCCACCCACCTGCTGAGACAGATCTGGGATGGATGAATCAGGGGCTGGATTCAAGGAAGGAGGGATAGAATGAGAGGAACCTGAACAACATGTATAAAAATCCTGTGATGGCTGGGAAAATGACATGGGAAGAAATGATGATGTATGTGGAAGCTTGTGAATGGACCATGCTGAACTAGAGTCAGAATGTTTGGAAGAGTGATCAAAGGAGTCAGAAAGAGGAGAAAAGGGCTGAAGGCCCAGCCTTTACCAGATGTGGTCAGTTGCACGAATTTTCGATTCCTCCCTGCATAAAAGAGAAGAAAAATGCTTTGTGCCTGGTCCTGCCTTCACCTACCTGCCTCTAGTCCAACATTTTCCTCTTGATTTCAGGGTGATATCCATTGGCAGAACTGCACAGAGGTACCCAGTGAGAGCTCTGCAGCCAGACTACCTGAGTTCAAATTTAGCCTCTGCCATTCAGGGACCTGGAGGGAGTTATTTTAAGACTTTGTGCTTCAGTTTCTTCAAGCTGCAACATGGGAGTAATAAAGCTGAACATCTCCCTCACAAAGTTTAAATGAGTTAATATACATCAAGCTCTTAGAACAACAACTAGTACACAATAAGAACTCAATAACTGTTGGCTCTTTTTATTGTGCTAAGCACATGCAGTGAGAATAGAAACGTATGTTGGGCGTACCTAGGTCACAGAGTGATTGAGCATTGCTATTCTCTAAGGGAACACTGCAGGCCTTTGGCTGATGTACAGCCCAGCTTGTTTGCCTAGCCTTGGCAGGGGGTCAGGCCTGTATGATTTCTGGAACTACATGGGAGCTTTCCTCCGAGAGAGGGCAGGGTGTGGTGAATTAGAGGTTGTGAATCCTGGCCTGATAGCCAGGCTAAGGGACTAGCCCTTTGGCAGATGCTGCCTGTCCAGCTCTGGCCTGAGCACTGGCCACTTTCAGTACCTGAAGGGAAATGTGGATTTGCGTCTCTAGTCTCATTTCCACCACCTCCTACTTGCCTTATACTACAGGACTCTTTGATCTGGGCTGATTGATCTCTGTGTTCCCTTAACAGACACTGAAGTTTCATGTCTCTGTGCCTTTGGACACACTGTGTGTGGTAGAGATCTATTTCCCTGGCTGCATTCTCTCCTTTTTCTGTTTCTTTTATTCCATGTACCAGTATGGTCAGCTGAAGACTACGATCCCCAGTCTCGTTTCTCAATGGCCACACGAGCGAGATTTGGCAGAAATTTCTTGGTGGGACTTCTAGGAAAGCATTTGCTATCTTTGCGCTTTCTTCCTGTGTTTTGGCTTCCTGACTGGAAGGACGAGGTGAATGGCTGGAGATCCGTAGACACTTTGGACCCTGAGAATGGAAGCTGTGTGCTAAGAAATGCTGAGCAGAGGCCAGGCGCGGTGGCTCAAGCCTGTAATCCCAGCACTTTGGGAGGCCGAGACGGGCGGATCACGAGGTCAGGAGATCGAGACCATCCTGGCTAACACGGTGAAACCCCGTCTCTACTAAAAATACAGAAAACTAGCCGGGCGAGGTGGCGGGCGCCTGTAGTCCCAGCTACTCCGGAGGCTGAGGCAGGGGAATGGCGTAAACCCGGGAGGTGGAGCTTGCAATGAGCTGAGATCTGGCCACTGCACTCCAGCCCGGGCGACAGAGCAAGACTCCGTCTCAAAAAAAAAAAAAAAAAAAAAAAGAAATGCTGAGCAGGAGAATGAAGAGGCCTGGATCCCTGCTGATACCAGGTGCCACTGTATTAGTTCTGAACTGCCCACCTCTGGGCTTCCTTTATGAGAAAGAAGTAAACTTTAATCTTGATAAGCGAATGCTGTTTTTGGTCTATATTACCAGCGACGAAATGCAATTCCTAATGGCTGCATGTGAATCTCTCTCTGGAGTTCATGTCCTTCCTCTCCCCTTGGCTGGGCTGATGTCTAATTCTTACAGATTCAGCCTTGGCAGTCCTTCCTCCAGGAAATCTTTTCTGAAGCCCCAGTTGTGCACTACAGAGCATATAAAGGAGTCCCCTTTATCTGCGGTTTTCTTTCCACAGTCTCAGTTACCTATGATCAACCATTGTCTGAAAATATTAAATGGAGAATTCCAGAAATAAACAATTCCAAGTTTTAAATTGTGTGCCGTTCTGAGTAGCTTGATGAAACCTCTTGCCCTCCTGCCTGGGATGTGAATCATCCCTCAGTCCAGCATATCCAGGCTGTAGATGCTACCCGCCAGTAACTCAGTAGCTCTCTCCCTCTCTGTGACCAGATCGACTGTCATGGAATTACAGTACTTGTATTCAAGTAACCCTTATTGACTTAATACCCCAAAGCACAAGAGTAGTGAGGCTGGCATATTGTTATAATTGTTCTGTTTTATTATCATTATTGTTATTAATCTTACAATACCTTATGTATAAATTACAGGCATGCATATATAGGAAAAAAACATTGTATACGTTTAGTTTGGCACTGTCTGTGGTTTGAGGCATCCACTGAGGGTCCTGGAATGTATCCCCTGTGGATAAAGGGAGACTACTATACCACCCTGAATTCTGATTGTTGATGAGCTCGAGTCTGCCAACTCCTTGAGGGCAGAAAACAGAGCTTGATTTTGTGGCAGAAGACTACTTGATTTTGCGGCCCCAACTCCTAGCACGGCGCCTGACACACAGTAGAAGGTCAACGTATGTTTGCTAAATGAATCGAATGAAATGGAAATACAGATGCCAATCACTGGTGCTTATCTATTGATTTGTCTTTGCTTTTCAGAATGCTTGATTCAAGGAACATAAAGGGAGGATAATCTCAGAGAAACAAGGCCCTTTTTTCTTTTGTTACTGATCCAAACGCAGTCCGTGGCGTGTAGTATCTGGGGCAAAGGCCGGCTCATTATGGCTGTGCCCTTCCAGCTAATGCCCCTGAATATAGGTTCTTTCCAACAGCCAGGCTTGGCAGGGAATAGATCGTAAATGCTCTAGGCAAGAGGCTCTGCAGTTGTCCAATTCCACATCTGAAGGAAAGACCAGTAGCTCCTTGTTACAGGAAAGAGGAAGAGAATTAACATTTATTGAGTACCTGCTGTGTGCTACCCACTGAATTAGGTTCACAAAGACATGCATGTTATTTTACTTAATCCTTACAACCATTTTGTGAAGTGGTTAAGTCCCATTTTACTAATAAGAAAATGGAGGCTTGGAGAAGAACTTGCCCAAGGTCATTTGATAAGTGGAGAGGCTAGAATTTGAACTCAGTCCTGTCTAATTCGAGAGCCTGGCTCTTGTTACTAGCCAGCGGGCAGCATGATTCTGCTGACATCTGGGAGCAGCACACTCCCAGATGTCTAAGTTTCGTGAGGCAGCGGAGGTAGAGGGTCTGGCCCAGCAAGTGGGGGATGAAGGCATGCTGAGAAAGGCCAGGAGGCAGACCCGGGGCAGGCATCTGTCTTCCTGCTGGCCCTGGTTGCCCTGCTCTTGGGCTGAGGAGTGATGTGTCAGTATAAAGGAAAAAAATCATTAAGGAAGCTTCAATTTCCCTCAGCACAGAACTGCCGGAGCTCCTTTCCCCAGTGATCCCATGCAGAGCACTCCAGTTAGCAGCATTCTGGGCTCATTACCCTTTGGGGCTCATTGCATCTATTCTCTGTTGGTTGCTCAGCATGAGCCCAGCCCCAAAACTCATCATCACTTCTCTGACTGCCTGGGAGCCACTGGCTGCAACCTCTTCTTCTTGGACCTGCACTGGGAGGTGGTAAGGTTAGGGCATCCCCTTGCTGTGAGGCCAGTAGGTTCCCATTTCCTTCCTCCCCTGCTGTCATTACTCTGCAGAGGAAAGCTACAGCAGACACCCAGAGAGGGGCTCTAACCTCTGAAGCTACAGGGGCTCCTTTAGATTCCTGTGGTGGGAACATCAACCACACTGAGATGACAAGAACATGGGAAACCGTGGTTCTACAGAGCTGCCAGGGGGAGGAGCGCAGGCTGTGGAGAGGGTAAAGCTGAAAGAAGAACAGAACCTGGCCCACCTTCCTGCCTCCCAACCCCCTGACTGGATCTACCTTTTTCATGCTCTGACCAAAACAAAATCCTTCAGGCTCCCCCAACTGAAAAAAACAAAACAAAACAAAACAAAACCCACGAAGTTTATAACTTAAAAGCCCAGAGAATTTATTGCCCTGGAGATGAGGAAATTTAAAACTCATAACCATCCTGCAGGCCAATAGATCAGGCAGATATCCATCCTATTAGAGTAACTCTACACTGCAGACATCCATCTTATTAAACTAAATCATTAAGAAAGGCTTCCCCACATCACAGAGATGCTGTGTATGGCTTTCTGCTCACCTTCCTCAATACATTCATCAGCCCATTTTGTTTCCTCTGTTGAGATCGGCCTCAGAATTACAAACTACTGAGCGGCAGCAGCAGTTTTGAATTAAGTATTCATTGGCGTAGGTGAGCTTGGGAAATGATGCTAGGTCACAAGGCAGGCAGGGAAGATTTAGTGCCTCATGTGTGGGGAGAAAAGCTGAGGCTCATCAACAAGTCTGGATCGAGCCTGGCGATGGAGGAGCCAGGGAGAGGAAGAAGAAAAAGGGGGCTGAGGAGGAGGAATTTAAAAGCTCTTTGGTCAGAGGCCAGACACACCACATGACAAAATGAAAATTATTGGAGACTGAACCATTGCTAATGCCAGCCTCCGTGCAAGACATTCCTATCTGCTATGCAGAACAATCTATGTGTGAGGTGGGGACCCTGGCAGGATAGTTAGCCAGGTGCTCATGCCTCTCTCCACTTCCTTTTGGGCATTTCCAGACTCCCCTTCTGCCAGATAGTTCTGTGTTACCAGCATTTACCATAGATATGGTATAGCCAAGGTTGTCTTTCAGAACATCAACCTCTGTTCCTGGCCACCTCTGGGGCACCACTGGGTGGGACTCCTTTCCTCCCCACTCTGGTTTGCCTTAGGAGATGAGATGCCGATCTCTGTTCTCTGCCTTCCTACCACTGGAGGGCTGTCTGCTGGAGAAGGCACTGAGGCCTGTGCTCTATAGAGGTCTGCGTAAGTAAGCCTGTGTACATGCTACCGCCGCTTCATCTGATCACCGTGCAGGTCATTCACTCAGCCCCAGAAAGGAGACCTAGGGGACTGCAGATGACTTACTGACAGTGGCCTTAGCGGTGATCAGTGGTGCTGGGAAGACGGGCAGCAGCAGGCCCATTTCTCCAGGGGCCCGCCCCCTGTACCAGCCATTCCCATTACCTTGTTTTATTTTCTTTTATTGCAGAGCGGCTCCAGTGTGTGGGCAATAAAGCTTTGACTGCTGCACTCCACAGGCCTGGGGTCGGGGAAAAGCTCAGCCTGCTGAGGCAGGGCAGCGTGGAGAGTGGAGGCCCAAGCAGAGGGCTGATTCGGGCTAGTGTAACTCCAGGGAAACAATACTAGAGAATCTTTCCCTAGTCTGAAAGGCCCTTTGAGGACCAGCAAGAAAAAGGTGCCGCTCTGAAACTAGGGCTTTTCCCTGGTCTCCCATTTATCTAGGATCCCCATCCTCTGCTTGTGGGTTTTGTAAGTCCCCCTCCACCCCAGAAAACACTCTCTCTCAGCTGCCCTCTCTCAGTCCCCCTCCACCCCAGAAAAGCCCTCTTGCTCCTGGGCTGATATCTTTCCCCCATTGCCCAGGTATCTCACTTCTGTCTTTTGAACAATTTTGTGTTCCATAGTTTTCCAGGTAGTGGGGGGAAAATATTACCTTCCAAAGTCTCTGGCCTCCTGCTCCATTTTTCTTTGAACCCTGAGAGTGATTCAGACCCCTGAAGGGAGGACATGCTAAGGGGAGAGAATTAGCTCATACAGCATCTCACAGAGCTGGGAAGAGGGCAGTTCTCCACTTAAGTGCCCCAAGCCTTGGGAAATGGAAATGCTGGAGTGGCTGAGGCTAGAGAGGGGCTTCTTGAAGTTTCAGGTACATGCTTGCATGGGATAAAAGAGGCTTTAGGGAGAGGAAAGAGAAGCAGCTATTTGGCTTACTGCCAAGACATGGGGAGACAGAGCTTCTTGTAGCCCTAAATGGTTTACAAACATAGAACCTCTGCCAAAACTTGTCCTTGTCAATTCTGAAAGCCTTAACACCCCATAATTGTGTCTCTAATGAGACTCTCTAAAGAGACCCTTCCCCACCAAATGTCTATAACACACTATTTAATCTGGCTACTCCCTATTCAATATATGTAAGCAATTTTTTTATTCAATGCATTTGATTTATGCTCTATGTTTATACCAACCAGTTTAAGATAATCATGTGCCAATTCTTGTGTGCTCTGGACCTGCACTGTCCATACAGTAGGCACCAGCTCTAAACCAGAAGTTCCTAAAGGGTAGGGCTGAGTATTGGTCTTTTCATATACTTTTCTTAACTATAATTTTTCTGCCCCAAGGGATCCATCAAAGTAACATTGAAATCCTAGAGGGAATGATTTTCAGGGCACAAAAGTAGGGTGGGATATAAGACTGGCATTGCAGACACAGCCCATCGGGCCAGGCTTTGGACAAGGAGATGGATTTCGTCTGATTTCCCTTGACGGACGAGTTGTGTTCAGCAAACAGACTGGTATGCAGCTGTCACTCTGATGCTGAGCTCTGACAGGCATCGATCAGGCTGCGGTGTGAGCATGCAGATACACACACAGGCCTCGTCAACATCCGTGACCTGGAAGACAGCTCTGTCTGGGGTGAGGATGACTACACCCCTTTGAGCGGATGCTGCTGGAAGGAGATTGCACCAATGGGGAAAAGGAGACAGGATAGAGCTTCTTCCAAATACCCTTTCCTGGGTGGGAAGACAAGCTGTGGCAATGAAGTGGAGTCACAAAGGGGAGGAAAGACAGATCCAACCTTGATGGACAAGCTGCCAGAATGGGAGCTTGTCCACACAGCTGAGATGAGCATTAGGCTAAAGCTGGGGCACTGGGCTAGAGTGGGACATAAACGGCCTGTAATCTGTAAGTCCAGGCAGAAGAAATGGACCACTGGCAGCCCAGCCTTCCGTCCTGCCTAGCAGCTCCTCTGGGTCTGATGTTGCCCTCAGAAAGCCTGAGGGAGTTCCAGAGCACTCCAACTGAACCGAAGGTCATCTGTCCCAATGCTTCCTTCCCAACGCAAATGTCATCCTTACACCTCTGATATCAGTGTCTATCAACTTCTATCTCCTTCAAAAAAGCCCATTTCACTGTTAGAAAAGTCCTCTTTCAAGTGAATGCCCTCTAACTTGAACTTCTTTCTACTGGTCTTAGTTTTGTACTCTGGAGCAACTTGAAACAATTCTGATCTGTTTTTTTTTTTTTCTTATTTACCACTGGGTGACTTTTAGAAAGTTCTCTGAACCCAAGTATCACTTAGCTCAGAGGACTGGTTACCTTGAGGACTAAACGAGAGAAGGTTCACCAAATGATGGGCAGAGCACTCAGCAATAGTAAGTACACAAGTGTTCGTTCCTTGCCTCCTTCCACACGACAACCATTGGTATTATCAGTGTTTGTCCTTTCTTTCCATACCAAGTGAATTCCATTACCTGGACCTGGATCCCATATTCTACACCACCCAGGTCCCTTCCTAGGAATGCCCCTCCATTTATCAGGAACCCTCTAAAAACACACCGCTCAGAACTGAACAGAATATCTCAGATGCTGTTTAGGCAGTGCAGAATAATTACCTCCTTCGATCTATACGATTTCTCTATGAATGTAATTTTTATCAGTCACTTCACGCTGTTAGCTACAGTTGGTGGTAAATAAAACCCCATAGGGTAATTTTCACGTAAATTACTGTCAAGCTAGGTCACCTTCATCTTGTAATGGTGTAACTGATTTATGAACTTAGACATGGGACTTGGCCTTCGTTACACCCATCAATTACATCTCACATTGTAAGCTGCAGCCCATCTCTTTCTCTCATACTTAAAGGAGATATTGAACTTTGATTTTTCTGTTCTAACAGTAAAAAGTCTTGTTCATCTCAAATGTCTTTCTTGGGCCTCTGCCTTTGTCTTTGGGAGGGTGGACACAGGGGCAGAAACATGAACTTGCACAGTGGCTCCAAGATGCCCCATGGGAAGGATTTGGTGACACTGTCCAGGAGGAAAACTACACTGGGAAGCTGTGGGAACCTCTGGAAGTGAGCACACAGGGCAGAACCAGAGAAGGAGCAGGCTGCACTCTACCCTCTGGAAAGCCTGAGCCCCTCCTTCCTAGTTACTGGATCTGAGGCTTTCACTCAAGCAAGCGAAGATACTGCCACTCGCACGGGCCCAGAGGTGGATTTGGTGGAATCTATGGTCAAAATGGAGATGACACAGAAAAGAGCTCAGAGGCATCTAGGAAACGATGCTCTTCCTCAGCTTAGGAGGACTGACTTGGCCCTGCTGCCTCCCAGAACCCTTCATCATGGCAGCTCTGCCTATCTTCTTGGACTAACAATGGCTCTGTCAAATAAATATGGAATGTTTCTGGCAAAGGGTGGCTGGGTCATAGGTAGATGGTTGTGGGAACAGAGATTTGATTTGCAGGTGACATGATAAATGGAAGAGAGATTTGGGCCCTAAGACTGGGGGAAAATCGTGAGAGGGAAGACCAAAAAAATCAGCCAGAAACTTGATGCTAAAGAGAGCTTTTCTCATGTATTGCTCCAATGGCAAAATTGCTGGGGATCTGAGGGACATGTGGAACTCATTTGGGGTCTAGCTCCCAGATTTTACACCAGCAATAAGGTCGGTAACTAATGAAGTCCTTGCTACAGTGCGGTGACTGAACTGCTCACATCAGTGAAATTAAACTTGCAGAGGCTTTCTTTTCTCAGTATCAGAGTCAATGCTGTGAGGATAAGTTACCTGGAGAAAAGAGGTAAGGAGAAGAACAATGAGGTATGGGATTCCTACTGTACTTTTTTCTTTAGGACCTGCTGGATCCTACTGCCTCAGTTTGTCTGCAAATGACACAAACATGCATTAAAGATGGCCAGAAAACAGTGGTTTTTGCAAATGCCTCCATAGAGGCATTCAAACAGAAAAACCATCCACATGCTAAAAAGAGGAAGGTGAGAAAGAAGAGGGAGAACTGGGTAAACTGAGTGCTCCATATCTTGTCCTGTTAGTGTCTCCTTTACACACACATACATGTTAGCGAGTGGCTGCATGTCTGGTTCAGTCTTCGTACGAAAACCCAGTGGAAACAATCATGCAGTCTCTGAGGCTACCTGCGTTAGACAGAGACTGCCACTGAGTTCACTTCTGTTTTTATTCAGAATGCAGTGCTCTCTGAGAACCCGATCCTTTGTGTGTGTTGACCCCAGCCTCCCCAATTCCAGCCAAGCTTTCACTGGATGATTCTAAGACATTAGCTCAGAATCTCTTTTACCTTCTCGCTGCCCCAGAGATTCACTGTTCCCTGGACCTCATCATTCTATCCTTTCCTGCACACGTTGCTGGGACACTCTGGCCAATTTCTTCCCATAATTCTTCTTAATATTATCATCCCCATTTTATGGATGAGGACCCTAAGGTTAAAGAATTAAGTGGTTTAGGTCTAAGGCCATATAGCTAGTAAGTGGCAGGGCCAGAATTCAAACACTGGTCTCTTATTCCAAGGTCCACACTGCTGACCACAATGCCATCCTGCTGCACTGACACTTCACTAGACTTGAAGCTCCTCAAGTCTTCTGGTCTTATCAATGACAGGTGGTGCTTGGGGAAGTGAGTGCTCTTAGAACTATGATGGACCTGAGGGGAAAGGAAAGGAAGAGGGGGAACTGGTGGGCTCCATGTCAGAATGGCACCTAAAGAAGAAACTGTCCTTGTTGGGAGGCCTTGGAGGGATGGAGTGGGGGCAGTTTCGGGGAAAGAGCAGTTAAGAGAGGAGAGGACAGGAAGGAGAGGGGCTGGGAGGTAACAACATGGCGGAGCAGAGACTTGTTTCTTTTATCCAGAAGACAGAAAATCTTCTGGGGCGCTTGACGGAGTGGAATCAAGTCCCCCAGAACTTGACTTCATCAATTGTGGAGTCTTCCACGGTGTTACAAAATTCAGGCCTAGTTGGGAAGAGAAGAGTGAAAAAATCTGCAGGTTGAATTCATGCTGGTTTTGCTCCAGTAAGGGTAGCACGAGGGGTTAGGAGGGAACACTGCAAAAGGAGCAGACCTTGAAGGGGAAAGGCTCTGGCCCCATTTCTACCTCGAGATGACTGTGGGGCCAAAATAGCCAAGGCTGCTAGGAGCTCCAAAAGGCTCTGTAATGCTGCTAACAGTCCTGCTCTTTTGCAGACAGAAAGACAGATCAGACAAACACCCGTGTGAACAGCTGGAAGAAGGAGCTGTAAACCAGAGGGAGCATTCTCTCTCCACTGGCTGAAAGTGTACTGCAAAAGAGCCAGTGGGGTAGAGAAGACACATGACACATGGTGGAGTGATGAATATTTCATTTGGAGAACTGAAGATCTCTTACAGCATCACTCGAGAGCTCACTGTGGCCCCTCTCCTAATAGCTTTCTGTTCTCTTGCCCTCCAAAACAAAAACTGGTCCCAGCAGTATTCTCCACAGCCACTGCAGCTGGACAGGCCACCACTGAGAAGCTGTTTTCAGGGGTAACACCTTCCCTCCCTCTGTTCCCAAGGCTGTTACCAAACAGGCTGCGCGTTTTTCCCAGTTCATCCCACTCTTTCCAATCAGTGCTAATTGAACCACTTAACTGAAAGACAATAACATTTATCGTTTCAAACCATTAAGAAAAGTGACTCAATTGAGGCGTCATGCATAAGGCTTGCTCTGGCATCACAACACACTCACATGCAAACATGCCCACAAGGCACACTCAATGTGTAAACATGCACACAACTAACAGAGCTTAAGGAGAAATTCTGCAAAGTGTAGTCAGCAAGTGTCAGCCTGTCTTTCTCAACAAGGTTTCCTGAACTGGAAAAAAAAGAGAAAAAAAAGAAAAAAAAATCACTGCCAGTTCCAATTTGGAGTCTGAAGCTGTGATCTCAGGGTCTCCCAGAGCTTCTGCCTCTTGCATTCTCTGAAGTCCAGGTAAGAATGAGGAAGAAGATAGTCAGGTGCGGTGGCTCATGCCCGTAATCCCAGCACTTTGGGAGGCCAAGACAGGCAGATCACAAGGTCAGAAGTTTGAGACAGCCTGGCCAACATGGTGAAACCCTGTCTCTGCTAAAAATACAAAAATTAGCTGGGCATGGTGGTGGGCGCCTGTAGTCCCAGCTACTCAGGAGGCTAAGGCAGGAGAATTGCTTGAACCCGGGAGGCAGAGGTTGCAGTGAGCTGAGATCACACCACTGCACTCCAGCCTGGGCGACAGAGCAAGACTCCGTCTTGGTGGGGCAAGAAAACAAAACAAAAAAAAGAATGAGGAAGAAGAGAAATGCAGACCTCACATCCCACTGCACATGTGCACATGGTGATGAGAATCTCTGAGAGGAGGTGAGAGAGAGGAAAGAAAGGAGCATTCCCCATGACCCTGCTGGGCACTGCTGCCTTCTCATCTGTCCGTATCAGAAAGGATGCTGATAAGCAACAGCATTCCAGAAAGGGAAGTCCACAGGGCACAAAGGTTTACTGTTGCCGAAAGAACAACCTCTCCTACACTTTCAACAGAAGGCCCTAAAGGGCCCAAGGAAGAAGAGAATAGAGCTCAGGAGAAGCAGAGCTACAGAAAGGATGGGAGGCTCAAGATGTTATGCTACTCTGGTCTTTATTGGCTTTGGTGCGAGAAAGAGAGGAAGAATAACAAGGAAGAAGGGGTAAAGCAATGAGAAGTGAGGACAGAAAAGAAAAGCATAGGAGAAGGCAGGAGAGTGACCCCAGATGGATTTTAACGTTGTGGACAGAAGCATGGAGTGTACTGTATTTTCCCCTGACTTCACATAATCTGTGGAAACAGCTCAGGGCAGATCTCAGCTCTGCCACTCCTTTACGCCAGTGTGACTTTACGGTAGCCACTTAACTTCTCCAGGTTTATGCTGCTTCATCTCCAGATGGGGGATGGAATTAGATCTCTGCCCTTTGGGCCAGGTGCAGTGGCTCACGCCTGTAATCCCAGCACTTCGGGAGGCCAAGGCGGGCGGATCACTTGAGGTCAGGAGTTTGAGACCAGTCTGGCCAACATGGTGAAACCCTGTCTCTACTGAAAATACAAAAATTAGCTGGGTGTGGTGGCAGGCACCTGTAATCCTAGCTGCTTGGGAAGCTGAGGCACGAGAATCGCTTGAACCCCAGAGGCAGTTGGGGTGAGCTGAGATCGTAGCACTGCACTCTATCCTAGGCGACAGAGTGAGACTCTGTCTCAAACAAACAAAAGAACGAAGGAACGAACGAACGAACAAACAAACAAACAAAGAATTAGATAGCTGCCCTTCCAGGTCTCAAACATCCGATTCTAATCCTGGCTTTGCATCTTGAGGTTGCATCTCAGTTCTATTGCCACCCACATGTTCCCATCCTGCTGGGACCAGGGCCTAAACTGCTCTGGTGCAGCCCTCTGCCAGTTGACTTCTAGGCCCTTCACTCATCTAGTTTGCCTATTTTTGCACTCTGGGGCTATGCCAAGAGTGGCTGTCTCTTCTGCCACAGAGTTAAGACCAATGTCTTCCTCCTTAATGTCCCCACTGAGTAATATCAAGCCTAATCAACTAACCAATAGTTGCTGGATTACAGTCTGTATGCTTTCAGGAATCACAGAGAACAGAAGAAAAGCTGTCAGGATGAAGACAGCCAAATGCTACCCTGAGCTTTAAAACATGGGGAAAAAGGAGCAAAAAGACAGTGAATTCCATGAACCTTAAGGCCTTAAGGTAAGAAGGCCTTAAGTGTGTCCCAGACCAAACTCCAGAACTAGTTACTAAAACATGGTTTGTGAGCTCTTACAACATGCAGGAAACAATCATTAAGAGATGATGCGGCTGGGCGCAGTGGCTCACGCCTGTAATCCCAGCACTTTGGGAGGCCAAGGCGGGCGGATCACCTGAGGTCAGGAGTTCGAGACCAGCCTGACTAACATGGAGAAACCCCGTCTCTACTAGAAATACAAAATTAGCTGGGCGTGGTGGTGCATGCCTGTAATCCCAGCTACTTGGAAGGCTGAGGCAGGAGAATTGCTTGAGCTCAGGAGGAAGAGGTTGCTGTGAGTCACGATTGCACCATTGCACTCCAGCCTGGGCAGTAAGAGCGAAATTCTGTCTCCAAAAAAAAAAAAAAAAGATGCAGGTTCACAAACAATAAGTCATACAAAACTCATTTCCTTTGTAGGTGGGACACTAGTCTGTAAAACAAGGAGTCTATCTTAAACCTGCCCAGGGACTGAATTATTTTAGCTGGGTCAATGACAGGGCACAAAATGGGAACCACAAACTAAGTTATACCCTTTTCAAAGATCTCTCAATTCTGATTATGTTAAGGAGAAAGTCTCAGTTTGCAGTTAATCCGTCTTTAGTTATTTCTTTTACAAAAGAGGAGCAGAGCTTTCCAGGCAAATAGGATTTAGCCAGAATTCACTAACACTGTTCTGTATTCTATGTGTTTATTTTTAAGATTTCCTTTCATTTATGCTAAGTGGTATTTTTCCATTTAATAAAGCTTCCTTTAAGAAAGAGACTTCAGAAAGAACAGAGTGATTTAAAGAAAAATATTAAGGAAATAATAGGTGGTACCTGGATTTGGCTAACGCACCGGCATGGTATAAAAATATCTGAAGTTTGGAAGATCCTGCTGTAAATGGAGCTGGTCAATAGCAGGGAAGGGACCACTGAGCGGCACTTAGGCTGCCTAAGTCCACAGGCACTCACTGTGGAAAGGTCCATTGGTTGCCTGATCAACAGCCATTTCCACCTCTTCCCTGCTGGCAGGTGCCCATCCTTTTTTCTCGTATGTGACTCTGGAAAATGCTGACTGGTGTAAGTTATTTTCTTTGCCATGGACCCCTCTGGCAGTTGAGGGTAGCCTATGGACTCCTTTAAATTATAATACTCTTTTTACATACATGAAATATTCAGGATTGCAAAGGAAACCAATTATAGTGAAAATTATGAAAATATTTATAAAAACCCATCAAAATCAGGATATAAGTACATGTGTTTCTTTACCAATAATACACTAAGAGATCTAACATCAGCTCTAAAAACTACTGTAGTTTCAAAGAAGTGATAAAAGTAAACAATATTCTGAAATTCCTATAATTACTGTAATATATGAATATATTCTTTATTTCTATTGGTGATGAAGTAATAGATAAATTAGTTTTACTTGGATTTGCTGCTTAATTAATATTCAAAGGAAATAGTAAATCTCAGCAGTTAACACAAATAAAGACACACGCTAGCTGCTGTGGCTCATGCCTGTAATCCCAGCACTTAGGGAAGCTGAGGCAGGAGGACTGCTTGAGGATGGAACTTCAAAACCAGCATGGGAGGCAGGGCACACTGGCTCACATCTGTAATCCCAGCACTTTGGGAGGTTAAGGTGGGCAGATCACCTGAGGTTAGGAGTTTGAGACTAGCCTGGTCAACATGCTGACACCCCATCTCTACTAAAAATATAAAAATGAGCTGGTGTGGGGGTGCATGTCTGTAATCCCAGCTACTTGGGAGGCTGAGGCAGGAATCACTTGAACTCGGGAGGTGCAGGTTGCAGTGAGCTGAGATCATGCCACTGCACTCTTACCTGGGTGACGGAGTGAGTGAGATCCTGTCTCAAAAAAACAAAACAAAACAAAAAAAACACCCAAAAAACCCCGGTATGGGCAACATAGCAGGATTCCATCTCTAGAAAAAATAAAAACAATTAGCCTGGCATGGTGGCACACATCTATAGTCTCAGCTAGGCAGGAGGCTGAGGTGGGAGGATTGCTTTAGCTCAGGAGTTTGAGGCTCCAGTGAGCCATGATTGTGCCACTGTACTTCAGCCTGGGTGATAGAGCAAGACCTTTGTTTCAGGGAGAAAAAAAAAGGTAACTTTTTTTCCACATCCAAATTCATGCCTCCTCCAAATCCTTAGTCTCAGCCAATCATTGGGGTGGGGGAAAAGAGTTTCCTTTCCTGGTTTCACATAGTGGTTTAGGAGTGGATGTGTCATCCAGATCTGGATAATCAGACGTAAAAGTCAGCTCAGACGCTTGTGGGGAAGGTTTTTTTTTTTTTTAACTTTTAAAAAGGCACAAAACAAGAAACTATGCTTTTCCTGCCTTTGGAGATTGGTGTATGAGCATGCAATGCCTGGAGCTATGGCAATCATCTTGCAGCCAAGTAAGGTACCTGCGGTCACGGGGAGAGAACGGCAGGATAGAAAGAGGGAAAGAACCAAGGTGCCTGATTCTCACCCAGGGCGTATCTTAGTCAAACCAACCACCCCTCCCCTGGAGCTGTCCTACTTAGGGACTGACTTTGTATGTGAGATGATAAATCTGATTAAGCTGCTCCTACGCTCTAGTGCTGCAGCATAAAACACATATAGCCTAAAGTGACCCATGAGTCTTTACCATAGTTACATATGTCTTTTTCCACTTCCAGAAAAAATTAGGTGGCTGAATCCCCCTAATATTTCTGTGTCACAGGGTTGGAGTGGCATGGGTTGCTCTGTGCTCCAAACCCATCTCTGTCCTTTATTCCAGTCTCTCAGGCTCCTCGATGTAGACCAGAAGAGCTGTCTAATGAGAACTGACAGGATAGAGGCCATAGGGACTGCTGATGACAGGAGAGAGCCCTCTTAGCAAAGGATGCCACCCAGAGGGCTGGAGCACGGCTTAGAGCTCTATTTTGGGGGCAGCCATTGGGTGGGGTGGGGAGAAGGCACAGTCAGGGTCCATGGAAAACTGTTCTGGAAAACAGGGAACAGGCAGCCCAGCACAGCTTTGAAGTCAAGAAACAGAAAGTTGGTGTTTTCAGGTTCTTAACTGGTTCTGATCCAAATATCTGGCCTGATAACTACTCCGATTCTTTATAAGAGCTCCTTTTGCTTTTGTCTCCCATCAGCCCATATCTGCCTTTAGTTTCCATGTTATCTATGTGCAAACTTCTCAATTCATAGCCATAAATCTGATACAAAGCCTGGAGAAGGCATCAGACAGACCCTATAATCTCTGCTAATCCTATAATCGGGAGCTAAACCCAGGACACAAATGGATTTGCAAAAATAAGGATTTTAGAAACTCAAATGGCATTAGCAGGCCTCAGAGACAAATGTATACAACTGAACACTATCCATCAATACAGAAAAGATAGAGTATGTTCCTTCCACTCCATATGAACTATCTGGAAAAATAAAGTACTAAATGAGAAAAGGCTGTTACACCTCCAGGGATGAGAGCAAAGCCATTTCAAAAATGGCTTAAACTTGAAGATTCTCTTAAGTTGTTTAGGAGTAGGAATGAGAAGAGGGATAAAAGGTGTATGTGTATGTGTGTGTGTGTGTGGTGGGGCGGAGACGGGAGCGGGGGAACGGGGGGAGAAGAAGATGAGCTCCTTTTTTATTCTAAATGCTTTTTGATTATTTTCTTTGTTGTAAAAACAATGAATGATTTCAGCAAGGTAAGAGCAAGGAAGAAAAAATTTTCAAAGTGTGTTGTATACGTATGGGACCCATACAGGAAATTCTGTGGTAAACAGTTTTCAAGCCATTGGTTTCAGATTTTCTGCTCACCCAACCTATCCCAGGGGACAAAGGTCTCTGGAAATCAGGCAGGGCTGCATTTGTCTACAAAGCCTGATTCTTTAGGAGTCTGTCTGTCCCTTTGTGGATGCGGCCTGAATAAATCTTTCTGTGCTACATGTCAGGGCTGCAAAGCTCCTTGACCACACCGAGTGCAGAAATGATAACACACAAACCACAAGTGCCATTTGCCCAAGTGTGGTGACAGGACACTTAAGATAGGAGGTGGGTCTGGAGAAAACTCTCCTTCAGCCAAATGGAAACATTTCCTTGGGTTTTCTTCTCCTCCACATACCCGGAACTGAAAGCAATGAGTCTAGGGTAAAGTCCTTGGCTGGGGCTCCATCTTTATTCCCACTCTGCTACCTTCTGTCCCCAGACACAGCCTCTCTCAGGCCCACAACCCTTCTCTCTGCACTATCCCTTTTCTAAAGGCTTCTAAAATAAAATGGAAGAAAAATATTTGTTTGGTTACATTGTCCTATTTAATAGACACTCTAAGTGTTGCCATGTTTATTATATGTGTGTGTGTATATACACATATACACACACACATACATATAAATATATATATAAAGAGATGTAATCTGAAAAGGGGCAGAAATAAGAATCCTGCTCCAGAACATCTGGTAGCTACAAGGTAAAATTCTTTATCAAATTGAGACCAAGAGGTGTTCCTGCTTGATAAGAGACAAGGCCTGTCAACATCACTATTTATATATTTCAGATATATAAATTTATATATACAAAACCATTTTTTTTCTTTTGAGACGGAGTCTCCCTTTGTCACCCAGCTAGATGCAGTGGCACAATCTCAGCTCACTGCAGCCTCTGCTTCTGGGGTTCAAGTGATTCTCCCACCTTAGCTTCCCAAGTAGCTGGGATTACAGATGCACAGCTGGCATTACAGATGTTGGCCAAGCTGGTCTCGAACTCCTGACCTCAAGTAATCTGCCCGCCTTGGCCTTATGACATATATATTATTTATGATGGACTAAATTCAAAATAATTAGGGCAAACAAGACACAAGGAGGGTTTTAATTTGGCAAAGATGAGGCTGGTATTAAAAGAAACCAGCATCACTGAAATGTGAGAGGGGAGAACTGGTGTAACCTCTGAGATGGGCACCTGATTAAACAAACTTCAGCCACCCTCTTTGGCTTTTCCCACAAAGAGATGTGGCCTAAGATGGAGATGTTTAGGGGGCGAAGACTAAGCCCAGCCTGCCATTCATGTGCCAGCGATGCTGTCTCCTAGGCTCTCAAGTATGCGTGAGCCCTCAGAAAGTTCTCCAATACCCACTTAATTCTTTTCCTTCACATAAAACAGTACATATGAGAATGGTCTTGTTCACTTAAGCAAGTGAGTCAAGGTTATGTGTTTAGAAAACTCATTAATAACGAATAACGTTTTAAAAGAGACAGACTCAGATAGCAGCTGGCAGGAGCCAACTCCTCCAGTGGCATTAAAAACAGGACAGGGTTGGTGGTGGTGCTGACAGGCCTGGCCTCCTATCAGGCAGGAACACCTCTTGGTCTCAATTTGATAAAGAATTTTACCTTGCAGCTACCAGATGTTCTGGAGCAGAATTCTTATTTCTGCCCTTTTCAGATAATAGAAGCAAAAGAAAGCTTTAATGGGTTAGGAAATCAAACAGGTTCAGGGTACCATAGCTCTTGCTTGGGGACAGAGGGAAGGACCAGTCTGGCAGGACGGGCAGCAGTGCTGAGCAGAAGCTACAGCCTTCGTAGGCGTCTGAGAAGAATGACAACATCCCCAGTGTGTTGGCTGGTTGGTCTGTTCATGTTCATCTTCCCCCTTTTCCCCTTACTGTCTCTCTTGCGTACATGGGCACCACCTTGAATGGATCTTGCTGACTGGCTCATGGAGGCTGACTGCCAGAAGCCAGGGCAGGAAGGATGGGGTGTAAGTTGCTCAATGTATATGGGATCCCAAGATGGTCTCCTCTTGGGGAGGGATCCCCAGGAGCTCTGTGCCAGATCCAAAGCACCAATAAGTTGCTGGGCCAGAGAGGCTGTTTTCAAGGGAAGGCGGAGAGTCCCTGTCCATCTCAGATACTGCTCACTCACACAAAGCATCCTTTCAGAGTTGCTGGCTGGCAGGGCTCCTCACGGGTTTTTTTTCAGGGTTTGTGCACTGAATACAAATCAAGTAGCCTCACTGGGCTGCCATACAAACTGTCCCTAGTCACCAAGAAAGTGATAGAGAATGAGAGCTCTTCTAGCCAGGCTGCCAGTGTCTAGGCATCATGGTAGGAGACCCCTCAGATCCCCAGCTGGTAGTTCCACAAAGGCTGGGGATTTAGCACTCCCCATCAGAACCAGAGCCATTTCAGTCTGGTGTTCATCAGAGAAATAGTTTAAAGTAGACCAAGATGAAAGGTTCCCCAGAACACCCTGCTTAGCATTCTTGGCTGGTAGTGAGGCAAACATTGAAAGATGGGGATTCATGGCTTGGAGTGGTGTTGGGATAAGGCAGAACAAGTTTCAAGGTGGTCGTGTTACCCATGGTTAAAAAGAAATAAGCAAACAAATCTACCTGTCAGTTCTAGCCAACTTCAGAGCTGTATGAGAGAAACTCAGTACGTAAATGTGAGAGAGTATGTAGTATATGAATAGACCATTTAGCCAACCAACAAACTGGGGACATTCTCAGTCCCTTCTAAATCTGATAGAGGAGCTGAGAGTTCTAGCACCTTTAGATCATGTTCACCTATCCCCAATTCCTCTAGATATAAGGGTGATTTTCCACTGGAAGCATTTGCAGACAGAGTTGCATCTAAAAACATGGAGCAAGAGCAGATTGGAGGCTCGATAGATCTAACTCCTGAAGAAATTCAAGTCATAATAAAAAAGGAATGCAGCATCCAGGAACCTGGGTGTTAGCCAATTCACCCACTGGTTGTTTGATGACTCATGGGGAAGCCAGTGGTGTGGGCGCTGGGCTGATCTCCTGGTGTTCCCAATGCTGCACTCCCCTCTACCTCTTATTTTTTAAATTGTTATTATTATTATTTTAGAGATAGGGGGTCTCACTATATTGCCCAGGCTAATCTCAAACTCCTGGGCTCAAGTGATCCTCCAGCCTCGACCTCCTGTAGTGCTAGGATTATAGACAGAAGCCCCTGCACTGGAGCCCCCTCCACTTTTAAAGCAAGGTGCTTGTCCTTTTGCTCAAAGATGGGAAGGGGTGGGATGAAGAGTACCAGTTACAGAGAGACAAAGTTCAAGCCCACATTTCTATTATGGGTCCCTTAATCATCTCCCTGGAACTCCTTAGATGAGACAAATGAACAAGCCAAGGAACTCATGTTACTAGGCCAGTACTGAGTGGACTATTACAACAGGAAAATCCTAACCACAGCTCAAGCTGGAGGCATACAATCGAAAACAATTAGCAAACTGTGCAAGGCAACTTGATGGCCACAGATGCTGACGTCTAAAGAAAATGAACAATAGATCAAGAAAGCTGGTAGAGAGGAGGCAGTGCCAATGTGGCACCACTCTACAAACCAACGGATTAGAACAGCTTGGAGGCCATGGAAGAGACACAAGAAGAAACCCCAGAAAAGGACATAATAGGTTTCAAGCCAAATTGAATAGATTTAAAACATGGAGAAAGTTCCAAGCTTAGTAAAAATCTTTAATTGAGTCAGAAATTCCGTAGGCTAAGTATAAAAAGTATGTTCCCATTTTGTTCCCACTTTACAGGTGCTAAAATTTTCTCTGGAACACAGAGTTTGCTCAGCTAAGGGGCTCTAGAATATTCCCAGGAGAAAGGTCTCAAACCATGTCACTTTTTTTTTTTTTTTTTAAGATAGGACCTTGCTCTGTTTGATGACCAGAGTTGGAGTGAGTGGTGCAATCTCGGCTCACTACAACCTCCTCCTCCCAGGCTCAAGCGAAGCGATTCCCCCACTTTGGCCTCCCAAAGTGCTGGGATTACAGGCATAAGCCACTGCACCTGGATTTTTTTTTTTTTTTTTTTAATTTCTGTGACACACCTCATGTTTCAAGGAAACAACATCACAACATGAAGAAACATCTTCCATCCAGGCAAAAGGAAAAGAAAGTCACTGACAAAGCTGGAGAAGGACCCAGGTGGTCTGGGCTCCCAGGCGGACTCAACACACAGCTGTTTGCTGTCTCTCCGAGTGTTTTTAAATTAAGGGTTTGTTGATGGAATTGTTCTTCAGTCAAGCAAAATTTGGGGACTGACAGGTAACAGAGATGAGGGCCCTGGACAGAGGGGACCAGAAGCTCTGGGCTCCTCTCCTTGCCCAGCAGGTACCCGCCGACTGTGCTACAGTTCTGGCACTCAGTGGGATATTTATAGCTGCCTTTAAATTTACCCAGCTCTCCATAAAGCGAGGTAATGGGGCGCCCTTTACTGCTGCTAGTGGTGATTGTCCTAACATTCTTTAATTAGCAAAAAGCGTTGGCACAGCCACTTTCAAAGCATTTGATCTTACTGTCCTGGTGTTCCCTATTTCAGGCTCAACAGCCCCCACTCCCTTTGGAGAAAATGTACTTTAGCCAATTTGAAAATGACAGGCTTATGTGTACATGAGCACAGATAACGTGTATTTGTGCACCTATGCTCACTCCTCACATATTCACAACTGCCAAGAACCTGTGAGCCTTTATGGTACCTCCATAAAACTCTCCTTCATAAATCTGCCAGCAAAGGGCTAGGAATTCTAAAAATTGAGAACTGGAGACACCTTAAGGTCACTAGGATTCTCCCTCATTTTTCTAGTATTAAAAAAAAAACCAGGCTAGCAATTTTTTACCTGCTTCTTCAAAGAATGTAAGTAGAGCAGGGTAGGGCTAGGGCTATCGATAAAATTAGGAAGGCCTGAGCTCTTACCCACATGGAACAGCAAAAACAGTCCTCATCCCTCTGAAATAATAAACTCACCGCTATGGTCTAGGTATTGGAAACAAGATGGAGGGGCCTCTGTTCTTGTGGGGATGCACAATATACAGCCCATAAACAAGACAATTTCAGATAATGGAAAATAAAATAAGACAAATAAAGCTGGGTGATACGACTGTGATGAGTGGGGCTACTCTGGACAGGATAGCCACCTGAAGATGTGGGGGAACATTTTAGGTTGAAGAAAGAGTAAAGGCTTTAACGGGGAGAACCACATAAGAGTATTCCAGGAAGAGAAAAAAGACCAGTAGAACTGAAGTGCAGGGAACGAGGAGGAAGACGATAAAACCTGAGGGCAGAGGTGCAGGCAGCAACGAAGGCTTAGGGCCTGTGGGCCATGGGAAGCAGTATGGTTGTTACTCAAACTATGAGAGGAAGACACTGGGGCATTTTAAGCAAATCAATAACATAATCTGATCTACTGTCACAAAGATCACTTTGGTTGCTATGGAGAAGAGCCTGAAGAGGGCAAGTGTAAAAATCTATGTCTTGAATAGATTAATTTCTTAGTTTTGAATAAATGTTCTGTGGTTATGTAATATATTAACTCACATAAGAGAAAGCTGGGTGAAGCACATATGGGAACTCAGTACTATTTTTGACCTGTCTGTAAATCTAAAATTACCTCAAAATTAAAAAAAACCAAGAACCCAACCCAGTAACTGTTAAAAACAAACAATGAAAAACATCTCATACCTTGAATGAAGAACTGAAAGTTATAAATTAGGTGCAATAACAAGAGCAGGTATCTAGAAGAAAATAATTCCCTCAATAACTGACTTTGAACAAGACAGCCTCTTCTATACTGGTTTCCACATAAGAAAATAATAGATGATACCACCATCACTATTTGCTGAGATTAAGATTTCCTTTACTTGCTTCTAGTTCAACAATACCATGAAAAAAGTTATTAATACCACTTTACATGTGAAGAATCGGGGGCTTAAACAACTAACTTACATATACATGGTATGTAAGAGGCAGAACTGGGGCTTAAACTCAGGTCTGTTTGACTCCAGAGGTGCTTTGCACCTACCAGTACGCTACAGTGCCCACTAGCATCCACACACACAGACACGCATGTGCTCTTATGTGGCAAATTTTGTATTAGTCCATTTGGGAAAAAATAGTTTTGTTTCCTCCAACCAAAATCTGAATAATTTTAAGAATACACTGTGTGTCTGTGAAGAGGCTAATTGTAAGCATAGGCATGGATGAATGATCACATTTATATTTGAGATGCCTGGGAAGTCTCTCTATCCACAGCTCTTAGTTCCACATCTGTACCTGCTGGCCCTGATCTGGAGGTATCCCTTAATCTCCAATGAACATGAAGCTCAAAATTTCTAAGAATTAGATACAGTGGAGCCAAATTTGGTGGCAACGCAGGAGGTACTTTTGGTGTTTCTACTGGTAAATGCTTAAGTGTTCCAGTATCTTTGGGATAAAATCTAGAGATAATGTAAAGGGAAAGTGAGAAAATCATTAGGAATGGAATCAGAAAGAAACAGAAAATAAGAGAGGGATTTCTCCTGAGTGTGTCTTGTCAGCCTGCTCCCTTCTCTCGGCTCATGTGATGTTTCCTGATTGAGAGACTCTCTCCCTTCCCAGTGGGAAGACTCAACAGCCACACAACTCCTGTTTGGCTCCCCTACCCTTCACAGGCACAGGTGTGTGGAAGAGTCACCTGTTGGTTATCAGATGCATTGTCCCTTTCCCGTTCCTCTTAAATGGCACATCACAGCATCACAGTGGTTGAGTTTGGGCTCTCCACCGAGACTGAAACCTGGCTCTATCACTGTAATGGGCTGAATGAGCCCCCAGAAAAATACAGGTACCTCCTCATTCCCAGAACCCTGCGACACTTAACCTATTTGAAAGTTATGTCTGCAAAGACCCATTTAAATTAAGAATCTTGAGATAAGGAGATCATCCTGGATTATCCAGGTAGGCCCTAAATCCGATGACAGGTGTCCTTATAAGTCACCAAGAGGAGAGAGGCAGACAGAAAAGGAGAAGGCAGTGTGACCATGGAGGCCGAGAATGAAGTGATACAGCTATAAATCAAGGAATGCTGACAGCCACCAGAAGCTGGCAGGGGCAAGAGGCAAGGAATGATTCTCTCCTAGGACCTCTGGAGGGAGTGCAGCCCTGCACCAACTATGTGGTGATTTGTTATGGCAGCCTCAAGAAACAAATTTAGTCACTCATCAGTTCTGTGATCCTGAGAACACTTCTTAAATTCATCTGCGAAATGGGGAAATCTGATGGTACTCATCTCACAGAGCTGTTGTGAGGAGTAAATCTGTGTAACTTAACACAGTACCAAGTACCTATCAACGCTGCAGTAAATGTTGCTATTAAAACCATTGTTACTGCTATACACAGGCAATTAAAGAGGAAAAGTCACAAGGGCCTGGAATGGGCCAGTGTACCTGCAGAAGTGCATTTTCAAGACTCCCGGCTGAACCTCTCTTTTCAATTTGAGCATGTAAGTGACTGTGGCTAGAACCCGTGCAAACTACTCCAAAAGAGGAGGCGGAGTGCTAGCTGGGAGGTTTTCCCCATCATGCGAACCTGACAGCCCACAAAGAAACTGTAAGCCCTGGAAACTCATTCTTAGAGGAGTGGGAAAGGCCTTTCCATTCTATAGCTCTTTACCATTTGTATTAAGCAGTGTGTCTTTTCTTAGCCAAGGTTTTAAAAAATTGCTCTTGATGGGACCTGGAGAGAGAATGCTTTTTTATCCTTTACTGTCCACTCCCTTCTGACTTCCTTAAAGAGCTGAGTCCTTGGGGGAAAAGATTCTAAGCACACTCAGAAGAGTGGGTAACTCTAGAACAGCTGTCTTGCCTTGAATCATCAGGCTCCAGGAATAAAATCCATTCCCTTTATGACTGTGGGTAGTAATGGCACAGCCAGCCTCACTATGGGATCACAGGCAAGAAAAATAACCTTTCTTTTGCAATTCTGATTTTACTTATTAAACAGAAAATTCATGGCTAGTTGTCCCTGATGGGTGTTTGCACACGTGGGTGGAACTAAGACAGACAGACAGACACACACACACACACACAAGTGTTCATTACCTTGGAAAGAAGGCAGTGACTATTTCCATGTAGACCATTCCTATTTTTTATTATTACTGATTCACCAATTGATATCTTTCCTTCCCTTTGTGGAGGGCAATTTCCATACTACTTTTTTTTTTTTCTAGTTTCCCAAATTCCTTCTATGTCTTTGCTCCGGTTCTGTTCCTACCACTGATGGACTGACCTACCCTTAAAAGAGGCCCCAAAGCCTATTTGGTGGCAAAATGATACCCAGTCAAAGACTACTCACTCCTGGAACACCCTATGAGGCATTATGGACATCTAGTGGCTGCTCAGGATAATGCCTCAGGGATGCATATCAGGTTTGGGGAGTGGTCTAGCCCTGGGCTTTACTAGGAACCCAATTATCCTGGTTGGGTGGGAGAGTCCTGGGTCCTCTAGATGACCATTTCTCTCATTTTCTATTGGGGACCCAAAGTCACTAGGAAGTGCAGACAGGTGCTACTGAAGACTCTTCTTTATCCCAATCCAGCAAAGTATAGTCGCACGGGCATACAAGCCCACAGAAGACAGGTATTTGGAAATACCTTCAAGGCCCAGGTTTAAAAGCCAATTAGCCATACATTGTCATTTTGACTGAGGAACTGAGGTCAGAAAGGACAGTCTCTGATACTAATTAGTCATGTAACTTTAGGTAAGTCACTGTGCCTCTCTGAGCTTCATTAGTGACATCTGTAAAGTGAGAGATTAAATCCAGATAATCTCCAAGGTCCATTTTAGTTCAACATTCTGTGATCTGTGTGTCTTTTTAGTAGCTGGGAAAATACAGTCGATTTGCTCTGCTCGGCAAGGTAAGGCACTGTGCATCTCTAGATTAAATGACAAAAGCATTCTCACTTAAGTTTGTGGCCCATTTCCAAGACTTGGCTACAATCCCAAAGGATCAACCTTCTTCACAGAACTACATATCTGAGATGGGGCAGGAATCATGGACTAACAGAACGGTAAGAAACTTTCTAATCCATTTTCTTGATTTTATAAATGGAAAAACCGATGTTTAGAGCTATTTTAAGATTTGTCACATGTCTAATCAGTGGCAGAAAGGGGACTAGAACTCAGGTAACCCAATCTTAGCACAGGGCTCATTCTACAATACCAGGCTACTGACATAGGCCTTGCCCAATCACTGCTGGCTTTTTTAGCTCTCTCTGGCTTTATCACAGGAGTCTCCCTGTGTGAAACTGCAAGTGAAAACAATCTGAATCCAGTGTCTCTTTCTCTTAGGGTTTAAGAAGGCTTCTTCCCTTCTTATTCCTTGGTGGCACCATTCCAAATCCAAGAAGCAGTCAGAGCCAGGGGCTGTGAGGGGCAAGAAGCCATGGCTAGATGGTACTCGGGTTACCAAAATGAGAGGCTGCAGTCCCACTTTCAGCTCAGAAGGGCTCTGTGCAACGATGGCCCCACAGCCTCCTCTGTAGTCCAGTTAGTAGGTTCAGCGGTGCTTTCCTGGCCCAGTTGGCTTACAGGGGCAAAGCAGCCTGGTGTAGAGCTCGACAGAGCTTGGGCATAGTCACCTTCATGGATGGCAGTCACAAATATTTACTGAGAGACAACCTCATTACTAAGTACTGGCCTGACCCAAATCGGCCCCCACTTTCATCCACCTTTACAGTGCGGGGCAGCAGCTTTCATCTGTGGAGCCTGGAGCTGAACAGACAGGGTTTGAGTTTGCCCACAGTAGCAGGGGACCAGCCCAGGCAGAGCCCCTGTTGCCTGAGGAAGGAGGGATAGTCATACTTAATCGTTGCCATCCAGACCCTGGCCAGGGGTCTCCTCAGGCAACAGACGACTCTACTAGGTTGGTGCCAGCTATAAAGGAGCAGAACCTTTCACCAGAAAGTCTGAGTGTCCTCCGCAGTCCTGTCAGGCTAGGTTCACATTTGAGTCTACTAGACGGTAGTGTCCTGCTTGAGACTAAAGATATGCAGATGGGGTTTCAATCAAGACATAAAAAGGGCTGCTAAGGAGCCCAGATGGAACTAAACCCTAGTATCAGGGTTTGACTTACCTCCATGTCTCCCTTATTCTTCTTGATGAGAGTTCATTTTCTTAGCCCATCTCCTACCCTTCATCTTACTTCTCTGACACATCCTTAACTGAACTTTCCTACAGTCTCTCCCTCCTCCCCCCTCCACTTGCCTCCACCATTTACTCTATGCAGAGTGGACACAGTGGGCATTCTTGTTAGTGATAAAAACATCGGACTCACGGTTTGAAGGCTGGATGGAAAGGTTGGCTCTGTCATTTTCTAGTGTATGACCTTGGGCAAGTTATTTGCCTGCCTGAGCTAAGTGCCCTCCATCTATGAAATGGAGACAAGTGTGGCAATTACTTTCCCTGGGTAAATGAAGATTAAACAAGAACAGATACAAGTACTTGGTATGGTGGATGGCACATAGTAGATAAGCATTCCAGTAAATGACGATTGAAGTGGACGAATGAAACCTGAGTTCTCATCCCACTGGGAGAATACTTTGGGGAATCACTTCCACACCCAAGTTCATTGACATCTGAGACATGCTGAGGCTCAAATCCATTATCACTTACTAGTGACCCGAGGCAACATATTTGACCCATATAAAATGAATAATAGGGTTGCTGGGAATATTAACACTGGAATACAGACAAGGTAAGGGTTCAATAAATAGAAACTATCAAGGTTATTATTTGACAGCAAACGATAACAGAAAGGTCTTGGTAAAGAATGGGGACTCCAACTTGCTTACAAAGGAACCGTTTCCAGGACTTCAAGTATTCCATGGCGTATTGAAGGAGGTTCAGGTTACTGGGCAGAAGACAATACTAAGAAATGGATGTGGTAGAAACCAGAGAGCTGAGAAATCTAGGACCTCCTCGTTCTGAAGCAACAGCCCACGTGCAGGTGATGCGGGTTTATCTAGCGAGCCTGCCAGAAATCACACCGAGAGAGGGGTGGGGGATAAGGAGTATGTAGGCAGCTCTTGAAGGGAAGGGATATTAAACCATGTTATATTCTAGTGGACCGGCTTCCCAGGGCTCAGCTACAGATTGCCCCACCCACAGTCGGCAGAGAAAGGGGCAGTCTTTTTTTCAGGGGGGTGGGAAAAAGCTGACCTAGTCCTGTTCTCCTACACTAGTCTGTCAAATGCCTTAGGGTCTCCTACCAGAAATAGGAGCAAGAATTCCACCCCCACTCCCAATCGCTACCCCTGGCTGCCACGCAGTTCTTTTCAGAGAGTCCTAGCCAAGGAGGGGCTGGCGAGCTCACAGGGCAGGGGGCTCAGCCGCCCGCCTCCCTTCCCCCAGTTCTCTGGGAACAGCGGCAAGGGGCGACTCCGGCCAGCGAAGACTGAGAAACCGCGGCTGCAGCTCCATGAATGAATGGGCTGTGTCGTGGGCTCCGGGAGTTCACCTCAATCCTTCCTGCCGGCCTCCGTGCTGTCCCAGGTTGTCATTCCCCAGCTCGTCGCACTTGGTCATTCCTGCCACTGTTTCCCGCCCCCGCAACCCTCATTAAGGAAACTCTCATTTAAAGCCCCAGTGAGAACCCAGGAGGGGTGAGGCAGAGCGAAAGAGGGGCCGGCGGCAGTGCAGCAGCGAAGCCCGGGCTCTCGGTCCTGGGCGCCTCGTGGCCCCCACCGCCCTCCCCCGAGTCCCCACCACGCAGTTCCGAACTCCGAGCGCGAGTCCGCGGCCCGGGCGGCGCGGCGAGGCGCCCCGTCAGCAGTCGGCGGGGGTGAGGATGACGCGGGCCGGGCGGGAGGCAGGCCAACTGCAGCGGCCCCGCCGCGGGCCGCCGGGCCCCTGAGCCCCGCTCTCCAGAGCCAGGGGGCGCTGGGTGCGGGCCAGAGGGCGGGGGCCGGTGAGGGCTCTCCCGCCGCAGCCCCGCGCCGCTCCAGCCTATCAGCGGCCACCCAACGGCTCCCTCCGACCGGCCCAAAATAGCTGCGAACGCCTGCGACTTGCGCGCGGCCCCTCACTTGACGCTCACTCCAGCTCGCTCGCCCGCTAGCCCTGGCCCCGCTCCGCTCGTCTAGAGGGGGCGGGGAGGAAGCGGCCCGGGGAGGGGGGAGGGGGGAGGGGAAGAGCGAGGAAGAGAGGAAGGAAGGAAGGAGGAAGGAGGAAGACGGGCGGCCAGAGGCGCGGGGCTGCGCGGCGCCGGCCGGCGCGGCGCTGGAAGGCGCCGGCGTTAACCCCGCGAGGCAGCCGGCGGAGGGGGAGCAGCGCTAATACCTAAGAGCACTGCATCACGCTAATCTTCTCCCAGAACAGTATGCGTCAGCAGTACATTCACGTTCTGACTGAAGGACAAAAGGATGAGAGAGCAGTCTGCGTGGCTGCCGCCTGCAACACCGCGAGCCCGGCGCGAGGAGGAGACGGTGGGCACCGCGCACAGGAGCCCCGCTGTTGCCGCCGTCGCCGCTAGCCAGCGGGGACTATGTTCCCAGGCTCCGGAGCTTTTCCCGCAGCCGCGACCCCCGCTCCTCACGCCGCTGCAGCAGTCCGCTGGCGGCGCGGCCACTGAGGGCGCCGGGAGCCAAAGCCGCGAACTCGCTCCCTCCGCACAAATCCGGAGCCGGCGGCGCGCCGGGGGCCGGGCAGCGGCGGGCGGCGACGGGCGGTTGCGCGCCGCCGGGGGCTGCGGCCGCCGCCGCCGCCGGACCCGCGCCCGCCCCCGGACTCTCTGAAGGGGCCTGTGGTGCAGGCGCGACCGCGGGCGCCTCGCGCTCCTCCGGCCGGCGGACCGGGTCCGGGCGCAGCTGCCACGCCACTGGCCCTCGGGCGCCTGACGGATCGCCGACCCGCGCGCCGGCAGCCGGCGGACTGGAGAACTGAGCCCGGTTTTTGTCTCTTCCACCCTCCGAGAAGAGGCGAGGAGAAAGGGGGTGTGTGTCTGGGGAGGGCGAAGGCGCCGCGAACACCTCTTAACTCTCGCCGCCCCGCGAGCTCACGACCGCAATCAGCTGCCGCCGGCCCGGAGCGGCCGACGCGGGGAGAGGGAGCGCAGCATCGAGCGAGCGCGGCCTGGGCGGCTTCGGGGCGCCCCCGCACCCCCTCCGGCGGCGGCCTGGGGAGCGGGCCGGGGCCGCCGGAGCGCACTTTGGCGATGAAGCGCCTTCTCCCGCGGCTGGAGCGAGCCCGTGCCAGGGTCCAAGGACAAAGCCGGGAAGCGCTGGTGGCGCCGCTCCTCGGGCGGAGGGGGGGGCATGCACCTGCATAGCCCGCCGGGCCTTGGCTCTCCCAGGCGCGCCTCAACTCCGCGGCTTCGCCGGCTCAGGCTCCGGATTTACTAGAAGCCATTTTGTCTCCCCCACCCCTTCCCTCCCCTCCCCTCCCCTCTGCCCTCCCCGCCCCCACCACTTCCCCCTTTTGTTAATTAAAACTAAGAAGTCGGAATGGGAACGAGGTGCCCAGCTCCCGTGGAGAAAGCTTAAGGACACCACGCCAGTGTTTTCCTGCCTTCCTTCCGAGGTAGGTGACGGCGAACTGGGTGGGGACGGTTGCAGTGTGGGAGAGTCGTAGCTTTCGGAGGGCTTGCCTTGAGGGTGGGTTGGGAGACGAGGGGCCGCTCGAGTTTAGCAGGAATTTTTTCGGCCGATCCGCTCCGTCTCTCTAATCGCCCCCTCCCCACCTCCTTCTCCAGATGGAAAGAGGAGCTCCTAGCTCACTTAAGCCGGGGTAGGGCTGGTTCTCCTTTCCGAGCCAAAATCCCAGGCGATGGTGAATTATGAACGTGCCACACCATGAAGCTCTTGTGGCAGGTAACTGTGCACCACCACACCTGGAATGCCATCCTGCTCCCAGTCGTCTACCTCACGGCGCAAGTGTGGATTCTGTGTGCAGCCATCGCTGCTGCCGCCTCAGCCGGGCCCCAGAACTGCCCCTCTGTCTGCTCGTGCAGTAACCAGTTCAGCAAGGTGGTGTGCACCCGCCGGGGCCTCTCCGAAGTCCCGCAGGGTATTCCCTCCAACACCCGGTACCTCAACCTCATGGAGAACAACATCCAGATGATCCAGGCCGACACCTTCCGCCACCTCCACCACCTGGAGGTCCTGCAGTTGGGCAGGAACTCCATCCGGCAGATTGAGGTGGGGGCCTTCAATGGCCTGGCCAGCCTCAACACCCTGGAGCTGTTCGACAACTGGCTGACAGTCATCCCTAGCGGGGCCTTTGAATACCTGTCCAAGCTGCGGGAGCTCTGGCTTCGCAACAACCCCATCGAAAGCATCCCCTCTTACGCCTTCAACCGGGTGCCCTCCCTCATGCGCCTGGACTTGGGGGAGCTCAAGAAGCTGGAGTATATCTCCGAGGGAGCTTTTGAGGGGCTGTTCAACCTCAAATACCTGAACTTGGGCATGTGCAACATTAAAGACATGCCCAATCTCACCCCCCTGGTGGGGCTGGAGGAGCTGGAGATGTCAGGGAACCACTTCCCTGAGATCAGGCCTGGCTCCTTCCACGGCCTGAGCTCCCTCAAGAAGCTCTGGGTCATGAACTCACAGGTCAGCCTGATTGAGCGGAATGCTTTTGACGGGCTGGCTTCACTTGTGGAACTCAACTTGGCCCACAATAACCTCTCTTCTTTGCCCCATGACCTCTTTACCCCGCTGAGGTACCTGGTGGAGTTGCACCTACACCACAATCCTTGGAACTGTGATTGTGACATTCTGTGGCTAGCCTGGTGGCTTCGAGAGTATATACCCACCAATTCCACCTGCTGTGGCCGCTGTCATGCTCCCATGCACATGCGAGGCCGCTACCTCGTGGAGGTGGACCAGGCCTCTTTCCAGTGCTCTGCCCCCTTCATCATGGATGCACCTCGAGACCTCAATATTTCTGAGGGTCGGATGGCAGAACTTAAGTGTCGGACTCCCCCTATGTCCTCCGTGAAGTGGTTGCTGCCCAATGGGACAGTGCTCAGCCACGCCTCCCGCCACCCACGGATCTCTGTCCTCAACGACGGCACCTTGAACTTTTCCCACGTGCTGCTTTCAGACACTGGGGTATACACATGCATGGTGACCAATGTGGCAGGCAACTCCAACGCCTCGGCCTACCTAAATGTGAGCACGGCCGAGCTCAACACCTCCAACTACAGCTTCTTCACCACAGTAACAGTGGAGACCACAGAGATCTCGCCTGAGGACACAACGCGAAAGTACAAGCCTGTTCCTACCACGTCCACTGGTTACCAGCCGGCATATACCACCTCTACCACGGTGCTCATTCAGACCACCCGTGTTCCCAAGCAGGTGGCAGTACCCGCGACAGACACCACTGACAAGATGCAAACCAGTCTGGATGAAGTCATGAAGACCACCAAGATCATAATTGGCTGCTTTGTGGCAGTGACTCTGCTAGCTGCCGCCATGTTGATTGTCTTCTATAAACTTCGTAAGCGGCACCAGCAGCGGAGTACAGTCACAGCCGCCCGGACTGTTGAGATTATCCAGGTGGACGAAGACATCCCAGCAGCAACATCGGCAGCAGCAACAGCAGCTCCGTCCGGTGTATCAGGTGAGGGGGCAGTAGTGCTGCCCACAATTCATGACCATATTAACTACAACACCTACAAACCAGCACATGGGGCCCACTGGACAGAAAACAGCCTGGGGAACTCTCTGCACCCCACAGTCACCACTATCTCTGAACCTTATATAATTCAGACCCATACCAAGGACAAGGTACAGGAAACTCAAATATGACTCCCCTCTCCCAAAAAACTTATAAAATGCAATAGAATGCACACAAAGACAGCAACTTTTGTACAGAGTGGGGAGAGACTTTTTCTTGTATATGCTTATATATTAAATCTATGGGCTGGTTCAAACAGATTATATTAAAATTTAAAAACAAAAAGTCAAAACAAAAATATTTTCTAACTTGTAAGTTCTATTTAAAGGGGGTGGGGGGAATCTTGGGAATGTTGTGGGGTACAAGCCACAAGTTAACTTGCTATGCTGCCAGAAGGGATTTCTGGTATAAGGTTGAAATTGCTGAGATAAAATAAACTAAAACAACAAACATCCCTAAAGAGGTAGGATGTGGGCTGCTGAGGGGGCAAGAGGGATAGACTGAACTTGTCATTTTTTAGAAGATGCTTCATAGGACACAGGAATACCAATTTCTACAGACATCTTTCTTAAGCCGAGAGCTGTCTTTGCAGAATTATCTTATTTAAAAAATACAAAAAAAAGCACCATGAATTTGTACTGTGCCAAAATGTTAGTGGCAATAATATTTTTCTTCGGAGGCTAAGGGGAAGATAGATCTGTACATGTATTTTAAGCAGGAAAACCACCAAAATTCAAATGAACCCTTAAAGGGGCTGAGTCTTTGTCCATGTGCACAAGTCTTGGGGGGTCTGTGCACTGGGACGCACGTGTGCCTTGCCTGACAGAATGCTTAGGAAGGAGCAGAGAAGGATGGGAGCTGGCGTAGCTCTCAGCGCCTAATGCTTTCACATTGCACCAGATTCCTGCAGTTGGGCTTAACCCACTCTGCAAGGCATGTGTCTATTCAGGGTTTCCCAGGAGGAGGAGGCCTCTGAAGGGGTGCGGCAGCAGGGGGGTGGGAAGGGAGGGTAAAGCAGAGAGAACGTATTCACAGGAGGCCATAAATTAGCATTGTGCCATGTCCACCTGTTGTTCCTGGAATCTGACAAATGATTGTAGACAATGATGGCATTTTATGATTTTTAAAAAAGATTTTGTTTGTTTTAAGGTGGAGAGGGAGGAGAAGCCTGAAGTGGGGAGCTTGGGAGTGGAAGCTTTTCTCATGCTTGTGATTTGGTGACTTTTCTAAATGCTGATTCATTAGGGACTATTACAGCGGATGTCAACCGGTTGTGGTGATGGGGTGGGGGCAGAACATGAGTAGCAAAGAAAAAGGAGAGACAAAAAGGGTACAGGCTCATGTAAAGTAATGAAGCCTTTCCCAACCAGGATGGTTCACAAAAAAGCTC